>NW_024412391.1:8725164-8745681 GCF_014898765.1 Herpailurus yagouaroundi | reverse complement strand
TAAATAAACATTTTTAAAGAAGAAGAAGGAGAAGAAGAAACATTGCCTGTTCAGGCAAGTCTGGCGCCTGGATACGATGTCCCTAGACCTGTGACCTCTTATTCATGCCTGTCTTCATCCATTGAACTCATTGTATAAAGTGTCATTTGACTACAAACCACTGACTTGAGAGGATTTTTTTTTTTAGAGAGAGAGAATCTTTTTTTAAATATATCATTTAATGTTTATGTATTTATTTTGAGAGAGAGAGAACAAGTCAGGGAGAGGGACAGAAGAAGAGGGGGAGAATCCGAAGCAGGTTCCACGCTGTCAGTGCAGAGCCCGACACAGGGCTCGATCCCACAACTCTGGGATCCTGACCTGAGCCGAAATCAAGAGTCAGACACTTAACCAACTGAGCCAACTAGGTGCCCACTGAGATGATTAAATTGTCTTGTCCCGTCGTATTATCTTCTGTTATGAATGTATGCTTTGCCTCTGGAACCAAATTAATATGAAGTTCGAAGATGGTGTCATCCTGCTTAAGAATTCCCAGAGCACCAGTAAACCCCCGTTTTACTTGAGCCAGAATATCCACCTGTCCAGCGAAGAGTCCGACCTTTTGGACTTGGCCCCAACCTCCGGTCAGCTCCCACCTACACTAGAACCAGGGTGTCAGGGAAAGTAGGCTCCCTCTCCATTCTCAGCCAATTCAAAGAAAAGAAAATATTTGCCCAGCCATTAAAAAGGGATTGACATCAGTGGGAAATAAAAACTGCAAATCTGAGGGGCACCTGGGTGGCGCAGTCGGTTAAGCGTCCGACTTCAGCCAGGTCACGATCTCGCGGTCCGTGAGTTCGAGCCCCGCGTCAGGCTCTGGGCTGATGGCTCGGAGCCTGGAGCCTGTTTCCGATTCTGTGTCTCCCTCTCTCTCTGCCCCTCGCCCGTTCATGCTCTGTCTCTCTCTGTCCCAAAAATAAATAAACGTTGAAAAAAAAAATTTAAAAACTGCAAATCTGAGATAACAGAAATGGCTCAATGTCACCAAGTCCCTATAGAAAGTCTCCTAGTTTCCACGCTCTGAAGGCATAATACTGAATGTTACCCTGTTAGGATTTAGAGCAGTCTGCCTGAGTGTCTAAGAAAATATCTCCTGGGCTCTAACCATCCAGCTAGCAGATTGTGCGACTTGGAAGTCCAAAACAGACTGGTACACAGTAGAAGCACATACGTGCCCCTACATGTGTAAACACACACAGCCATACACACTTGTGTCTGAGAAGAGAAGACCTTAAGGCCTTAGGGCATTCATACCAAATTATGCAAAAAATAAATCCAGCAAACACTTCTGGGCACCTACTATGAACTACTAGTGCTGTAGGGAGATATAAAAGATAAAAACAGGAGCGCCTGGGTGGCTCAGTGGGTTACATGAGTTCAGCTCAGGTCATGACCTCATGGTTCATGGGTTCAACCCACACGTCAGGCTCTGTGCTGATGGCTCAGAGCCTGGAATCAGCTTCAGGTTCGGTGTATTCCTGCCTCTCTCTCTGCCCCTTACCTGCTTGTGTGCTTGCTCTCTCTCTCTCTCTCTCTCTCTCAAAAATAAATATTTTTTTAAAAATAAATGATAAAAATAGTGATTTTAGAGATTGTCTCCTACAATTCTCATTGTATAGATAAACAAACCAGGGAGATGAGTTTACTGACCTAGGGCTGAGCCCAAACTGGAATTCTCATCTCTTGTTTTCCAGTAAAATATAATCTCTAGGGGAGGAGGGAAAATTAGCCTGGGTTCTCAAAAGGTTTGCTGTCTGGTTTGGGGAGGGTGAGAGTTAGGATCAGTAACACCCTTAGACCTAAGCACAATGGGCCTCAGTTTTCAGAAAGCCCACTCTGGGCCTCCTCCAACTGCACCTCTCCCCCATAGGACAAGAAGTCGGAGAAGCCAAAGGAATACTCGACAAGGAGCCCATTTTCCCCCATGCTTGGGTACCTAGGACCCCAGAATTCCCTTCCTACTTGGCCCCATGCTCACTTCCAAGGCCCGTATGGCCTCTTATTCTCAAAGGGTGGGCCAAGGTATGTCTAGTCCCAAGGAGCAGCCAGGGGTAGGGTAGGGTTCAGGCAGCAGGTAGGGTGAGATGAACATGTGAAAGGGAATGAAGCCAAGAACCAGGAATGGGAAGAGAGGGTGGAACAAATTCCATATTTGTATGGCAACTTGGCTGCCATATTCCTGCTCAGGATCTCCAGGAGTCTGGGAATTCTCCCTTTGAATCTAGCCTACAAGGTCATCATGAAGGTATGTTCATCAAGGGAGGAGGATAGTAATATTTAATAGGTTGCTTGCTTGGCATATAACTTACTGGTATTTCAATGAATGCTATGTAAGCCTCCAGTTGTATTTTGAAACTGTGCCCCTTAATTCTTAGGAGTAGGATAGAAATGAGGACAGACTGACTACCCAAAATGTTGGAAATGACTGGAAGACAGTAGGGGATAGCACTGAAAGTCCTGGACTGGGAATCAGAACAGCTGAGTTCTAAACTCTGCTCTGTCACATAAAAGTTTCTTATGTCAGGGAAAAGCTACTCTCAAACCTCAACCTTTCTTATATGATGTCTGGCTTGATTATGCCTACCTTGCCTAATAATATATAAGTGTATCAAACCATCACATTGTATCCCTTAAACTTGTACAATGTTATGTGTCAACGATACCCCCAAAATCTGGAAGGAAATGGGAATAAGAACCATTGAGTTAGAGGTTTGAACCAATCTCTCTGCTAAAAATGAGAAGACAGGAATAGAGAAGAGAGAAAGGATCTGGGGTAGAGCAAGGACGCAAATATCTGGCTAAAGGGTCTGGACATAATTTTGTAGGCCATGGGGTATCGTTAATAATTTTCGTGAGATATTATTAGAACTAGGCACAAGAAGGATCACTCTATTAACAATATATAAGATGATTTGGAGAGAGAAGAGAGTGGAGAGACCAATTAGGACAAGGTCTTAACTGTGCATGCCTGAAGTTTCAGGATCATAACATTTTTCACCATCAAATGGACAGAACTTTTAAAAAATTGATTACATCCATTTGTGCCATAGCGTGGGGGAAATAGGCATTCTCAAATTCTACTGGTGGGGGTATAAATTGGTAGAGCCATTTTGGAGGACAATTTGGCCTTATCTATCAAAATTTAAAATCAGCTCACCATCTGGTGTAGAAAATTCTATGTATAATACACTTTTGCTTATCCCTCTTTTTTTCTTTTTCTTTCTTTCTTTCTTTCTTTCTTTCTTTCCTTCTTTCTCCCTTCCTTCCTTCCTTCCTTCCTTCCTTTCTTTCTTTCTTATCTTCTTTCTTTCTTTCTTTCTTTCTTTCTTCTTTCTTTCTTTTTCCTTTTATTTTCCTTCAGTTTTTTGATGTTGTTATCGTTTTTTAGTTAGGCTTAATTCAGATAGGTAAATTCAGTAATTTAATCAGGTAAAATTCACCTTTTTTAAAGTTTACACTTTAATTAGTTTTGGAAAATTTGTGAACTCCTATAGCCACCACCATGTTCAAGACATAGAACATTTCTGTTACCCTAAAATTTTCCCTTATGCCTGCTTGCAGTTTACCCCGACTCTATCCCAATCCCTGAAAACCATTGATCTAATTTCTGCTTCTAGAGCTTTGCCTTTCCCAGAATTTCATATACAAGAAATGATACAGTAGACTTGGTGTCTGGTTTCTTTTACTTATCATAAGGTCTCTGAGATTCATCTACCTTGTTACATGTATTGGTTCCTTTCTATTGCTAATGAGTATTCCATAATGGATGTACCACAATTTGTTTATCCATTCACCATTTGATGGACATTTTGGTTGTTTTCAGTTTATCGTTTTGGGGGTTGTTTTGCTTGGAGGGTTTTGTTTTTTTTTTTTTGGTTTGTTTTTGTTTTTAAACTGTTTTCGTAATGTTTATTTATTTTTGAGAGAGAGAGAGAGAGCGTGAGCAGGGGAGGGGCAGAGAGAGAGGGAGACACAGAATCGGAAGCAGGCTCCAGGCTCTGAGCTGTCAGCACAGAGCCTGACATGAGGCTTGAACTCATGAACTGCGAGATCATGACTTGAGCCCACGTCGGTTGCTTAACCAACTGAGCCACCCAGGCAGCCCCTGCTTTTTTGCTTTTTGTTTGTTTTTGGGTGCTTGTTTGTTTGTTTGTTTGTTTGTTTTTGGCTAGTATGAATTCAGCTGCTATCAGTGTTTATTTCCAGGTGTTCATGTGAACATATGTTTTCATTTGTCTTGGGCACATATCTAGGAATTGAACTCCTAGGTTATGTAATAATTGTATATTTAACTTTAGAAGAAACTGCCCAATTGTCTTCCAGAGTGGGTATAGTTTACATTCTCACCAGCAATGTATGAGAGTTCCAGTCGTTGCAGATCCTTGTCAGCACTTGCTTTGGTCAGTCCGTTTAATGTGGTAGGGTATGGAGTGATATCTCCTTGTGGTCGTAATTTGCATTTTCCTAATGACTAACAACCCTGAGCACCTTTTCATGTGCTTATTTGCCATTGATATTTCTTTTTTGGTGAAGAAACTCTTCGAATCTGTCACTCATTTTTTTAAAAAAATTTTTTAATGTTTATTAATTTATTTTAAGAGGGGAGGGAAGGGCAGACTCGGTCCCATGAACCAAGGGATCATGACATGAGCTGAAATCAAAAGTCAGATGCTCAGCCAACTGAGCCATCCAGGTGCCCCAAATCTTTTACTCATTTTATAATTGGAACATTTGTCTTATTACCAAGTTGTAAGTACCGTTATAAATCCTGCATACAAATCCTTTTGTGGATTAGTATTTTGTAAATATTTCCTCCTATTCCATAACCTATCTTTTAATTCTCTTAACAGTATCTGTCAAAAAGCAGAAGTTTTTAAATTTGAAGTCCAATTTTTATTTACTCCTCCTTTTTTTGTGTCCTATGTAAGAAATCTTCACGTAGGGGTGCCTGGGTGGCTCATTCGGTTAAGCACCTGACTCTTGGTTTGGGCTCAGGCCATGATCTCACAGTTTCATGGTTCAAACCCCACATCGGGCTCTGTGCTGACAGTGTGGAGCCTGCTTGGGATTCTCTCTGTCTCTCTGCCCCTCCCCTGCTCTCTCTCTCTCAAAATTAAAAGAAAAAAACTTTGTGGGTTTGAATGGCAATTAGAAAACAGATGAGACATATTCTGGATGCTAAATCCACTGACGAAATATGAAGAAAGAAAAGAATAAAAGACGGACGATTCAGAGACTCTAAGGCTACATACGTAAGGAGAGGTGAAGGGAAGTCAGTTGGACAGGCTGGATTAGGGGGAAAGATCATGGGGGGCTGAGTGGTTGGCTGTGGAGGCCGGCCAGCACCCAGGGAGCAACGTTAACACTAGCAGTGGGCAGTGAGGGTGAGCTGAGGCTTGGGAGATAAGGCAGGTAGGGCTCAAAATACAGATATGGAAATCATTTGCACAGAGCTGTTAGCTACGGATGTGCCAGTGAATGGCTGTGTCTGGGAAGACAGGCGAGAAGAAAAGAAGAGGGCCGAGGACAGGCCCCCGAGAGAGAGCTTCATTATGGAAAAGCTGAAAAGGAATGAAAAAAGTCAGAGAAAGACTCTGAGGGAAAGGCCCGGAGGGAAGTTCCAGAAGGGAATGGTCAGTGTCAGAAACAACAAGGACGGAGAAAAATCTCTTTGGACCTGATGATGTGGTCATGAAAAAGAGACTTGCCATTGAAATGGTGGGGGAGAGGGGCAAACAACTAGGGTAAAAGAATGAGCTGCTTGGGAAATAATGGTGGCCACAGAGAAGGGTACACAGCAGAACTGAGACCTATTTTAGGACAGATAAGACTGAGCATCCCTGGAGACAGGAGGGAAGGTGTCTGAAGACAGTGAGGGAATAAAGAAGTGCAAGGGAGGGATCACCGAGTACAGTCTCAGAGCTTAGAGGAGATGGAACCAAGAGGAACACGCACTTCTTTTGAAAAGGCAGATCCAGTGCCCAATGTATCAGCAGGAGGGCTTAATGAAATCATATTACAGTAAGGAGGGAATGCATGCTCCTCTCTCAATAAATGTAGAAAAACATACAGCATGTTTGGGTTATAACGTTAAATGGGGGAATAAAACCTAAATATAAAATGGTTTATGGGCTAATATAAAACAATATATATGACTGGAAAGGAATTGTGCAATACTTAAGATTGCTGTAGTAAGATGAGGGATTATGAGCATCTTATCCTTCGATGTTGTCGTTCCATTTGTCTTGTCGATAAAACTGTTTGGAATGTCTTCCTCCAAGAGAAGATGATAATGGGCCAAGATGGAGGCTTTACGTGGTCTCTAAAGTGTTTCTCACTCTTCGACACCACAAGTCTCAATTTTGGGTGACAGAATTTGAACTTTAAATGTGAAAATCCAGGGGCACCTGGGTGGCTCAGTCGGTTGAGCATCCGACATTCACTCAGGTCATGATCTACCAGTTCGTGGGTTCGAGCCCCGCATCGGGCTCTGTGCTGACAGCTCAGAGCCTGGAGCCTGCTTCGGATTCTGTGTCTCCCTCTCTCTCTGCCCCTCCTCTTGTTGTGCTCTCTCTCTCTCTCTCTCTTTCTCAAAAATGAATAAATATTTTTTAAAAGTTTTTTAATAAATAAGTAAATAAATGTGAAAATCCAAAAAAAAGGAAAAGATCAGCATGAGCTACAGTAGGTAGGAAAGGGGTCACAGATGGCAGGGGGCTTAAGTTGGGTCTTGAGCGATGGGAACAATGGATAACATTTGTTTAAAAAGAAAAAAACAAAAAAGATGGGGCACCTGGGTGGTTCAGTCAGTTAAGCATCCAACTTTTGGTTTTGGCTCAGGTCATGATCTCAGGGTTCATGGAATTGAGCCCTAAGATGGGCCCCACATTGACAGCATGGAGCCTGCTTAGGATTCTCTCTCTTCCTCTCTCTCTCTGCCCTCTACCCACTCCCACGTGTTCTCTCTCTCAAAATAAATAAATCAATTTTTAAAAGGGAGAGAGCAGGAGAGAGGGGATTACAGAGGAGAGAAAAGTAGAAAGGCAAGGCAAGACAGTAGAAATTAACAGAATGTGGGCAGGGGCCACTTGCCTATCTGGAAGAAAAACTATTTAGAAGGAATCTGGGGACAAAAGAGCAAATAGGTAGGATCTGATGAGCTTGTAGCAAGCAAAGAGTTTAGACCTGCCATGATCTAAAGATAGGTTTCCCCCGCTATTCAAAAGTAGGGCGCTCCTATGAAACCTTTCTTAAATAGAAATAGCACAAAGTGGAGAGTATATCCCACTTTCTGAAAGTTGGAAAGACATACATTAGTACAATAACAACTATTTTCATAAAAGTGAATATGTTCTTTGGATTTCTTTCATTAGCAAAAACAGGTACTAATATAAGTCTTTTACAAAAGCCAAGTGGCCTAATGTGAACTTTCAGAAAGTGTAGGATACTTGTCATTACAAGGACTTCCTGCCTATCAAAAGGGAAGGAAGCCTTTGGAGGGAGTGACATTGTCAAAGCACCCATGACCGTAAGTATAATGTTTAAAACCAGGATCCTTGTCCTGGATGGAATGGGCTGGAAATGTCTGTCCCTCTTGCACAGTTTAGTAGCCATCATGGCAAGTGAGAATGTTCTTGAAGCACAATCCTGACCTTGCCTCTCTGTCTGTTGCAGTTTCCCCTAAAATCCTTCCCCCCCAACACACAAGCTGCCACTGACCAACTGGCTAAGTCCTCTGCCCACACTCTCCATGGTCATTTCCCACTATAGCCCCACACCCAGCAGCTCCCTGAGGCATGCCAAAAATCCACATTAGAATCACGGCAACAGTTGGTGAAAGCTGTTTTTAGAATCACCCTCATTCTCTGGCATTCTACTAACTCCAACTCACATATGACTGTGTTCTCAAACTCAGGGGCTCTGGCTCAAATTCAGAATGAGAAAAAAATGATAGTCGTCTAGCTCAGTCTCTTATTCTTCCGTCTTGTCGTGAGTTCGACCAATTACATGAGTAAATAAACCAAACCCATACTAACTAGGTATCTGTCCTGATGAGCCTGATTCTCTAGAAAACCCCTTCTTCCCTCAAAGCCCTCAATGGACACCCTTGCTAGGAGAGATCTCTGCTCTTGAACTTCTTGGAATTGTGGGCGGAGCATTGCTTCTCCAGAAAGCCTTCCTTGACCTGCCAGAGCTGGCTTTGTTGCCCTTCCTCTGGGCGGCCATAAGTCCCCGTGATGCCCCTGTCACTGCACTGACCACACAGAGTAAGACTCTATGTGTCTCTGAGTCCTTCAAGGGCAGAGACCTTCTCATTCGCAACTCTTTACTCCCTAATGTCTAGTGCAGTGCATGGCAGGTTTTAGGGCTCAACTCATGCTTGTTGAATGAATAAGTAGAAGTACAAGAACTAAGTTCCAAGCCAGCCTCTTCCCTCACCTCATGCCTCCCTGCACTCCAATGAACAATTCACCTCATTAATCAATTAGGTTAACTCAGCAAACTACCCGAAGGGGAGCATGAGTGTCCCCAGTTCTTTGGTGCCCGGGCCAGAGAACTTCTCAGACCTCAAAGGATGTCCAGAAATGCCAGATTCCTCTACTCTACACTATGAAACACCAATGGAGACTGCATGAAAAATACAAAAGGTCACTTCAGATATGACATTACCTTGGTCTTACACAGAATTCAGTAGGCTGTGGTCATTGGCTGCAGCAAACATTTATTAAATTTAGTGAACCAAGACTCTTCACAGAAATAGAGGAAAAACACAATCTCTGCCCTTTAGGAAATGACAATCTCCACACAATAAAATATGCTCACAAAATTTGAATTTTATAGGCTCTGGATGAAGAGCATCGGATTGTGAGAAGCTGGGTAAAATTATCTGCCCACAAACAACTGTGCGTGGAACTCATCTGCCCTTTAAAAAGGCAAGTTAAGAAATTTCTAGACCAGCACTGTCTACAAGATGGAAAGTTTCTGGGACATTGGAAGTGTTCCATAAATCTGTGCCATCCAGTGAAGAAGCCACTAGCCACAAATGGCTCTTGAGCCCTTTAAGTGTGGCTAGTGTAACCAAGGAGCTCAATTTTTAATGTTTAAAAAAAAATGTTTTTAATGGCTTCATGGATTCAACACACTATTTTTTTTTAAACGTTTATTTGTTTTTGAGAGGGACAGAGACAGACAGAGCATGAGCAGGGGAGGGGCAGAGAGAGAGGGAGACAGAGAATCCCAAGCAGGTTCCACGCTATCAGCAGAGAGCCTGATGCAGGGCTCGAACTCACAAACTGTGAGATGGTGACCTGAGCTGAAACCAAGGGTCAGATGCTTAACCAACCGAGCCACCCAGGCGCCCCACAGACACAACTTTCTACACCAGAGCTTTCTCATTTGTAAAACGGGAATAATCATAACTACCTCGTACCACCCCCATAGCACCCTGTAATCTTCTGAGCATCAACTTGAACTTTGGGGTTTGGGTGTGATGGGCTTGTCTGCCTGAGATTCAGACCAGAATCGAACGCAGCCACCATCTCCTGTGACCATAGATGTCTGAGGGACTCCCATGTACAGCACAGATTTGCCACCAGGTGAGCAAAAAATAAGACATCTGCCGATAAAACAGCTATAGTGAAGACAAACACTTCATAAATATAGATACAAAACTTTGAAAACTCCCCTTCACGCTTCAAACAAAGCCCATTGCTCAGCACGCCCTGCAAAGGTTCTCAGACTCCTGCACGAGAAGTCCAGCCTGGGAGGACGGTCCTCTGGTGGCCCCAGCACCTGCTCCTCTCCCACAGCCCCTTGTCCTTCACCCACCATTGATTCGAAGCACTCCTCCTCATGCCAGTCCTCCCTGACTTCTCCATTCCCATCTAAGAAGTCATGTCCCTTAGCCTCTTATTCCCGAGCACCTACTACTCGCAACTGCATACTTCATTCTGCATTTGGTTTCATGTCTATTTTGCCACTAAACCGTAATCTCCCTGAGGACAGACACTATTACTTCTTGTTAAGAGAGGAGTTTTTACACGATGGCTGATTGCTCAGACTCGGGCCAGGACTCTGTATTTATGTTACATCTCCACTACTTGTTAGCTATGACACATTAGCCCTTTTGTGCCTCGGTGTCCTCATCTAGAGAATGGAACAATAATAATAATAACTCCCTCACGAAGCTGTATGAAGATTAAATGAATTGGTATACATAAAATTCTTAGAAAAGAGCGTAGCACATTGCCAAGCCTTACGTCAGTGTTAGTGTTAGTTAGTAGTACCCATGGCCACTATTTGGTCAATACCCGGTACAGGGTCCAGCACAAAATAGGGTCTCAGTAAATGAATGAATGAATGAATGAATTTCCATCAGACTACTATAATGATGTTTTTACATTTTTTTAATATTTATTTTTGAGAGAGAGAAGAGAGAGAGCAGGGGAGGGGCAAAGAGAGAGGGAGACACAAAATCCAAAGCAGGCTCCAGGCTCCGAGCTGTCAGCACAGAGCCTGACGCAGGGCTCAGGGCTCGAACTGACCAACTGTGAGATCGTGACCTGAGCCGAAGTCAGACACTTAACCGCCGAGCCACCCAGGCATCCCTGTTTGGTTTTTTTTTAATACTATAGTACTGTTTTGATCTTTTTCTTTCTGACCCCTTTCTGCCAGGTTGAAGCATTGACAATAATCTCTCAAAGCATGCTAAGTAACTATAATAGTGACTGGTCAATTTCTGACTAATGTGATTTTTCTTGTTTTTAAAGACACAGACACCAAGTTAATGAAGTACCTGTTCCCAGCTTCTGAGAGTTTTTAAAAATATTATACAATGACTTTGCAATATCCACAAAGTAATCTTCTGATGTTCAGTATTCATCCTGTTGACATGATGAATATATTCGGAGTTTCATGATCTGCTAGTCTTGTATTTCTGGAGGTAAGTTCTACTTAGGCATGGTATAGTTTGGAACACTGGGTTTAGATGAAGACAGACCTGACTTTAAATACTGGTTTACCATTCATTCGATAACCATGTAACTTTGGCCGTGACTTTTCCGAGCCTTGGTTTCCTCACCTAAAAATGGAAATGTTAGTAGAATACCTACCTCGTCGTGTTGTATGAAAAAGAAGTTAAAAAATTGGGTCCCTCAGTAGTGTTATTGGCAGTAATAATATACCATGACAATTATTATTGTTCTATACTTCGCTGGAACCTTATTTAAGAATTTTGTAACTAGATTCAAAAGATGAAACTGGCTTCTAATGGAATTTTTAAGGAATTTTCCTTGTCAGTGTTAAGAATAGCACCTACTTAGCTCACAGAATTAAAATGGGATCATGACATAGCTCTCATTTTTCTAAAAAGAACTTTAATTTTTTATTACACATTGTAGAAAAGGTAGGATATACAGGGAATCAAGTTTATGAATATTAAAATTATCTATAGTCTCACTTAACCAGAAGCAGCATTGTTAGCATTAGACTCGATGCTCTCCCAAGCATTTAAATGCACAAATGTGGGCACATACATACCCACATTATCATGCTGATTAAAAGTTAGGATCGGGCTGTACACAACATTTTGTTGCACTAAACACTATATTATGAACGTCTTTTTACCTTAATAGGTAATACTCCCCAAACTCCCATCATTTTTAATGGAGGCATTGTATTCCAAAATACAAACCTATCATAAGTTGTTCAGCACACTCCCTAATGTTGGACAATTAGGCGGTTTCCTTCATACGTAATGCTGCCTCAGACATCGTGCTAGGTATTTCTATTGGCCCACAATCCACCCTCCACCCTTCTCCACCATGCTGTTTGCTTCGAGAAGCGAGACTTTGCAAGACTGCCTCATTGGGCTTCTTCCCTCTCTGGCTTCCGATGCATCTGGCCAGTGTGGGAGGGGGTGGGGGTGGATAACACCAGCAAGAAATCTGATAATGGAAAAGGAACCAAGGGTATTTATTCCCCCAGCTCCCACCCTGAAAATACTACTAGTTGGCCGTGTCCTCAAGCATAAGAGCTAGAACGCATCTGGTGGGAGGTTCTCTCCTATGACTACTCCTGCCGGGTTCTTGGAACAGCTCCTTCCCTTTGTGCCTTCATGCTTAGGGTGGTATGGTGCCCCCACCACTGCTAGCCCAAGTTATGCCACCCACCTTTGTGGGTTTCCCTTGACCCTGCCTACCTCTTCATAGATAGTCCTTCATTAAATTGTCTCCATTTATCCATTTTAAGTGTATCATCTCCTTCTTGCCAGGAACCTAACAAATATAAACAACTTTGTAAGTAAATTCCTGTCTACGTCTTTTATTATCATATGATAAATTTCTCAAACTGGAATTATTTGATCAAAGAGCATGTGTATTTTTTTGTATTTTTTTTTAATGTTTTTATTTATTTTTGAGAGAGACAGAGACAGAATGAGAGTGGGTTAGGGGCAGAGAGAGAGGGAGACACAGGATCAGAAGCAGGCTCCAGGCTCTGAGCTGTCAGCACAGAGCCCGACGCAGGGCTTGAACTCCCGAGCCACGAGATCATGACCTGAGCCGAAATCGGACGCTCAACCGACTGAGCCACCCAGGCACCCCAAAGCATGTGTATTCTTAAGACCTTTTACAATATTGCCAACTTGCTCTCCAATATACCATTCCTCCAGCAGTACAGGAGAACTTCTGCCCTCAGGCCCCTTGTCCAACTGGATGTTATAATTTCTTTTCATCTTTTGCTATGCTCGTAAGCACTGCTATACTATAGAGACAGTCTCATCTATGAAAGTCTGTGTTGGGAGGAGATCAGCTAGTAATCATTGCGGTCTATTTGTTTTAGTTTTCCCTGCATAACTTTCTTGGTGTTTTATTCTATTACCTGTTACAAATTGACCGGTTAGCCCATATTTGGCCTTTAAGAACTCATTAAAATTATACCTGATTTCATCCTACCCATGTGTAAGGGGGCCATCTCTCC
This sequence comes from Herpailurus yagouaroundi, assembly GCF_014898765.1. Taxonomy (NCBI): domain Eukaryota; kingdom Metazoa; phylum Chordata; class Mammalia; order Carnivora; family Felidae; genus Herpailurus; species Herpailurus yagouaroundi. The sequence goes on along the minus strand of NW_024412391.1, from coordinate 8,732,664 downwards.
CCCATGCTCTGTCAAAGCTGAAATCATTTTTATGTCATGTCTTTCCATACACAACCTTGTCACTCTTTGGATTTCAGAACTTGACTTATGACTAGTCTCTTTTTAGTTAATAATTTATTTATTTTTTAATTTACATCCAAGTTGGTTAGCACATGGTGCAACAATGATTTTAGGAGTAGATTGCTTAATGCCCCTTACCCATTTAGCCCGTCCCCCCTCCCTCAACCCCTCCAGTTAACCCTCTGTTCTCTATATTTAAGAGTCTCTTATGTTTTGTCCCCTCCCTGTTTTATATTATTTTTGCTTCCCTTATGTTCATCTGTTTCGTAACTTAAAGTCCTCATGAGTGAAGTCATATGATATGTCTTTCTCCAACTCATTTCGCTTAGCATAATACCCTCTAGTGCCATCCACGTAGTTGCAAATGGCAAGATTTCATACTTTTTGATTGCCGAGTAATACTCCATTATATATATATATGTCACTTCTTTATCCACACATGTATTGATGGACATCTGGGCTCTTTTCATACTTTGGCTATTGTCGATAGTGCTGGTAAAAACATGGGGGTGCGTGTGCCCCTTGGAAACAGCATACTTGTGTCCCTTGGATAAATAACTAGCAGTGCAATTGCTAGGTCATAGGGTAGTTCTATTTTTAATTTTTCTAGAACCCTCCATACTGTTTTCCAGAGTGGCTGCGCCAGTTTGCATTCCTACCAGCAGTGCAAAAGAGATCCTCTTTCTCTACATCCTCACCAACATCTGTTGTTGCTTGAGTTGTTAATTTTAGCCGTTCTGACTGGTGTGAGGTTGTATCTCATTGTGGTTTGGATTTGTATTTCCCAGATGATGAGTGGTGTTGAGCATTTTTTCATGTGTCAGTTGGCCATCTGGATGTCTTCTTTGGAGAAGTGTCATGTCTTTTGCCCATTTCTTCACTGGATTATTTGTTTTTTAGGTGTTGAGTTTGATAAGTTCTTTATAGATTTTGGATACTAACCCTTTATCGGATATGTCGCTTTCAAATATCTTCTCCCATTCTGTCGGTTGCCTTTTAGTTTTGCTGAGATTTATGACCAGTCTCTTACTCTTGACTTATGACCAAGCTTGAGAAAAGTTACGATTTTGTAGGTTATCTGATTCTTCTTGTGACTTCCCACATCCTGAACTGAAGTGCAACTCCACATTTAATTTTTTGAAAATTTAAGTAAATCAAGAATATTTTTTTTTAATTTCTTAAAAGCTTACTTATTTTGAGAGAGGGAGAGAGCGTACATGTGGGGGAGGGAGGGAGAGAAAGAGAAAAGGGGAGAGAGAGAGAAGCCCAAGCAGGCTCCACGCTGTCAGCTTGGAGCCCAACAACGCGGTACGCAATCCCACAAACTATCAGATCATGACCTGAGCCGAAACCAAGAGTTCGACGTTCAACCAACTGAGCCACCCAGGCACCCCGAACTTTTGAAAATTTAAGTAAATCAAGAATATTTCTGTAAAAAACAAGACATAAAACCATATATTCATTACCACCTTCAATGTGCATGTACTTGCTAATGGAAGAAATTGAATCCTGCCTCTCGCATGTCACATGGAAAACTTCTCCTATAAATATCGAAGAGTAATGTGAATTGGTTAATAGTGCAAAAATGTTCCCCAGCTGCCATGTGTACTTGCAGTAAATACCACACAACTGCAGGTATGCCCAGAGCTACTGATCAGAAGACAAAGAGGAAGGGAAATGGAAACTGGAAACCACTGATTGTGCAAGGACCTACAGTATCCAGGCAATCCAAAAGGCAAGGATCTATAATATCCAGGCAATCCAAAAGGCAGGCCTTGACAGGTTGATTCGTTTTTGCTTCCCACACGTTTCCACCACAGAAGCCCTCCACAAAGTCTGAAACTATATCTGTTTCCAATGATGACAGTGGTTCAGCCCACAGACCTGCACAGAGTTCACAAGCAATCATGTTTTGTGTTGAGGACGTAGGATAAGAGATGTGGAGAAGCATTTCCGTGGGGCCTGAGTGGTATAAATCATAAGCAGAGAAAACCTTTTAAAGCAGAGGCCCAAGGCAGGGTCCTCTCTTGCCTGGGTCAGGGCAGTACTGATTTAACTCATCTGTGTTTTGATCATTAAACAGGGTAGTATATCTAAAGAACTTAGAACAGCACTACACAATGGTATTATGAGTGATGATTACTTCCTTCTGAATACATTCCTGTATTCTCCCAAATTTCTACAATGATATAATACTTTATTTTCCAATAAATCTCTTGGAAAAATATTCCTAAATAAGAATAGGGAAATTCAATGATAGAGTAATACGTTATTTTACAAATAATAATGAATATGAGGTGATGGATGTGTTAACCAACCTTAGTGTGGTAATCATTTCACAATTATATACATGTATCAAATCATCATCTCATACACCTTAAACTTATACAGTGTTATATGTCAATAATATCCCAATAAAGCTGGGGAAAAATTTTTTTAAATAATAATGACATTCCGAATCAATGAACAAAACTCAAAACAGCGCTTAGAATAAACATACTTTGAGCATATAGCAATAAAAATAAAAAGGAAATTGCATACACATATAAAATATAAATCAATTTTATTTATGAATGTATAGATGTATATAATTATAATAAAAATTACCAAATAGTGAAAAGAAATACATTAAAAGAACATATGTCATAACAGAGTTACTCAGAATTTAAGGAGGTTTTAATATAGTAAAACCAGTAACATAATCATGTTAGGTGGTTAAATAATAAAAATTATATGATTATACAAAGATACCAATTCTTACTAAAAGCTTCTAACAATAAATGTTTTTTCCCTTATTAAATAGAGCACATTTGTTTAAAGCCAACAATAAACTTCATATGTAATGAAGAAACATCAAAATTTAGATTTTAACACAATTTTATTTAACACAAAGCAAAAGAGAAATACATAAGAAAAGACAAATATGTCTTTTTTGCAGCTATGGTTTTACATTTGGAAGAAACAAAAAGGCCACCTAACACTGGTAGAACAAAGATAATTCAACAAAAGACATTTAAAAAATTAATAGCATTCTATGGGGCGCCTGGGTGGCGCAGTCGGTTAAGCGTCCGGCTTCAGCCAGGTCACGATCTCACGGTCCGTGAGTTCGAGCCCCGCGTCAGGCTCTGGGCTGATGGCTCGGAGCCTGGAGCCTGTTTCCGATTCTGTGTCTCCCTCTCTCTCTGCCCCTCCCCCGTTCATGCTCTGTCTCTCTCTGTCCCAAAAATAAATAAAAACGTTGAAAAAAAAAAAATTTAAAAAAAAAAAAAAAAAAAAAAATTAATAGCATTCTAATGACAGAGATTCCCATACTGAGTAGCAATACAGATGTATTTAGCTAAGAAAAAATTAATGTAATAAGGGATATATAAGGCCTAGATAAAACCAAGGACAAATTATCACGAGAGAAATCAAGGAACCCATCAGTAAGGAAGCGACTTAATTCCTTGATGGGAGGAATTAGTGTCATAAGCATAAGTCTTAAACAGTTCATTTTAGACCTTGATGATTCCAAATGAAGCACCAAAAAGATGTTTACCTTAAATAACACATTCCTTAAGGGAAAAAAGACTTTTTGAAAATTAAAAATATATATGTGGGGGCAAAAAAGAACAACGAAGACCAGTATCATACTGATTCCATGGATTCAAACACAGAGTTTGATTCGTTACATGACAAAAAATACTTCTTCACTGCGAAGTGTCCAAAAAGAAGAAATTACGGTTTTGTTTTGGCTCAAAGCTAGGGAGTAAAAGCAGAAAGCCTGGCAAAGCAAGTGCTACGTGAGAACTGTGAGAATGCTAAGAGAACGGCCTCTCTTGGGGTCAGGAAAGACTAACTAGCATTTTAAAGAATCTGGTTTTGCCAGGTTTCAAGGCAGGAAGAGGGAAGGATTGGCACTTAACAGGAACATCCTTTACAAACAGAGAGTCATAAAATAAAATGGCACATTCCAAAAATTACAAGTAGGTCAGTGCACACAATATTGGTCTGCATTTTCAAAACTCAGTCAAAGCCCAATATTTAAAAACCTGAAAATGTATCATAAAATCTGGATCTGGCTTCTTTCGACTAGTTGGACAACATGACAGCCTGGGTCTGCACGCCCACACGGGTATGAGAGGCAGGTGCCCCCTCAGATGGGCAACTTGCTACGACACGTCCTCTCTCCCCCCATTTCTCTTACAGCCAGCTCACATCATCCATTTAGGTCACCTGTCTCATCCAAGAAGGCATTTGAGTTTATGACTCCTACCTTGCATCGTGGGGACCAATGAAGGTTATGGCAAAAGATAGCATGTGATTAGATCTGCATTTCAAAAGCCCAACTGGGCACAGGGTGGAAGGCTTGGGGATGGTGGGCTGGGTAGAAGGTGGTAAGGAGACCAATGAAATCCACAAAAGCCTGTTGTATGAAAAATTAAAATGGGACTGCCATCACTGAAGGAAAGCAGGGGGCCACCTCGCACCTTCTATATAAATAAATACTCTCACAAGACAGAACCGGAAAACCAAGGAGTCCTACATCTGTGGCATAAGAGCAAGAGCTGATGAGGACTGGAAACAAGGCTGTGTGTAGGGGATGGAAAGAAAGGGGCAGAGGAGGACAAAAACTTGAGAGTTCTGAAGGGAAACTAATCTCCAACACTGGGTGACCAGTCTGACATAAGGAACCAGGAGAAAGACGAGTATGGGGACAATTTGTAGGGTTTTGCTTTAAGTTGGTAGTTTGTTGATACTCCAAAAATAAAGAAACCAAAGAAGGGACGGGTCTATAGGAAAGTTAATATTTAACCTAGGTTATGTTGAATTTGTGGGGCCTATGGATGTGCACCTTCCCTCATACGCCCTGATAAATGACCAAAGAAAAATCATCTCCAATTCTCCTGTAGTAACTTTCCAACAGCTGAATCATGAGCTGGAAATGAGGGTCAAGTATAATTATATAAAATATCTTTACAGAATGGATACTAACAGAACTAAGCTTTAAAGGGAACATTATACATTCCCTATGTATTTACTGTACGTAAAATATTGTAACAGAGATTACAGAGGGCTAATAACTGCACATAAAAGCATAATTAGAAGATGTATAAAAAAAAAACACAATACTGTAAAAGTCCACCAAGTCTCTTAATAGACAGGATATACATTTATACCCTACACTTTCCATTAAGAATTTAAGATGGCTAAAAACATTTAATGAAAAATTAAAAAAGAATTTTAGATGGCTTATAGCAAAAATACACATAGTGAAAGGATAAAATGTAAATAATAATAATAAAATGTAAAAATAATTTTGTAAAAAAAATAGCAGCAGGAAAAATCAGAACTAGGAAGAAGGAAACAAGGTATGCGGAACAGAAGGGCTTTCAGAAATACTGCGGGGGCGCCTGGGTGGCGCAGTCGGTTGAGCGTCCGACTTCAGCCAGGTCACGATCTCGCGGTCCGTGAGTTCGAGCCCCGCGTCAGGCTCTGGGCTGATGGCTCGGAGCCTGGAGCCTGTTTCCGATTCTGTGTCTCCCTCTCTCTCTGCCCCTCCCCCATTCATGCTCTGTCTCTCTCTGTCCCAAAAATAAATAAAAAACGTTGAAAAAAAAAAATAAAAATAAATAAAAAAAAAAAAAAGAAATACTGCGGTGGACAACCAAAGTGAAAAGATTAACTGCGTGACTCTTATTGTCCATGAGGAGAAAACACAGCAATTTCTCACTCTGAAAAGGATGTTTCTGCACACCTTCCCCAATAGAGAAGACAGCATTTCATGATAAAACATGCTTCTAAACTAAATTAATTCAGCTTTATGAAAAACTCACTACCCTTGTCCCTATTTCTCAGAGGTGTTACCGCAGGAAAGTTAAACTTAAAAACCAACCAACAAAACTTTACACACTGACATTTGGGGATATCACAACAGGAAACCCAGAAAAAGATCTCATGATGGTGCTTCTCTGTACCCCTCAATGAAAACAAAGAACCAAACATCGGAGCTTAACTGGATGAAGGAAGCTGGCCGGGGTGGAGAAGGGAGATAAAGGCAGCGGGAAATGGGTGAGGTACATAGGTTTCTGATGGTCTCTCCTGATCCACAGAAAGAACGGATACGACTTCGAGGAACAGAGGAACAACATACTGTTTAAACGGCAGCAATGCAGCTTTGGCAAAGAAATGTAATAAAAAACGAAGAGTGGACAGAGTGAGGTAGAGATCTTTGGTGAGCACTCAAAAGTTCTAAAGCTATGGTACTGGCTGAGGACGGATCCACAGAGGTGGGTATCATATGAGCACGGTACAAGTGATATCCTCTCGTGAAAATCGAGGAACCTCATCGAAAGCCATGCCATATCAGCCCAGAGGAGGGCCCCAGGAACTGAAGGGCAAACACGAAACGCACCGTATAAGACATACAGAAAACACACACAGGAAAATACTCACTTGCATATACTTAAAGAAACGCAAACCAAAAAGACAGTATCCTTTAGCACCTACAAGCCTAAGCAAAAGAAGAAATTTAAAAATACAGTATGGTAAGGATTTTAAGAGTCCTATTCAAAATTTGTGAGAAAGAATTGAAATATCCCAGAATAAGGGAAACGGTGAAGTAAGCAATCGTCTGTTAGTGTATCCGTGCATTCAAATGATTATACGTGATAAAATGCGAATAGGGAAAGGTGCTTATGAAACTTTAAGAAAAAACAAGAGTACAAAGCGTACGTATTCTAGAACTACCACTATGTAAACTGTGTATATGGGCGCATAGGAAAAACCCTGGGTGGGTCACAGAGCAAGTCAGCAGAACCCACTCCTTTTGGAGCTCCCGCCGGCCTGGGGAAAGCCCTTGGGGACTTCGGGCAGGATGGGCCATCTTCACGGTGCACGCTGGACCGACCCCAACCATACTCACGTCCTATCCTCTCTGCCTGCTCAGCGTCCAACCACATCCCCGACCACCGTCCTCTTTGATTTTACAACTTGTGAGGTAGGTACTACTACGACCGTGACTGGAAAATGATGAAATGAATGAGCTTACAAATTAAGCTCAACAGAAGCTCTGTTTTCAGACCTTCTAGTTGGACACGCTTCTTCTTTCACTGACGCCCTTTAAGGTTTACCTGCATGTGGTTTCTTGGCTGACTGAGCGGGGCCGGGCACCAGAGGGCTGGCCTCTGGAGCGCCGGCTACGTGTACTCCTGGTTCCTCAAGGCCCCGGGAACACTCAGCAGAAGCTGAATTCCCTAAAAAGAAGACGAAGAGATGAGCTTTCCTGGGACACCTCTTTTATCGCTCTCCATTTCATTTTGTGTGGGGAGCATCGGCCCAGCAGATCAGATCCCAGCCAAAAGTCCCAACACTGCTCTGGATTTGGAGAGTTTGTGTTTTCTAGATTTATTTCACACACACACACACACACACACACACACACACACACACACACACACA
>NW_024412391.1:8717271-8725154 GCF_014898765.1 Herpailurus yagouaroundi | reverse complement strand
ACACACACACACACACACACACACACACACACACACACACACACACAAGTTCATAGTTAGGAGAGACCCACTAAACAAGACCAGATGAGGGTGATGACAGGCCCTGTACCTGGCCTAGAAGATCCCCGCCATCATTCAGGCTTCCCTAGACAGCCTCCAACACTACCTTCAAACCACCCGCTCAGGAAGTCAGCCACGACCCTCCCAGCAGAAGAAAACTCCGTATCAAGAAGCACCTGGGTGGGCCCAGTCTGCGAAGCAGCCATCAGCATGGAGCCCATTTCAGATCCTCTGTTCCCCTCTCTTTCTGCCCCTCCCCCCCCCACCTCTCTCTCTCAAAAATAAATAAGCATTTCAAAAGAAGAAGGAAAAGAAAAGAAAACTCCGTATCAATAGTTTGGAGACTCTGACTTTGCTGGTTTGGTTTTCCCAAATTTGGCAATTCTCCTAAGCCTGCCACCCACTGAAACTGATTTTCAGCTATAAACAAATCGAATAGAATAAGTAACCTGAATGCACTGTAGTTAAAAGTACACCAAACCACACTTTGTAGACCCACTTTTTAATGGTAGACTATGCAGCAACATGGGAAAATGTTTACGATTCTTGATAAAGTGAAAATTTAAGATACTAATGCATACTTCGAGCACAACTAGACTGGAATTTGTATAGTAACAGGAGGGACGGCCCTGCAAAATAAATGGTAACAATCACTGTGGATGGAGTGAGTGGAATCATGCAATTTATATCTCTACTCTCTACTTTCTAAATTTTTATGTAATATGGTTAAAATTTCTTAATAACCAAAAAGAGCATACTTTCTTAAAAGTTCTCATCACAGGAAAACAAACTTTGTAACTATGTATGATGACAGATGTTACCTACACTTAACTGCGATCATTTCTGCTGTGTATACATACAAATATCGAAATACGTACCTCTGAAACTAATACAACGTTGTATGTTTACTACCTCAGCAAAAGTAAAGAAAGAAAAAGAAAACACTTTAATTCAAATTTAATAAAGAAATCCATTCCTGTGTTTTCTTTCCCTTTCTAGGCCACTGGCCCACCTCCTTCCTCTTTCTTCCTAACAAAGCTGTGAGGACAGTTGTACCTACTTCCTGGCCCCCAGCTTAGTGAGGAGGTACACTGCTCAAACCCTTGGGCAGATGTTATTAGCCGGTGGCGCAGAAAGTAAACTATCCCTTCCTTCCTTTTAGAACCACAGTTCTAGGGGCACCTGGGTGGCTCAGACGGTGAAGCGTCCAATTCTTGGTTTCAGCTCAGGTCATGATCTCAAGGTTTAGTGACTTGGAGCCCCGCATCGGGCTCTGTGCTGACAGCGCATGCTTAGGATTCTCTCTCTCTGCCTCTCCCCTGCACATGCTGTCTCTGTCTCTCTCAAAACAAATAAGTAAAGTTTAAGACAAAATTTAAAAAAAAAAAAAAAAAAAAAAGAAGAACCATAGTTCTCCATCAGAAAATATTGGTCCGGTTTCCCCGAGGATAGAGCAAAACTTACAATGTGAGGTGCTGTCCCCCCCAGACTCACTTTCTGGTCAAAACTATGTGTCGGTAGTGTTCTCCCTCTGATATTCTCACCTTGACTTTCAAGCACCTTGTGCAGCTTCATATGCTTGTAGGTAGAGATTATCTGAAAATTAACGACACTTGGGACACTCAGTCCTTGGTCCTGCAGCAGCTTCAGGGCTGCGGCATGAATGAGCTGATGGGACCGTTTGCATTTCTGAAGTCTGCACTCCCCTCTGACAAAGGACTTGCACACGTGAAACTTGTTGCACTTCTCCTTCATGTTGCAGTAGCCATGCAGCGCTTCCCCTTTGTTGTACAGCAAACACACCTGGCACAGAAATGAAGCAACACTTGACACGTTTGGTTGCACCGTCATTTACGGCAGTTGATGAAAGAAAAAAAAACTATTTTTACGATTTTAGTTTTAAGTCATTTCTACACCCAACGTGGGGCTCGAACTCACAACCCTGAGACCAAGAGTCACACGCTCCACTGACTGAGCCAGCCAGGCACCCTGAGAAAACATTTCTGTAAAAGAAGTGTGATCAGCAGAGACTTGGGCCATCATATGTTAAAATATAAACTAACTAAACAGTATGACACTGGTTCAGGGATGTATAGGAGATCAAGAAAAAGAGATCCTATACCTAGCCTCAAAATAAAAATATTCCTTAAAGATTTGATAGAGCTCAACAATAAAACTGTATGAGCCTCATGTTTTCTTAAAAAAATTTTTTTAACGTTTTTATTTCTTTTTGAGACAGGGAGAGACAGAGCATGAACAGGGGAGGGTCAGAGAGAGGGAAACACAGAATCTGAAACAGGCCCCAGGCTCTGAGCTGTCAGCACAGAGCCCAACACGGGGCTCAAACTCACGGACCGCGAGATCATGACCTGAGCCGAAGTCGGCCACTTAAATGACTGAGCCACCCAGGCGCCCCAAGCCTCATGTTTTCTTCTAGAAGACTTTTTAACTAATATGTGGTTCCGTGCGATTTTAAATTTTTTATCTTTTTTTTTTAAATGTTTATTTATTTATTTGGGGGGGGGCACAGAGAGAGGGAGAGAATGAATCCCAAGTAGGCTCTGTGCTGCACAGGGCCCAACTCGGAGCTCGATCTCACAAACTGAGATCACGACCTGAGCCAAAATCAACAGTCAGTCACTTAACTGACTGAGCCACTCAGGCACTCCTAACTTTTTTATCTTAATGCTTTTGTTGTTCAAAAATAAACACTATTCTGGCTTTCTGTATTTTCTTAAAACAGTTTTTTAATGTTTATTTATTATTATTAGTTTAATGTTTATTTTTGAGAGGGAGATAGAGCGTGAGAGAGAGAGAGGGAGACACAGAATCCGAAGCAGGCTCCAGGCTCCGAGCTGTCAGCACAGAGCCCAACGTGGGACTTGAACTCATGAACCACAAGATCACGACCTGAGCTGAAGTCAGACGCTTAACCGACTGAGCCACCCAGGTGCCCTATTTATTATTTTTGAGGGAAATAAAGTGATCAGGCGAGGGGCAGAGAGAGAGAGGGAAAGAGACAGAGAGTCCCAAGCAGGCTCCACACTGTCAGTGCAGAGCCCGATGCAGGGCTTGAACCCACGAACAGTGAGATCATGACCTGAGTGGAAATCAAGAGTCAGACGCTCAACCGATGGAGCCACCCAGGCAACCTGAAACCGTTTGGATGAGTCATATTTTTTTCTAGAAATGTGTCCATTTCACTGAAGTTTTCAAATGTATTAGTATCACATTGTACGTATTTCCAATGTGTGTTTCTCTCAACACCACCAAGTAATTCTCAGAGGACAATGACCAGATGTCCCACAGATTTGAACTCCCCCCGAATACTGTCTACCCGGACATAGCGGCAGATCCCACAGGTTAAGGGCTCAGTCTCACGAGGCTGCCCCACTTCAAATGCCCATCTGTTGCTGCCTGAACTGCTATAAAGGTCATCACCACCTCCTCCTCCAGTTAATGTGCCAAAACAGCTCACAGGAGTCAGATGACCACTTTATTATAAAATGATATAACCCGGGAACACGCAGGTAGAAGAGCCACATGTGGAGAGGTGAGGGGAGAAAAGGTGTGGAGCTTCCATACCCTCTCCTGGGGCCTCACTCTCCCAGCACCCTCCGTGTGCTCACCACCCTGCACGCTGTCTGGAGGTCTGTCCTTTTGGGTTTTTATGGAAACTTCATAACACAGGCATGATCGATTACATCATGGGCCACTGGTAAATGGACTCCATCCCTAGGCCCCTCTGCCTTCCCAGGGGGTGGAAGAGTGAGGGGGAGGGGATAAAAGTTACAACTCTCAGGGCGCCTAGGGGGCTCAGATGGTTAAGCATTCGACTCTTGGTCTCGGCTCAGGTCATGATGTCACAGTTCATGGGGTTGAGCTCCGCGCTAATAGCACGGAGCCTTCTTGGGAACCTCTCTCTCCCTCTCCCTCTCTGCCCCTCCTCTGTTCACACAATCTCTCTCTCTCTCTCTCTCTCTCTCTCTCTCTCTCAAAATAAATAAATAAAGTTAAAAAAAAGTGTTGGGAAAAAAAAAAGTTGTTCTCCTGACAACCAGCTCCCGTCCTTAGGTTACCAAAGGGCTTTCCAAAAATCACTTAACAACAGACACCTTGAGAGCTCTCATCATGTAGGAAATTCCAAGGGTTTTAGGAGCTCTATGTCGGGAATGAGGATGAAGACCAAAAATATAGTTATCATTATAACCATAAGATCACAATGTTTGTCCCTATCTTCTTTTTATTACGTGATGTATCTGTTCCTGTGTACTGTGTCTTTAGGAGAGTGGTGGAAAGGGGTCATAGCCATTTCCATACAAGAGATGTGGGGCACCATTCCTGATTCCTCCGTGGTCCCCGCTACCAAAGTGGCCATGCTGCGTGTCACAGGATACATACCTCCAGTGCCGGGTGACAGGACCAGGGGTGGGCTCCTGTCCCAAGTGCAGCCAGCCCACTGGCTGCTCACAAAACACTGCGGTAGTCGGGTATGACAAGACGAGGCTGGACCCAGGAGAGCAGGCATAAGCCATAAGGAAACGGGCTCAATAAGTTCAACAATGTAACAATGTTAAACATCTGTTAAGTCAAACAACATCATAAAAACTAAAAGGTTGGGGCGCCTGGGTGGCTCAGTAGGTTGAGAATCCGACTTCAGCTCAGGTCACGATCTCACGGCTCGTGGGTTCGAGCCCCGCGTCGGGCTCTGTGCTGACAGCTCAGAGCCTGGAGCCTGCTTCGGATTCTGTGTCTCCCTCTCTCTCTCTCAAAAATAAATAAACGTTAAAAAAAAAATTTTTTTTTTTAACTAAAAGGTAACTAGAAGTGTCGCCAACCCTTCTCTCTCAGAGAGGAAGGACTGGACGGGACCCCAGTTACTGCCATTCTCTTCTCCCTTCCTGCCAATAACCTGCTCCAGCTGCGGCTCCGGGTCCTTCTGGCAAGATCGTTGGAATGTATCTGGCTTATAACCATGACTGATCAAGTCTGGCTTCAAAGCCCAAAGAAGTGAGAATGGAGATGTGGATGCCAAGAATAAACCCCGTGGCTAAGGCTGACTCCGGTGCTGCCTTCCACATACAGATTCTACTGCCTTGAGGGCGGCCTTTGCCATCTCACCAAAGGCTCCAGCTCATACCTCCAAACTTGTGACTTCCTTCCCTTCTCGACCCTGAACTACCTTAGCATTAACGGGGCACCACACTCACAAACTACGCTCCGGTTTCCCAACATCCCCCCTTCTTCCCACCCCACCCCTCTTCTGGCAACTTGAATGTCTACGACAGCATCGGTGCTAGAGTAGAAAATTCTACTTTTCACTGGTGGGCTCTTGTAATATTTTCTTTGGGGATTCCAACTGTTTTGTTTTCAAAAAGTCTTTGTGTATAGCTAAACAGATACAAATATGCTAATTTCACCATGACAGCAGTTCTAATGGGCACTGGTTAAACATTTGGAACTAAATCATTTCAAAGCAATTAAAATTGGTATCTAAAGCCCCAAGAAAGTAAATGGGGAGGATACTTTCAACAAACGTGACCACAAAAGGGACCTGTATCATTACAGACATCTAACAGGGGCGCCTGGGTGGTTCAGTCGGTTAAATGTCTGACTCGTGATTCAGCTCAGGTCATGATCTCAAAGTTTCGTGAGTTCGAGCCTCATGTTGGGCTCTGCACTGAAAGCATGGAGGCTGCTTGGGATCCTCTCTCTCTCTCCCTCTCTCCCTCTCTCTCTCTGCCTCTCCTCCACTTATACAACCCCCCCCAATAAAAAAACTTAAAAAAAAAGACACCTTATCAATTAATAGGAAAACAAATGCCTCAACAGAAAAATAGGCAAAAGCATAAACAGGCAATTCACAAAACACAGGCTTCATAGACAGACGTAAATTTAAATCTGCTATGTACTATGTGACCTTGAGCAAGTTAATGTAGCTGAGTCTCAGTTTCCTCACCTGTAAAACGGGGACACGTTTAATGAGCTAAGATATGTGAATGACTTAGCCTTCAGTAAGCAATCAAAAAACTAGTGGCTAAGAGCGCCTGGGTGGCTCAGTTGGAGCCTCCAACTCCTGGTTTCAGCTCAGGTCATGATCTCTGAGTTCGTGAGTTTGAGATCTCTCAAATGGAGCAGAGCCTGCTTGGGACTCTCTGTCTCTGTCTCTCTCTCTCTGCCCCTCCCCCACTTGCTCTCTATCTCTCTCAAAAAAATAAAAATAAAATAAACTAGTAGCCATTTTCGTTATTTCTTTACCACACGCATCCATCACTCCTTGTGGATCAAAGCCTAAAATCACAGAGACTGCATAAAGGTCAGCACTGCACCATAACCTCCACCCATACACCTGACCTCTACAAGGTGACTTTTGATGTTCTCGATCTCCTTCATCATGCATTCAGTATGAGGGTGAGTTCTTGGTAACTCACCTCTGGTAAAAGGCACGGGTCATTCTGTAAAAGCAGGATCCGAAGCTGGGCCTCGTTGAGGCCAAAAAGCCCATGGTTTTTCAGAACTTGGATGTTGACGGGTGTGTGGATATCATGGGAAAGGGTACAGGTAGACCTAGGAGAACACAGAGCTCTGGATCAGAGGCCCAGGTGAAGGGGCCAGTCCGCCAAATTCCTGGCCTTCGACTCACGTGTGAAGTTAAACAATTTTCCCTGAACCCAAAGATACACCACAGCTAATAAAGCCAGCACTAATAATAAAAAAGCCGAGGGGAAGCCACTCTCCTCCCAAGGTCACTTGCATTTTAAATCGGGATGCCTGAAAGCCAGCCAAAGGCACCCCCTGCCCCAGTCACCTGCCTCGATGCCTTCTGTTGTTGGCCGGAAGGTGACTGACCGTACTTCTCCACCCCGAACAGCTGCCCAACCCCCACAGTCCACCGACGTTGGGAGTGAAGTGTGCCCCCGACCCCGCTTTGGGGAGCCTGAGTGAACCAAGGATGAACAGAGGCCTCAGAACACCGCCCTCGGTTTCCTGGGGGTCATTCCAGATAGGGCTTTCTAAACCCGGTGAGCACCGACTCACTTGGGTAAAACTTTGAGGTTACGTGCAAAGAAAGGAAGGGCACTCTCGATAAAGGGTCCGAGGACCTCATAGGTCCGCAAAAGCCCCCCAGTAGGACCACCGCAGTAAACGAACTCAAAAGTCCCAGTCCGGATTTCCCGCGGCCGCGCCGCGAAGGTTTCCGCGGGCAGGGGCTGGACTCCGGGGGGGCGAGCAGCGGTGAAGAAATCCCGACCGATCGGGACGACTTCGGGCCTCGCTCCGCGCCGGAGCTGGAAACGCAGGGGAGCCCCCCTCCCCCACCGCCGAGGACGCCGCGGGGGCCCCTTCCCGGGCCTTCCCTTCCGCCCTCCGACGGCGGGGCGGGGTGCACCCCCCGAACGCGCGATCCCTTTTCTCCTTCCCCCGGGGCCCCGCTCCCCCGCCGCCCGCCTCACCAGCAGTCGCGGTTCGGGCACTTGCCCAGCATGTGGCGGCGGCAGAGGTGCAGCTGGTCGCAGGCCTGGCACTCGCCGCGCTGGTAGCGGGCGCACAGGCGCGCGGAGGACACGGCCACCACCCGCCAGGCGCAGGGGCCGCCGCCCGCGCCGCCCGCGCCGGCCGCCGCCTCGGCCTCGGCGTCCCAGAGGCCCTCCCTCATCTCCACCTCCTGCAGCAGGAAGCGGTCGGGCCCGGCCTGGCGCAGCACGTCCCGGAGCCGGGCCTCCGAGAGCTCCACGTGGCCGCGCAGGTCCCGCAGGAACATGCGGCCGCCGTTGGCGCACAGCACCTTGGTGAGGAAGGAGCACACCGTGGGCTCCGCCATG
>NW_024412391.1:8691045-8712271 GCF_014898765.1 Herpailurus yagouaroundi | reverse complement strand
GGCGGGGGCGGGGGCGGGGGCGGGGGGCCGGGCGGGGGCCTGCGGGCCACCCGCGGGCGCCACCGCGTTCACCGAGCGCAGGTCAAGGGGAGGCCTCGCCTAGAGGGACGTGGGTGGTGGGGGGAGGCGTGACCCGTGAGCAAATGAGAGGATCCGAGGTGCCCATGAGGGCTGCAAAGATAAAACGGGTAATGAGGTACGAGGGGCCTTAGGGGGTTGCTGGGGGAAGGACTCCGAGGGAGCCACCAGCGGCATGTGGCTGTCGAGGCCTTGAAACGTGACCGGTTGGAACCGAGAGGTGATGGAAGTGTGAGATACACGCCCTGGATTGCAAAGGTTTTTGGATGCAAAATATCTCATTGAGACCTTTCTCAGTCGTGTTCACTTGATGATATGGAAATAAAAATGTTCTTACAGTTTCATCTGTTTCTTTGACTTTTCTGATGTAGCTCCGAGCAAATTTTAAATTACATGTGGGGCTCACTTTATTGTCGTTGGACCACACCAGTCTAGACCTGTACGTCTACGAAGCAGCTATCCTTGTTGGCGAGGATGCGGAAAGAGATCTCTTTTGCATTGCTGGTGGGAATGCAAGCTGGTGCAACTGCTCTGGAAAATGGTATGGAGGTTCCTCAAAAAGTTAAAAAGAGAACTACCCTAGCACCCAGCAATTGCACTACTAGGTATATATGCAAGGGATACAGGTATGCTGTTTCAAAGGGGCACATGTACCTCAATGTTTATAGCAGCACTATCAACATTAGCCAAAGTATGGAAAGAGCTCAAATGTCCATCGACAGATGAATGGATAAAGAAGATATGGTTTATATATACAGTGGAGTATTACTCGGCAATCAAAAAGAATGAAGTCTTGCCATTTGCAACTATGTGGATGGAACTGGAGGGGATTATGCTAAGCAAAATTAGTTAGAGAAAGACAAATATCATAAGACTGCACTCATATGAGGAATTTAACATACACAACAGATGAACATAAGGGAAGGGAAGCAAAAAGAATATAAAAACAGGGAGGGGGGCAAAACATAAGACTTTTTTTTTAATGTTTGTTTATTTTTGAGACAGAGACAGACAGTGCGAGCAGGGAAGGCACAGAGAGGGAGGGAGACACAGAATCTGAAACAGGCTCTAGGCCAGGAGCTGTTAGCACAGAGCCCAACACGGGGCTCGGGCTCACGAATCGTGAGATCATGACCTGAGCTGAAGTCGGATGCTCAACCCACTGAGCCACCCAGGTGCCCCAACATAAGAGACTCTTAAATACAGAGAACAAACTGACGGTTGCTGGAGGGGCTGTGGGGGGGGGGGGGAGAGATGGGCTAAATGGGTAAGGGGTATTAAGGAGGACACTTGTTGGGATGAGCACTGGGTGTTATACACAGGGGATGAATCACTGGAATCTACTCTGGGAAACATTATCACACTATATGCTGACCAACTTGGATGTAAATTAAAAAGGAATAAATGGAAGCAGCTATCCTTTCTGCCCAACAGCTTGCTCATTTAATGAACAGCTTTTGAGCCACCGCTCATGCTGTGACAGAAAACAGAGACACCTAAGACCTAACGGAGGAACTCAACCAGCTCTCTTACAGGGTGGTTGTGGGGATTAAACGAGTCGATGGCATGTAATGTAAAGAACATAAGAGGAAGGTGACTGACTGGCAAGAGGCCAGAAGACCTTCTCTGCCATGCTTAGAAATTTGGACTTCTATCCTGAAGACGTTGGGAAGCGATTAAAGGAATTTCAGCTGGAAGTGGCAGGATCCCTCTGCGCAGAATGTTTCTCCTGCTCTAGATGTATCCTTTCTGCCTTTCATCTCTGAGCTTAAATGACACGTCTTCAGCAAGACCTTTCTTGACCTCTCCACGCGGAACTTACCACTGATCGTGTCTCTTCTTATTTCTGTATTTGTAGAATTCAAGCACGCGAAAGTAGGCAATCTGCTTTGTCCTGTTCATTGCTCTGTCCATAAACTTAAAAAACAGGGCCTGGCCATACTTAGGGGGAGGTGTTTCAGAAAGATCCCTGGTAGGCGTGAGAAGAATGGATTTCTAGAAGAGCAGGGCAAGATAAGGAATAACCGAAGAGGATTTGAGGGACTGTAACTTCAGTTTTCATTGTGTTGGGATTGCAGTGGACAATCCAAGGTAAGAGGCTCAGTAGGCAGTTGTATTGTAGGCACAGGTCTAGAGTTTCCAAAAGATGCGGGGAATATAGACTTGAGTGCCATCAGATTATTAGGTCATTGAAACGGCGAGAGTCGATAAGCTCTCTCCGCAAAATGGAAAGTGTGTAAAGCAAGCATGGGAGGATAGAGCCTTCTATTATAGCGACATTAGAGAGGCAAGTGGAGGAAGAGAAAAATCCTAAGGAAGGCGGAAGTAGCTCTTCCTGCCTCACCTGGGTCTTTTGACTACATCTGCACCTGGACTGTCTGCATAAGGTCTTTGTTCTCCAGAAGGAGCAAGCTTGCCTGGCGTTGAGGAAGGCTGGAATTGCCAAGGCATCAACGCTCCAGGAAGAACCCTCGACTAGTGATGTTAGGGAATGAGTGGGGTGGGGGCCCACTCAGACCCCCAGAGTTGGTAGGAAGGTTATTTTAAACTAAAGACAATTTGAGATTCAGCAGATGTAGAAAGAAGCCTTCTTGGAGCTTCCCTTATTTCACAAAAGGCAGAAACTGCTCGAAGTGAGGCTGCCATAGATCCTCTCTCTGGGCAAGTTTCATGGCCATGAGGAAAAATAAAATAAAATAAAATAAAACAGAGATCACTGGCACCTGCATAAACAAACATTATCACAAACTTCCATATCTCGTTTGTTGCTCTGGAAACCATTTGTTCTTCCCACAGAAGGCTTTTCTCCCCTCTCCCTCTCCCCTATTAATTTAGGTACATAAACCGTAATCTTTAACAGTTTAGGGAGTCCCTTTGTTTCCATATGCGCGTGATGAACTCCCCCCCCCCCCCTTCTCTCCTGTTAATCTGTCTGTTGTCAGTTAAATTCACACTCCAGAAATTGAACCAAAGAGGATAAAGAAGAGTTTTTCCAACCAGATAGTGGCTAAATATCCCAGGGCATCGTTCCTCAGGTGGAACAATTTCAAAGTGTATATTCCATAGTCTCCCAAAGGTTTGTCAGTGGCATTGAGCCCCAGTTGCCCACGGCTGTAACCTGCTCATTAACATGCCCTATATTGCCTTCCTTTCCCTGACTCACCTCCCCACTTCTCTACCAGCGTTTCTTGGAATCACCTCCCAAATAATCTCCTTGCATACAATCCTTTTCTATTTTCTTCCGAGGAAGCCAGCCTAAGATAGAAACCGATAAAGGGAGCCTAGAGAAAAATGAGATGCATTCATGGACACAGAGGAGAAAGTTTCAAGGAGGAGGTGGTCAGCATTATAAAATGCTGCAGGGAGTTTCCCTACGAGAGTGTTGATAAACTAGGCAAGTTTATTCCAGAGGTATAATGAGAAAAGGCAGAATTCTGTAGGCTAAGAATAAAAAGAAAAATGAGAAAATCCAACTTTTTGTCTTTTAGAGAAAGAACCTGAGTGGGGGAGAGGGGCAGAGGGAGAGAGAGAGAATCCCAAGTGGGGCTCTATCCCACACCTCTGGGATCTTGACCTGAGCTGAAACCAAGAGTCGGCACTCAACCGAGCCACCCAGGTGCTCCATGGGAAAGTCCAACTTTTTAAAATAAGTTATCTGAAGAAATAAGGTAGTGATAGAATAATAATTAGAGGCAGACGTAAGATGGAGGGAGGTGTTTTATTATAGGAGAG
Source organism: Herpailurus yagouaroundi (assembly GCF_014898765.1). Lineage (NCBI taxonomy): Eukaryota > Metazoa > Chordata > Mammalia > Carnivora > Felidae > Herpailurus > Herpailurus yagouaroundi. Next base: position 8,708,461 of record NW_024412391.1, on the reverse strand, counting down.
GCAAGCGTAGTTCTATGCCAAGTGAACAGAGCCAATAAGAAGGGAACGTTGAAATTTGGCTGAGAAGAAGAATTCAGTGGGTGATTTTCATAAGGCAGTGGGAGAGGACAGGACATGGGAAGAATTAACCTGAGACGGAAGAAGAAAACCCTCTTCCATAGACAAGAGGAAAAGAAGCAAGGATGAGTATATAAAAAGACAAGTTTGTAGGCTTAAGATGAAGGAGAAAAGGTCTAATAGCCATTTGTGTTGTTGTTAAGTAGAAGACTGAGAATGGGGGGGGGGGGGAGGAGTCACGTGAGGAGGCTAGCGAAGGTTTAACAACGCTGTCCTGTGGGGTTGGAACGAGGGCCGAGCAGAGGGCAGGTGGCCCATGAGAGGGCTTTGCCAAAGTTGAATACCAGGTGTACGTAGTGGTGTTAATCCAAACAGCTCTGCAATTCTCTCTAAAGGTACCCAATATTAAAAATAAGTAAATAAAAACGAAACTACTCAATGTTTATGGAAACAGAATTTGACGAATCCATTGCTAGGTTTGCCAAATGGATGGGACATAAAGTCAAAGGTTCTAGGTGACTGAGAGTATTCACCGAAGGAGTGGCCAGGTGCTGAAGGGGAAGGGGAGGCATGTGTGTAGGGAATATGAGAGCTAAAGGCCACAGCAGAGGTAGGTTATACAAGTTTACAACATCAGGGGCGCCTGGGTGGCTCAGTCAGTTAAGCATCCGACTCTTGGTTTCGGCTCAGGTCATGATCTCAACAGTTAGGGAGTTCGAGCTCCAACTTCAACTCCACGATGATCATGCCTGCTTGGGAGTCTCTCTCACTCCCTCTCCCTCTGCCCCACCCTGCTCGCTCTCTCAAAAATAAATAAGCTTTTAAAAAAGTTTACAATCTCAGAAGAGCAATTCTGACTAGCGGCAGGAGGGCAATGGATGTTGATGCCTGAAGTGTGAAGATGTTGAAGAAAAAGAGATTATGAGGATCTAAGGCTAGGAGTGTTGGCTGTGTTGTCCACAATGAATGGTTGAAGGGGGAGAGAGGTGGAACGTCCAAGGGAAGGGTAGGGACTGTTCCTTAGAGAGGAAGCCTAGCAGAGTGGTTAACATGTGGGTTCTGGAGCTAGACTCCAGGGGTTCGGAATGCTGGTCTGTTACTCATTAACTGTGAAACTCTGGGTAAGTTATTTGACTCCTCAGCAAAGGTATGGATTCTGGAATCAGAAGTGGTGTGATAACTAAAGTATGGGAATAAATGAGATTCATGGGTAAGAGTGTAAAGGAAAAAAAAAAAAAAAAAAAAAAACAAACAAACCAAAGATCCCAGAGCAGACTATTGGGGAATGTAGAGTTTTGGGGCACAAAGGGAGAGACATCAGGAAAGGGCTGAAGAGGACAAGAAGACTGACCAGAGAATGGAAAAGAGAAACACAGAGGGTTGAGATTCAGGTGGTATTTTAGGATTTAACTTTCTAGGATTCAGGTGGTTCCTTGTAAGGTGATACGTCCTCCAACCCAGATTCTGAAGCTTTTTCTCAAACGGCTGCCCGCTCCAGGCACACTTGTCTAGCACAGATTTTTGAACAAGTCACTCCAAGGGCATGCACTAATATCACTGTTAGAACCTTCTCACTGAAACCTGCCTGTTATTCCCTGCTCCTTCCCAGCCACGTCCTTCAACATGGTCCCGGTGGCTCTCTGCGCCTTTAGCATTGAGCATCGCTGGCCCTTTATGGTAATTATCTTTACGGTAGCCAAGGCAGGACTCTGAACTGCTTGCTCCCTAGCTCTCCTCCCACCAAATGCTGTACTGAGTTCCACCACAGAAATCAAATAACGGCACCTTTTCCCAACTGCAGGACCAAAAATTAAGACTTTAAATAACATCTTCTCAAATAATCATTTCTGAAAAACGGGGAGCCTTCTATGACAAAGCAAATAAAGAAATAACTAATTAGAAAAGACCAAATCTGCCCATGCTTGGTTTTGCTAGTATTTTTGTGCATTTGAATGTGGGTGCTTTGACAGCAATGGGTTGGCCACACTTTGTTTCATTTACCTTGGGATACAAATCAAATGAGTTTCCCTTCACTTTAATCAAATTTCTGGCGGCTCAGTCGGTTAGGCGTCTGACTTTAGCTCAGGTTCTCACAGTTCATGGGTTCAAGCCCCATGTTGGGCTCCGTGCTGACAGCTCAGAGCCTGAAGCCTGCTTCAGAGTCTGTGTCTCCCCCCACCCCCTGCCCTCCCCCGCTCATGCTCTCGCTCTCTCTCAAAAATAAATAAACGTTAAAAAAATTTTTTCTTTTAAATAAAAAATTTCTGCTGCCATATAGAGATTTTCTTCCTCTTTCTTTCCATCCAACCTTTGTAATCAAAAAAGAATGAGTGGAGGGGGCACCTGGGTGGCTCAGTCAGTTAAGCACCTCTTGATTTCAGCCCAGGTCATGATCTCACGGTTCGTCAGATCAAGCCCTGCGTCAGGGTCTGTGCTAACAGCCTGCTTGGGATTCTCTCTATCTCTCTGCCCCTTCCCCCCTCAAAATAATAAACTTAAAAAAAAAAAAAAAAAGAATGAGTGGAGAAGAGCTTTTAAAGGAGGGACTGATAAGACAATTCTGCCAATAACCATTTATATTTTTAACTTTTGGGTTCAGCCAGGCTGTGTTCCCACCCCTGAGACCAAGAAAAGTATATTCGCAGTTTCCGCCTCCTTCTCTAAGCCCCTAGACAGAAGATGTGCCAACCAACTGTGGGCTTGTCCATCACCACCACCTGCCTTTCCTTGGCATTATCCTGACAGCTCCCTGGTCATCAAGTCCTGGAACGAAAAAGCAAGAAGGGACAAACATCTACCCCCCCATCGAATAACTTAGTGTGTGCAGTTGATTATATTTTTGGAGATACCTAGAAATAAATATAGCAAATTCAGGCAGCAGAGCAAAATTAATATTTCTCTTTATTGGATAGTCTAGAATTAAGCTTGAAGAAGAAGAAATACAACTGAACTACTGAAATATAAATAGTTGAGCTTACTTTATTCAATAAAAGGCATCCGAGGTATCAACCAATCAAGCATTCAGGCAAGTATCAGGTATGGCACAGTAAATAAGACGGGTTGACTCGGCCCTCAAGGAGCTTACATTCTAATACAGAAAGTAGATAACTGCTTTTTAGACAGATGCTAAAAATGAACAAAGAAAGGCACAAAGACTTTTAAAACCTGGGGGTTTGGGAAGCAAGCATCTCATCTAATGTAGAAGACTCCTTATGGAGGGAATAGTAAACTGATCTGAGGATACTAAGACATGAACTAAGTCAGTGGTTCTCACGGTGGGATTTTAGAAATTGACAGGTTGTTGGTTTCATAATTATTGGGAACTATTCCTGGCATTGAGTGGATGCCGCCAGGGAGAACGCATGTCTGCAGTAGATGGGTTAGTCCCACACAAAGAAGAATTATTCGGTATCCTATACGACTTTTTAACATCCTACTGGACATTTATGTAGGACCTACAGCTCGCCTGAGAGAATATCATTCATTTTTTCCTCTTAGGCAGTCCGTTATCCTTATTTCAGTTAAGGCAATTTCGCTCTGTTTCTTACAGATAAGATATATGGTCTGTTACGACTTACCCTAACACTTGTTTTCATCCTACGCTCACACATACCTCTAAATCTTTCATTTCCCAGTACTTCTTTATAGGAAGTAGCCTCTGGACAACTCTGAAACTCCAACCCATTCATTGTAAGTAGGGGTAAGTATCTACTTCACGATGTCGTATAGAATAGTCATGCCTGAGCATTTACATATTGAAACTCATTTTATTGTCATTACAAATTTCTTTCCTTCTATTTCTCCATTATAATAGAGTTGGGGCATTAAATTGGTTCTTAAAGAAATCCATGTGTGTAAGTAGACTGTATTCCCTACGATTCCTCTCAGGCCAACAAAGGAGATGTGACAAAATGTTATTGCTCTGAAAAGGGTGAAAAGATCTGCTAGGGTTTATAGTTGCCACCATAAGTGGAGGGGAAGAGAGGGTGCTATTGGCATTGAGTACATGAGAGCCAAGTAGGCGGAACATCTTACAGTATTCTGGACAGTTCCTTACAGTAAGAAACTACTACTGTGCACCCTATACGAATTTTGAATGTCTCGCTAGACATTCTTGTATAACCTACAGCTCGTCTGCAAAAAATACTGTATTTCCTCATTTTCTCCATCTCGACAATCTGTAGATTTCCTTGCATAATATGTTTATTTCAATTAACATTCTATTTCGATATTTCTTAAGTACTATCATATGCAAACAAGTTATGCATCACTGGTTTTATTCTAAGGTCCACTCCTTTCCCTGCTTTTTCATTTTCTTATACTTCTTTGTATAAAATCAGTTTTGATTTTCTACCTTCTTTTAAATTTACACATTAGGTATAAACATCTGACTAGGTCTTCTAACATAGTTGTGCCCAAGTAACGTGCCTTTTATTTCCCTTTTATGTTAATGTTAACTAATTTTAAATTTATTTCGGCAATTATGTGTAGGTAGAGTATATGACCATTGAATTCATTTTGAGGATAATGAAACAGATGTTACAATGTATTTGTCATTAAAAAAAAAACCCCAAAAACGAAAAAGGCAGGAGTCCCAATTGAGAACCACTGAGCTAGGAAGAAAGGGGAACCAAAGAAGAAGGGAAGCCAGTGTGGCTTGTGTGGAAGAAAATAAATATCAGAGGGCAGGGAAGGGAGAAATCATAATCATGTGGGGCCATAATAAGGATTGTGAACTTTATTCCAAAAGCATGATCAGATCTGTGTTTTTCAAGATTAAGGAAAAAATTTTTAAATATGGCCATTGTTACTACTAACAGTATCTCAGAAGGGGACAAAAAAATATTTCAGAAGTAAAACTGGACTTGGGAACAGCTTGGGAGGAGAGGAAGAAGTCAAGAATGACTTCTGACTATAGAACACTGAGGGAGAAAATGGTTCGTTTGAGGGAGGCAGGTAGAGAATTCCACCTAGGACACAATGCCTTAGAGGTGCCTGTGAAATATCCAAACAGAGAGGTCTACTGGGCAATCAGAGTTGGACAAACTGCATCTCTGAAAATGTGAGAACCAAGAGCAGGAAATGAAAACTCCAAACAGGAGCTACCATTCAAGGGAAAAAAAACAAAAGTGCATTAGAGTAATTATTTGTGGCAAGCCTCCCAGAAAATAACCCTGCCCTAAAAAAAATCTCTATACATGTTACTGGTGGAGTCCTTGAAACCAAGGGGTTGTGCAGATGTCTGTACTGATCTACAATCTGACTAATGCAAAATCAACTCTAATGTTAATTAACTTTTATAATCTGTCTGCTAGAAGGAACTGTAACAGGAAACTTTGGCGAATGAATGTTACACAATGTTGAAAGGGAAAACTGAAAGGAAAAACCTGATTCGTTATAAGGAAGGAACTCTTGGTCTAGGACCCTCAACTGCTTTAAAACTGTACTTACACTTGCAAACAATCCGTTATATGTAGAAAAAAGCCCCTTGCAGGTGCAAGGCCTGTTTGAGGCGTTTTCTTTGTTCTGACTTCGCGCTCACCAGGAAACACATCTCGCCTCCTTAAGGGGCCCACCCTCCAGTAGGGATGGCCCGGCTCCTAATTCCTTGGTGAGTCTCATCTGCTGCACCGAAGGACTACAAATAGCACTCAGGTTTATCAGTAATATTTGTGTGAATCTGGTTACCGTGACTCCTATCCCCCCAAAATACAACTACTTCATGAAAGTCCAACCCGAAAAACCTTCTCTATAATCATATATATAAAAAGCCCAAAATTGGGCAGTAAACTCCAGTTGGTTGCTTCTCTCTGAGCCATACTTTGTGGCTCTTTTTATTGCATTCCAGAGAGTCAACCTGGATGGAGTCCCCTAAATAAACGCAGATAAAGAAATATATGCCCCAACTCAGATTTACTACGAAGATACAATACTGCAGTTACAGCTATAATACCATTTAAGTTACCTTTTCTTCCCCCCTCCCCAGCATTTTCCAAAAAATACGCCTCCCCCTCCAACTTTCCAGTCTTCCATCCAAAGGCAGTACTGTCTTACGTCCTTACATCAAAAGGCGTTTTTAGATTCCTCTCAAATTGCCCAAGTTAATTTTCTTGCAATTTAACCAAAACAAAACCATTGCGTACAATAAACGAAGAGTAGCTGGGAGAGAAACTTATAGCAGTGACAGCAGTTTTAGAAGTCAGTCGTTCCCAGCTACATCTAAGACAGTGGTTCCCAAACTTTAGGACGCATTTGAATCCTTGGGAGTTAGAAGTACCATTGCCCAGCTCTCACAGCAGAAACAGTGTTTTAGTTGGAATGGGATGCAGTCTGAACACTGGGATTCCTAGAAGGCTTCCCAGATGATTCAAATGTGTTAACAAAATTGGGGAACCACTGATCTAAGGCAATTTGATAACTACATGAGGAAATGTACAAGTTTACTATCTGGGGCAATCTGGCTCTGTAATGAACAGAATGGTTATGGCCTCCTTTATGACGCTGTAGTCATCATTTCTAACTAATCACGCAGGCTTTGTCTAGTTCAGTGTATTCAATCACATATTCTGGGTAAATCTGATCTTTCTCGAAGATGACAAACACGGACGGATTCAACCTTGCATCCACATAGCTGTCATATGGTGGTGGAGGAGGGCTTATGCTTCCCACAGCTCCTTGAGTAAAATCTCCAACCAGGACTCGAGCTACAAACATCACGATGTTTTTGGTATCATACCGGCAATTTTTATGGGAATAGATGGCATCTTTTCTGAAGTAATTTCCTAGAAATAGAAAAAGGGTAAGAATTATCATAAAAGAAGGCATGTAGTTTGTAAGATTATGTATCCGATGGTGTTATCGGATGATGGGTGTTAACTACCCACGTGTCAGCAACACGTTATAGATACTTATAAACTTCCTTTGTTCTTACAAAAGTCTATCATGCAAGTAAATTTCAATGCTGTATATAGCCCTAGTGGAATTACCAAATCATTTGCCACTGTGCTGGGGCTCCCAGTGATGGTGTGAGCCACAGGCTACAGTAACCAAGCAGTGAGGTCACAGCAGCCCAACTCCTGCAAATCATGCAGGAGGAGTTGAACTGTAAACAATGAACCAAAGATACTCCATCAGAGGCCTTTTTAAATTGTGTACATTTTTTTTTTTTTTAGAGAGAGAGAGAGAGCAAGCCCAAGAGTGGGGGTGGGGGGAGCAGAGAGAAGGAGAGAGAGAGAGAGAGAGAGAGAATCTCAAGCAGATTCCACACCCAGTGCACAGCCCGATGCATGCCCCCCATATTGCATACATTTTAAGGAACAAAGCTCATTTACTACTGATGGGAGGGTCCTAGAAAATGTGGAAGGGAAAGGTGTAGCACAAACCCTGGCAGAGCTTTTCAAAATAGTTGATCTATTGTCCTCAACTATAAAACAACCTCGACACCACTGAGGTTTCTATACTCAGCAGACCAACAGTGATTTCCTGACAAAATCTCCTATTTTAGGGGTGCCTGGGTGCTCAGTTGGTTGAGCGTCCAACTCTTGGCTTTGGCTCAGGTCATGATCCCAGGGTCCTGGTGGGATCAAGCCCTGCATCAGGCTCTGCACCGGGTGTGAAGCCTGCTTGAGATTCTCTGTTTCTCTCCCTCTGACCCTCTCCACTGCCTGTGCTCCCTCTCTTTAAAAAAAAAAAAAAAAGTTTGGGGCGCCTGGGTGGCGCAGTCGGTTAAGCGGCCGACTTCAGCCAGGTCACGATCTCGCGGTCCGTGAGTTCGAGCCCCGCGTCAGGCTCTGGGCCGATGGCTCGGAGCCTGGAGCCTGTTTCCAATTCTGTGTCTCCCTCTCTCTTTGCCCCTCCCCCGTTCATGCCCTGTCTCTCTCTGTCCCAAAAATAAATAAATAAACGTTGAAAAAAAATTAAAAAAAAAAAGTTTAAAATATCCTATTTTTAGGGGTGTCTGGGTGGTGCAGTCAGTTAAGCGTCCTACTCTTGATTTTGGCTCAGGTCATGCTCATGCTCTCCCAGTTTGTGAGTTCAAGCCCTGTGCTGATGGCACTGAGCCTGCTTGGGATTGTCTCCCCTTCTTTTCCCCTCCCTTGCTTGTGCTCTCTCTCTCTCTCTCTCTCTCTCTCTCTCTCTCTCTCTCAAAATAAATAAACTTAAAAAAAATAAATAAAATTTCCTATTTTAATTTTTGTCATTGCCAGATACTTTTCTCTGTCTTTTTAACAGATGTGTATATTTGCAAATTCTGGTTTTCTATGCAAAAGTTAGTAAGTAAAATGAATTCACTGTATTTATGGTAACAACTATTTACGACTTTTTCATTTATACTATTTATTTTTTATCACTGATTTTTTATAATTTTAGATGTTTGAGCTCCAGAAATATTGCTCATCCTGAATAGGTCAGATACTGGCTATTCTGGGTAAATGGTGTTCAACACCATCACTGACCTACCATTTCTGGCCCCGCTCTCCTTCCCAAACACAGTTACCAGCTTGGAGGGGATTCTCTCATCTGTTTCTGTGTATTTACATACACATATAACACATTTACTCTGGTACAGTTCGATGTTCTTTTATTTGTTCATTAATGGGATTATACAGTATGAACTGCTCTGTATGTTTTTCCACTTTAGCCCTAGAAATTTTGTTGTCACTTCACCTCACCCTACCTTATTCTTTTCAAAGACTGCACAGAATTCCATTGTATGGATGTATCATAATTTAACTACTTCTGTATTGATTAAAATATAGGTTGTTTTCACTTTTTTGTTATTACCAAGACACTTCTCAATAAATGCTTTTAAGATATCCTAGTAAATACACCTTTGGTAGCCTGTATAAGTCTTTCTGTAGAACAGACTGTAAAACTATAATGGCTGAGTCAAAGGATAGAGCATATTAAATTTTGACAGATATTACAGACTACCCTCCAAAAGCAGCCTAAAAATTTTAATAGCAATGGAGAAAGTCCGATTTCTCCACAACTTTGCCAGCATTGGATATCAACTATCCTTTTAATTTTTGCCAATACAAAGCACACACACAAAAAATCTGAATTTAATACGCATTTCCCTTAATCCGAGTGACATCAAGCATCTTTTCGTATGTTTATTGGTGTATTCCATATTCTCTGAATTGCTTTTTCATATCTTTGTTTCCTGGTGTATTTTTGCTTTTCTTTTTTTTTTTTTCATTTTTTTAAGTATATTTATTTTGAGAGAGAGAGAGAAAGTGTATTCGACAGGAGGTAGAGAGACAGAATCGTGCAGAGCCTGATGCGGGGCTCAAGCCCACAAATCCTGAGATCATGACCTGAGTCAAAATCAAGAGTCAAAATCAAGAGTCAGACACGTGGCTGACCCAGGTGCCCTGCTTTGTTTTTTAACTGACATATACCCAAAACAAGCTTATATTCAAGACAGTGTCCACCCAGATCTTTTAATAATTTCGTAAAGTAGGCCAGTAGGTAACTGGAAAATGACCAAAAACACAAACAAAACTCATCATCCCCCAACAATTCTACTGGGCCACACACTCCACCTCTGTCATTGCCAGCGACCCTCCCCCCCCCTTCCCAGCTAGTTCCAGCTCCTTAGTTTTCCCAGATGGCCAAGTACGAATCTGTACTACTGTGTTAGTTAGCCCTTCTGCAAACAACCTGGGGTATACAGAGGCTGTGCGTTCTTTATTTGTATTATTTCTGACTCGATGGACACCCACTGCAAACTCTGTATCACACTACCCATCTCTGTGCATCATTATACATGAGTCTGCAAAGAACCATTCCTCACACATCAGTTTCTGGAACTTCTAAACAACTTAAGCTTTTTTGTAAGGAAATCTCTCTAAAACAGACACGTTTCTCGGATTTAAAAAATAGAACACCTTGGGGTGCCTGGGTGGCTCAGTCAGGTAAGTGTCCAACTTCAGCTCAAGAGCCCTGCATTGAGCTCTCAACTGTCGGATGTCTCCCTCTCTCTCTGCCCCTCCCCCAATCTCACTCTCCCTCCCCCACAAGTGCTTGCTTTCACCAAAAAAAAAAAAAAAAATTAAAAAAAAAAAGAACAACTCATTGTGCCCTTTCTTTTCTTGATGCGTCAGATGAATATATTAATCCTGATATATGGGATGTTACAACATAGGGATGCCCTGTTGAGTTACTAAGGGGGACAGAGCCATTTACCCCTATACTAATGGTCTACCCGCAGCATGAAAAACAAATGTTAAAGTTGTGTTTGTGTCTTGTGGATCATTTCCCCTCTCATTCTCCACTTAAAACTGTTAACTTTCTTCTCGCTGCCCACCTCTAACATCTCTTTACTCCCACTCCATGCTTGCTGGGCTGAGAGAAAAAAAAGACAAAACAAGACACTGTTTTGAAATAAAACTAAATGATTCTGAGAAGCTCCCAAGAATAAACGTACACAAGCTTCAGTATAGGAATTTTATGACAACAACTTGGGCTGCTCGTAACACAGTTATTCGCTCTTTCCAATTCCAAGTCCTTCTTTCAGAAAGCGAACATTTCCAGATAACTGAACTAACTCTAAGTTATCCATGTAAAAGGTGTCAAGTCAAATAAATAGTATGGAGTTACTGGTAAAAATGTATTTGACTTCAAGCACATGGAATGAAAACAATAAACAAAATTTTCATCCGTATTTGTCTTCAGTGTGCATCTGTAGTGCTTGATAAAGCCATGAAATTATTTGCAACATTCCGAGATAGTTGTGCCTGTTTTAAGGGCACTGAGTTACTTTTATACTTGTTAAATTAATTTTTGTCTATTTTGTAATAAAGTCTGAGTCCTGATTTGATTATTCAGCTATTTTTCTTTTTTTTTAATGTTTATTTGTGAGAGAGAGAGAGAGAGAGAGAGAGAGAGAAAGTGGGAGAGGGGCAGAAAGAGCCAGAGACACAGAATCCGAAGCCGGCTCCAGGCTCTGAGCTGTCACCACAGATCCCGACGTGGGGCCCGAACTCACGAACCTCGAGATCATGACCTGAGTAGAAGTCCGACACTCAACCAACTAAGAAGCTCTGAGCTGACAGCAAGGAGCCTTAGGATCCTCTCTCTCCCTCTATCTCTGCCCCTCCCCTGCTCACTTGCCTGCATGCTCACACTCTCTCTCAAAATAAATAAACATTTTTAAAAAATAAAATGAATCATCGGTTTTTAAGAATCCCATTTATAGGGGCACTTGGGTGACTCAGTCAGTTGCGCATCTGACTTTGGCTCAGGTCATGATCTCCGGGTTGGTGAGTTTGAGCCCTGCTTCAAATCCTCTATCCCCCTCACTCTCTGCCCCTCCCCCAGTCACATTTTCTCTCTCTCTCTCTCTCTTTCTCTGTCAAATAAATACACATTTTAAAAATACAGAAAAATAAAAATAAAAATCATATAATCTGGAAGTACATTTGCTTCATTCAGTGATCCAACCCTTCTTGCAAATACCTCTTACACGTGATAGATTCCCTGAACCCCAACATCCTCTTGATCCCTTCTGCCTCCAAATGGATCTCGGCCACCCTACTTTTGCCCTGGACCCTTTTTTTTTTTTTTAATTGTTTAATGTTTATTTACTTTTGAGAGATGGAGAGAGTGCGAGCAGGGGAGGGGCAGAAAGAGAGGCAGACACGGAATCGGCAGCTCCAGGCTCTGAGCCTGGAACCCGTGAAGCGCCAAGATCATGACCTGAGCCCAAGTCAGACGCTCGACCGACTGAGCCGCCCAGGCGCCCCTGACCTGGACTCTTACAACACCTGTATACTTGGACCCGCATCCTTTCTTACACTGCAGCCAGGCCCTGGCACTTGCTTCCCAAAGCCAGCAGTGGTTTCTGGCTGCCCTCCGGAGACAAATCCCTCCCCTTAGCATGGCTTGCAAGGTTTTTCAGGATCAGACACCGACCTCACCGGCCGCACCTTTTGTCGCTCACACCGGACCCACAGCCTGCCCGGCCTTTGTCAATCTCTAGTCTTCATAGACACTCTTCTCCCAACTTTTTTGTTTCATTTTGCCTTTTTTGCCTAGCTAGCTTTTGTTTATCCTGGAGGTCATACTTAGACTTTACAATATGCTGTCTTCCTGTAATCTACTTTATCTTTTTTTTCTCACTCTCAGTATAACTGAGATAATGGGATAATATTGTGCTTTTTTGTTTTTCTTTTTACCATTCTTTATATCTAACCACCTTTTATTTTAGCCAGACACGTTCTCGCCTCAGAGAGAAGCATCTTTGGAAGACATCTATAAGGAGAAAGGAAGAATTACGGTCAGCTTTTGATTACCAAAATAGGATCTGGATACGCACTGCAAAAAAATAATGGACTCTGTTAACTAGAAAGAACTCTGAATAAGACCAGGGAAAGGAACCCTCTTCTAGGCTGGGAGTCAAAATGGGTCAAGTTGGCTCCAACTCGGGTTATTCAGGGATCCTGGGCGGGGCCTGTCAGGGATGACAGAGAGGAGCCCCTGGCAGAGGGACCCGTGTCCCACTTCCTGTGTAGAACGCCAACATCCCAATTCTCTGTGGATCCCTTTCAGGTTTTCTACATAAAGACACTCACATTACCTTCAAAAATAACATTTTTGTGGGGCGCCTGGGTGGCTCGGTCGGTTGAGCGGCCGACTTCGGCTCAGGTCATGATCTCACCGTCCGTGAGTTCAAGCCCCACGTCGGGCTTTGGGCTGACAGCTCAGAGCCTGGAGCCTGTTTCAGATTCTGTGTCTCCCTCTCTCTGACCCTCCCCCGTTCATGCTCTGTCTCTCTCTGTCTCAAAAATAAATAAACATTAAAAAAAATAATAATAACATTTTTGTTTCTTTCTTTCCAACCATTTAGCACTGGGAGGAGCCTGGGTTGCAGAATCCTGGGAGATTTTAGATATGTTCTGATGCCCCCAGCACCCTGGATCCCAAATATGTTCCCTGGCCTTAAGGGCCTCCCATCTGGCCTCTTGAATCCAGTTTATAAACCAGGACACGTCCTTCTTTGCTTAGCTACCCCCCAGACATGTGCCGTTTCTTCTAATTTCATCTTGCTTCTATTTCTTTATCCAAGTCTGAGTTTGTAATCATCTCCTCTGACTGTGAAGTTGAGTGGCTTTTACCTAACAATTGTTCTTTTTTTTTTTTTTTCTTAAATTTTTAAATGTTTATTTATTTTTGAGGGAGAGGGGCAGAGCCTGAGCAGTGGAGGGTCTGAGAGAGGGGGAGACACAGAATCCGAAGCAGGCTCCAGGCTCCGAGCTGTCAGCACAGAGCCCGACGCGGGGCTCGAACTCACGAACCGTGAGATCATGACCTGAGCCGAAGTAGGACACCGAACCAACTGAGCCACTGAGGTGCCCCTACCTAACTGTTGTTCTTATCCTCAGTCCAGACTGCTCCCCTTAACATAGTCACATACGAAATCATACAGATAACAGCCTAAGGGAGTGGTTTCACACATGCACAAGGTGGGGGGGGGGGGGGCTTTACTTTCCCTCAGAGAGGAACAACATCTCTGACATCTACCACTGGGCCTCTTTTAGGACAACTGTCTGAATTTTTTAAGATTATGGGCCCAGTGGTTCAAACCCGTCTATCTAGACAGGACTGATACCATCACAGGTGATGCAAGTGGAATGTTGACATTAAAAATAAATACAGGGGCGCCTGGGCGGCTCACTTGGTTGAACGTTCAGAGTTTTGGTTTCGGCTCAGGTCATGATCTCACAGTTCGTGGGTTCAAGCCCCGCGTCGGGCTTTGCGCTGACAGTGTGGAGGCTACTTGGGATATTGTCTCCCTCTTTCTCTACCTTCCCCCACTCGTGCTCTCTCTCTCTCTCTCTCAAAATAAATAAACTTTAAAAATAGATAGATAGATAGATAGATAGATAGATAGATAGATAGATACAAGCAAAACAAAAACACCTCCTAACTCGGTGTAACAGGAGGCAGGCCAAGTAGAAGCATCAATACCTTCTCAAGGGACGGTAGCATGGGAAACATGGGCACAGCTCCTGGACGGACCTCTGGCCCATCTGTGAGAACTGCAGACCCCATTCTTGTCTCTTTCTTCCACACCACCCACAGGGTTTTTTCTTGGCTATCGAGAACGCTCCTCTTTTGCCAAGTTAAAGGAAAAGTGATCGCATTATCAAACTATCAAGATGCACTTCAGAGGGTTTCAGTGCCCTGCCATTTATAAGATAGGAAAACCAGAGTACACGCCCATGTATGTCACTATCAGGGTCAAAAACCTAAGAACACGTATATACTCAATTTCCATTTTCTAGGATATATATTCCTTTGAGTTCTAATACAAGAGAAACATTATCTCGCTCAAGATAGTCATCCCATTTCTAGGTAAGTTTTACTGATGCATTTAAACTTCATAAACATGAAATTCTCATCCAGTCATTGGCTTAAAACCCTTCGTGAGCTTCCCATGCCCTTAGAGTCAGGTTTCAATTCTTTCCCGTGGGGCCGTATCTTACACCACTCATCCCTCACTTTTCACGCTGAGTCTCTAATGCAGATAAACCCTCCTGGGCCGTTCCCTGGGAACACTTCTCCAGCCGGGTCAGGTGTCCATAGGACCTGTTCACTTCCTCTGTAGTAGCTGCACATTTGCAATCACTTAATTAATTATGTGAAGTAATTTGGGGGGCGGGCATATCTAGTTAGTTCACATCTACGTCCCCACTATCTAGTGTACAGAAGGCACTCAAAAATATTTGCTGGCTGACTGGAGCGCCTGGATGGCTCAGTTGAACATCTGACTCTTTTTACATTTCTTTTTAATGTTTATCTATTGTAGAGGGAGACAGAGCATGAACGGAGGAGGGGCAGACAGAGATACAGAATCTGAAGCAGTTTCCAGGCTCTGAGCTGTCAGCACAGAGCCTGACGCAGGCCTCAAACCCACGAGCCGTGAGATCATGACCTGAGCCGAAGTCAGACGCTAACCACCTGAGTCACCCAGGTGCCCCTAAACATCTGACTCTTGATCTCAGCTCAGGTCGTGATCTCATAGTTCATGACATGGAGCCTTGCACCGAGCTCTGCAATGACAGCGTGGAGCCTGCTTGGGAATCTCTCTCCCTCTCTCTGCCCCTCCCCTGCTTGCACTCACTCTCCCTCTCCCTCTCTCTCAAAATAAATAAACTTAAAAAAAATTGTTGGCTGACTGATTGGCTTCTTACCTTTTGGAGTATGTGTGAATTTAATCTTAGTTGTAGGAGTTGAGCCCCCTTTGAGAATTGATACACTATTAGGGGCGCCTGGGTGGCGCAGTCGGTTAAGCGTCCGACTTCAGCCAGGTCACGATCTCGCGGTCCGTGAGTTCGAGCCCCGCGTCAGGCTCTGGGCTGATGGCTCGGAGCCTGGAGCCTGTTTCCGATTCTGTGTCTCCCTCTCTCTCAGCCCCTCCCCCGTTCATGCTCTGTCTCTGTCTGTCCCAAAAATAAATAAACGTTGAAAAAAAAAAATTAAAAAAAAAAAAAAAAAGAGAATTGATACACTATTAATTGTCTCCTTAAGATGAGTGATTCTTTGTGTTTGTTTGTTTTAAGAATTACATGGCTGATACAACCCAACACCAAAAAATAACCTGATTCAAAAATGGGCAAAGGACCTGAATAGACATTTTCCTAAAGAAGACATACACATGGCCAATAGACGCATGAAAAGATGCTCAACATCACTAATGCGAATCAAATGCAAACAAGAATCAGATTTGATTCGCACAAATGCAAATCAAAACCACAATGAGATATCACCTCACCCCTGTCAGAATGGCTAAATTAAAAAGATAAGCAACACAAGTGCTGACAAGGATCTGGAAAAAAGGTATGCTTGTGTACTGTTGGTGGATAAACCAGTACAGATAAACCGGAACGGCCACTGTGGAAAACAGTATGGAAGTTCCTCAAAAAGTTAAAAACAGAAATACCACAGGATCCAATAATATCACTATTGGGTATTTACCCAGAGAAAACAAAAACACTAACTTGAAAAGATATATGCACCCCTATGTTTACTGCAGCACTATTTACAACAGCCAAGATATTGAAGCAACCTAAGTGTCCATCAACAGATGAATGGATAAGGAAAATGTGCCAAATACACACACATACATATACACCCATACCTACATACATGCACACACAATGGAATATTACACAGCCATAAAAAAGGAAGAGATCATGCCATCTGAGATAACATGGATGGATCTAGAGGTTATTACGTTAAGTGAATTAAGTCAGACCGAGAAAGACAAAGACCATATGATTCCACACATAAACGGAATATAAAAAAAGAAAGAATAAACAACCAAAAATCAGAATCAGACCTATAAATAAAGAGAACAAACCAATGGTTGCCAGAGGGGAGGGGATAGGAGGGTTGATTGAGCAAAATGAGTGGAGGGGAGAGGGATACAGGCCTCCAGTTATGGAATGAGTAAATTACAAGAATGAAAAGCACAACTTAAGGAATACAGTCAATGATACTGTAACAGGGATGTAATGGGACAGATGACAGCTACACTTGTGAACATAGCATAAGGAATAAACGTATCAAATCACCAAGCTGTACTACACTTGAAAGTAACATTGTGTGTCAACTAGATTCAAAAAAAAGAAAGAGGGGCGCCTGGGTGGCGCAGTCGGTTAAGCATCCGACTTCAGCCAGGTCACGATCTCGCGGTCCGTGAGTTCGAGCCCCGCATCAGGCTCTGGGCTGATGGCTCAGAGCCTGGAGCCTGTTTCCGATTCTGTGTCTCCCTCTCTCTCTGCCCCCCCCCCCATTCATGCTTTGTCTCTCTCTGTCCCAAAAATAAATAAACGTTGAAAAAAAAAATTAAAAAAAAAAAAAAGAAAGAGAGGGAGAGAGAGAGAGAGAGAAATTAAGTCAAGTAAAAAGTAGCTCAGGGGTGCCTGGGTGGCTCAGTTGGTTAAGCATCCAACTCGATTTCCACTCAGGTCATGATCTCACCGTTCATGAGATCAAGCCTCACATCGGACTCTGAGCTGACAGCACGGAGCCTGCTTGGGATTCTCTCCCTCTTTCTGTGCCCCTTCCCTGCTCTCCCTCTCTCAAAAATAAACGAATAAACATTTTTAAAAAGTAGCTCATAATTTAAATAAAATTACACTTTTGAGATTCTTTTTTTTTTTAAGTAGGCTTCATGCTCAGTATGGAGCCTAACGTGGGGCTTCAACTCACAACCCTGAGATCAAGACCTGAACTGAGATCAAGAGCTGGATGCTTAACTGAGAGCCATCCAGGTGCCCCTGAACTTCTGAAGTTCTAAAAAAGAAAGAAAGAAAGAAAGAAAGAAAGAAAGAAAGAAAGAAAGAAA
>NW_024412391.1:8584419-8691035 GCF_014898765.1 Herpailurus yagouaroundi | reverse complement strand
AAAGAAAGAAAGAAAGAAAGAAAGAAAGAAAGAAAGAAAGAAAGAAAGAAAGAAAGAAAGAAAGAAAAGGATTATATGGGAGAATTTAGGAACAAAAAGAAGGAGCTGAAAAAGACACTGTGTGTGTGGGCAGACCCACGCTACTTTAGTCCCCAGGTGACCCAGAATGGCCTGAGACAGAGAGAGGCCTCTCCTCCCACGATTAGAACCTATCAGTGGCAATGGAAGGCTACTTCTAGTGGCTTCACAGGGTTGGACACAAGTCAGGAAGAGCCATAGCTAGAACGGAAGTAATGGCAGACAATGTAGCCGACAGGTAGAATCCTTTGCAAGCATGTCTGAAACTCTTCGGTCCTTCCACCCTGCAAAAAAACCCAAGACAGGAAGGAGCAGGACTATGGTACAGCAATCAAGTCCCAGGTCAATGTACCACTCTAATTTGGGCATTTAAGATTAACATGAGGGGCACCTGGGTGGCTCCGTCAGTTACGCGTCCGATTTCAGCTCAGGTCATGATCTCACAGCTCGTGAGTTCGAGCCCTGTGACAGGCTCTGTGCTGACAGCTCAGAGCCTGAACCTGCTTCGGATTCTGTGTCTCCCTCTCTCTCTCTCCCCCCGCTCCACCACTCATTCTCTCTCTCTTTCTCAAAAAGAAAAACAAAAGATTAACAAGAGCTTAATTCTCCATGCATGCAAAAAGCCTACACGTGCTGGCGAGTACAAATTCATGGCATATACCTCATAATAGAGCCTGAGATACGATTCTACTAGTGAGGCGTCTCTATTCTAGCACAAACCTCTTCCATATTTGTTTTCATCAGTCCCATGTAAGATCCAGTCAAAATTATTCGCACAGATAGACTCCACATGGGCGCGGCTTGTGGCACAAAACAGGATGTTTTCCCTTTTGTTGTTCATCTTCATTTTCTTCCTAATGAAGGAAATGTGAGACTTAACGCCCAGAGCATTCCTCTCCCCACTCCAGTTAATGACATTAATCCCAAACCAAAGTCGAATTGCCTTAAAATTTTCTTGTTCCAGCTACAAAAAAAGTAAGTTTATGAAAACTTTTAAGTGACAGACACATCTGGGGCGCCTGGGTGGCTCAGTCGGTTAAGCGTCCAACTTCGGCTCAGGTCATGATCTCGCAGTCCGTGAGTTCAAGCCCCGCGTGGGGCTCTGTGCTGGCAGCTCGGAGCCTGGGGCCTGTTTCAGATTCTGTGTCTCCCTCTCTCTCTCTGACCCTCCCCCGTTCATGCTCTGTCTGTCTCTGTCTCAAAAATAAATAAATGTTTAAAAAAAAATTTTTTTTAAATAAAAATAAATGACAGACACATGAAATCAAAGAATCATAAAAGTGAAGCCGAAAGAGAGAAGTTCGAGTTTACACGATGAAAAAACCAGGGGTGCCTGGGTGGCTCAGTCAGTTAAGCGTCCGACTTCAGCTCAGGTCACGATCTCATGGTTGGTGAGTTTGAGCCCCACATCGGGCTCTGTGCTGACAGCTCTGAGCCTGGAGCCTCCTTCAGATTGATTCTCCCTCTTTCTCTGCCCCTCCCCTGCTAGCTCTCTCTCTCAAAAATAAACATTAAAAAACAAACTTTTTTTAAATGAAAAAACCAACTAGACCCTGAAGACACTCTTCACTATAAAATAAACCATGGGGCGCCTGGGTGGCTCAGTCGGTTGAGCGTCTGACTTCGGCTCAGGTCATGATCTCGCGATTCGTGAGCTCAAGCCTTGCATCGAGCTCTGTGCTGATGGCTCAGAGCCTGGAGCCTGCTTCTGATTCTGTGTCTCCCTCTCTCTCTGTCCTTCCCCCACTCATGCTCTGTCTCAGAAATAAATAAATATTAAAAAAATAAAGTAAAATAAAATAAACCAGTGAACTGGTTTTAAAGTACAGCTTATAACTAATCCTTTCAAACTTCACGTTGAAACAAAAAGAAAAACAAAAAACAAAGAAAAACCCTGATCGTGTGGCCACCAACCTTTCAAAAGCATTCAAGAGCTTTGTATTCTTGATCTTCTTTATGTTTTCAATCTTGAAATTTTTCATGGAAGCTTTAAAACGCTCGCTTATTGTGTCATATTCCAGAGTCTGCTGATTGATCTCTAACAGCTGAGAAAATTAAAAACCATGTAAACGTGAAACACGAGACATTTAAGAGCACGATATGTCCACACACGTGGCCCCTGATGCCATGGGGTATCCTTGCCAGGCCCCTAGCAGCAGGTGGGATAAGCTGGCTTAGGGTTTCCACATCTGGCAGTTCATTCTATTCAGGAACTCGCTGGCACTGGGCCCATCGGAGCAGGCTGACTGATGGCTGGCAACGCACGATGCTTAAAGGCAAAGGGACGCCCCCTGGAGGTGTCGGGCTTGGTGCAGTGACCTGGGAGGGCCTTAAGCTAGAGCAGGGGCAGAGGCACTGAAGGTGCGTTAAGAGGTCTGCACTCAAATCTGGATCGTGACGTGGACGCGGAACGGTATAGAACGAGTACTGCCCCAACCAGGGGTAGTACGAGCTGAGGCAGTTTGTACCCTCCCCCAGAAACCTGCTTTTTAAGTCCCACTAACAGATGAGGCACTTTCATTCTCTGACTTCCCGCTTTTGTCATCCATGAAGCAGAGATCCTAATAGCTCAGAGGGTTCTCTCAAGGACGAGCCCCAAAGGGATCGGGTATGGCAGGGCAGCAAGGTGACCTGGAGGGGGTGGCTGTTCTCTGGGAAAGTAGCGCCATTACCATTTGGAGGCCTTTGAATCTTGATCCATGAATTTCATAGAAGCCAACCATTCTCTCATCCAAACACACAGATCTACAGCTAAGCCCCTTCCCCCATTTCTAAACAACTGATACACCAAAAAGCAAAAACCAGTACCTCATAACCATTCAAGCCGAACTCCTGCTGAGGGAACAATGTCGAGGTTAACGGCTCTGACAGGGTCTGCACCGGCTGATGCCTACAAGTAAGAGAAAGAATTCACTTGGCTCCCTGTTCCATAGGCCCGAGTTCCGTCCCAAAATTCCAGTCACTAAGCCAAGGTTTCCCAGAGAATATTTTCTTTGTATTTTATTTTGGATTACCTTCCTGTGCATTCCTGGTATAGTTGTACTAGTAATTAGGCTCTTTTAAAATGCAGTTATTATCCAGGGCACCTGGGTGACTTAGTTGGTTGAGAATCTGACTTTAGCTCAGGTCATGATCTCACAGTTCATGAGTTCAGGCCCCGCGTCGAGCTCCGTGCTGACAGCTTGGAGCCTGGAACCTGCTTCAGATTCTGTGTCTCCTTCTCTCTCTGCCCCGCTCACGCTCTGTCTCTCTCTCTCTCTCTCTCTCTCAAAAATAAATAAATGTTAAAAAAAAAAAAAAAAGCGTTTTAGGGGCGCCTGGGTGGCTTAGTCGGTTAAGCGGCCGACTTCGGCTCAGGTCATGATCTCACAGTTCGTGAGTTTGAGCCCCGCATCAGGCTCTGTGCTGACAGCTCAGAGCCTGGAGCCTGTTTCAGATTCTGTGTCTCCTTCTCTCTCTGACCCTCCTCCATTCATGCTGTCTCTGTCTCAAAAATAAACATTAAAAAATAATTAAAAAAAAGCTTTTTACATGCAGTCATTATCCATAATTTGGTAAATTAATTTAATGTTATTTTCCCACTGATTCAAGATGTAAAAGCATTCCTTCCTTTTTATATTCCTGCTCAACCTTCAAAGGATCTAATATGCGAGCGAGCATTAAGATGTCTTACAGTGTCTTTGAGAAACTATAAACACTGGAGTAGATGAGAAGCACCAGGGAAAGAATCCTGCTGTCTTTCCTGTAGAAACTGTATTTCAGGATAACTACACAGGAGGAAAACTCTTCCTAGCAGACAGTACACAGCTAGTAACTGCAGAATTGACAGGATTAGAAAACCACCATTTCATAACTGCTGATGAAATAAAGGATTGAAACGGTGACTAGCAGGAGCGACTGTAACCATCGAGTGAGAGAACAGATGAGGAACAGTGAGGTTGTTACAGAGAGGTCAGACTGAACACAACCCTGTCTCGTCTTCGTCACTAAAAATAGGACAACTAGGGGTGCCTCGGTGGCTCAGTCGGTTAACGGTCGGACTTCAGCTCAGGTCACGATCTCGCCGTTCCTGAGTTCAAGCCCTATGTCAGGCTCTGTGCTGACGGCACAGAACCTGCTTGGGATTCTCTGTCTCCCTCTCTGTTTCCGCCTCTCCCCCACTCTCTTGCTCTCTCTCTCTCAAAATAAATAAATAAACATTAAACAAATTTTAAGGAGGACAACTAGACATTATGTGCCTCCTACTGTGATGTGACAGGAAGTACAAAGTAGCAGTTAAATTGTACCATTAACGAACAATGGAACCTTGATCTAATCAAGCCTCTAAATCTTGAACAAGCCATGAGCTCATAGAAATTTCTTATCAGATGACCCCATAGGCATTCAATTTGATACATTCTGGGGGGGCCTGGGTGGCTCAGTCGGTTAAGCGTCCGACTTCGGCTCAGGTCATGATCTCGCGGTATGTGAGTTCGAGCCCTGCGTCGGGCTCTGTGCTGACTGCTCAGAGCCTGGAGCCTGCTTCAGATTCTGTGTCTCCCTCTCTCTCTGACCCTCCCCCGTTCATGCTCTGTCTCTCTCTGTCTCAAAAATAAATAAATGTTAACAAAAAAAATTAAAAAAAAAAAAATTGATACATTCTGAATGTGGGAAATTCTCTAAGGACGAATCGCTTAGTTTCTTAAAAACCAACAAGGGGCGCCTGGGTGGTTTAGTCGGTTGAGCATCCAACTTTGGATCAGGTCATGATCTCGCGGTTCACGGGTTCGAGCCCCACATCAGGCTCTGTGCTGACAGCTCAGAGCCTGGAGCCTGCTTCAGATTCTCTGTCTCCCTCTCTCTCCGCCCCTCCCACACTTGCACTCTGTCTCTGTCTCTTTCAAAAATAAACATTAAAAAAAATTTTTTTAATAAAAACAACAAAATGCAACACACACACCTTGTTTTGATAAAAACTGAAATAAATCAACTGTGAAAAAGTCATGCTTGATTTGACACCCACCTTGAAATCTGTTTCATATAACCACGTATCACCCGGGAGGGTGGGGGGAAACCCCAACCCCAAAACCCTTCATGAACAATGTAGATTTTACTGAGTTTCATGAGCACACAGAGGAGAGCGACACAGGATCCTCCACAGCAAAATTTCCTCTAAACAACCCCCTTCAATCAACTGTATCATGTCCAAATCTCCTTGCCCAGGCAACTAACGCTTCCCTCTCTTTTCCCATTTCTTCCTCAGCTGCCTACCCTCTACAAATCCACTCAACAAAACATATAAGATATGCAGAAGAACCCACAGGAACACAAGCCCCTCTAATGGTGCATCTGGTTATTTCTAGGCACACCCCTTCGATCCTGCCGTGCACAGTGAAGAGGCTGAGACCCGGGTAGCTGAGGCTCCCGCCAAGTCCCCTGTGAGTCAGAGGAAGAGACAGATGTCCTGCTCGCCTACCCTTCCAGCCACCCTGTACCGCTTCACAAGCATAGAGGATGCAAAAGGAAACTGCAGTGTTATGCAAGCAGGAAGATTTCAAGAAAACAGATGCAGGAGTAGATTGGGGAGATCGGCGGGTGAACACCTACAGCATCCGCCAGCAGGCACTGCTTCTGAACACTTACTTGAACCCCCTTTTAATCTGTTCCACATCCTCGTAAGACACGAATTTTGGCCTTCTGACAACATTCTTTTGGGTCTTGGAAGCTACGTTTGTTTGAATCATCCCTTTAGACAGAAAAAAGAAAACAAACAAGAACCGAGAATTAGTTCTAGAAAACGTTTCTTGTTATTTTTCGTAGGCTAGGAATACAGCAGATCTTCACCACTGAACTGTGACATGTATGAATAAGAGAAAATCCTTTTGGATGGAAGTTTCTCGTGATTAAAAAGCTGTATCCTTCACTGCCCTCTTGTAAGACCCAGAAAACAAAGAGGTGATGAGATGAGCAGTCAGCAATTAATCTAATCTCTAAATTGAAGTCAGACAGTAAAGGGGAGGACGTGGGCAGCCAGATAACAGCACATCATCCATATAAGCTACCCTAAACCAGGCATCAATAATCATGGGTTGGAATGTGGTAGCTAGATCTTGAAGGATTTTTCTAGATCAAGTGTGAAATGTCATTTTTAATTCATGCATGTTGTAGACCCAGGTCCAAGTTGCAGCCAGAGTGAGGTCTTTAAAAAGCAAATCATCAGGGCACCTGGGTGGCTCAGCTGGTTAAGCGTCCGCCCTTAGTTCACGTCATGATCTCACAACTCGTGGGTTTGAGCCCCGCATTGGGCTCTGTGCTGACAGCTCAGGGCCTGGAGCCTGCTTCCGATTCTGCGTCTCCCTCTCTCTCTGCCCCTCTTCAGCTTGTGCTCTGTCTCTTTCTCTCAAAAATTAACAAATGTTAAAGGAAGTGTTTTTTGTTTTTTTTCTTTTAAGTAAATCATCACCCGGGGCACATCAGTGGTGTGCAACTCCTGATTTCAGCTCAGGTCGTGATCTCCCATTTCGTGGGTTCGAGCCCCGCATTGGGTCTCTGTGCTGCTGATGCAAAGACTGCTTGGGATCCTCTCTCTCCCTCTCTCTCTCTGCCCCTCCCACGCTCTCTCTCTCAACACAAACAAATAAACTTGAAAAAAAAAAAAAGTAAATCAACTGACATTGCTAGTGAAAGTATAAAATGGCACAGCCACTTTGGAAGACTGTTGGGCAGTTTCCTATAAAGTTAAACACCTGGTGCCTATGTGATCTAGCGATCCCACTCCTTCATACTCACCCAAGAGAAATGAAAACTTACACGAAGACTTGCATTTGAAAGTTCTTAGTAGCATCATTATAATAACCAAAATGTGAAAATAACCAAACTGCCCATTAACAGATGAATGGGTAAACCAACCAAGGTACAGCCTTACAATGAAATATTACTCAGCACTGAAAAGGGAAGAACCATTGCACGTGCAACCGCACAGGTGAATCGAAACCTTCTGAGTGAAGGGAGTCAGCCACGTGCAGAGAACACCACAAGATTCTACTTCTGTGACGTTCTAGGATGGACAGAACTATAGAGACAGCAAATGGGGGTGGGAAGAGTGACTGCAAAGGAGCATGAGGACACTTTTGGGATCGATGACCGGGAAGCTCTAGAGCCTGATCAGGATAGCAGCTGCACGCCATCGGTCAGCATGCATCCAACTGCACGCTTAACACGGATGCACCCCGTTGTAGCAATTCTGCTTCAGTAGAGTTGGTGTAAAATGAAACAAACATAAACAATAAAAAGATCAAATGAGATCATGCCACAGCCCTGCTCCCAACCTTCCCGGGGCTCTCATCTCCCGCAGACCTTCCCGCTGCCCTTTGAAACCTCCAGCTCATCTGCAATTTACGGTCTTAGCGCCAGCTCCTCCCTCTCTTGGGGGCCCGCCTTCCCATGGGCACAGGTGCTCCCTTCCTTCCAAAATTTCCTCCTGGGATACAAACAAGATGCTCTCCTAGGACTCCTCCAGTTCTCTGGCTGCTTCTTCGCACCACTTCTTTTTCCCCAGAGCTGGTATCACTTTCAGAAACTGCCCGGTATGTCAGCACCTAGAACGGTGCCTAGCGACATGGGTGGCGTTCCAATACTAGATTCATGAATGACAATATCAGAAACAGGAAAAAAAAGACCCTGGAATACCGCAAATGGCTCCGAACTAGTTTCTATGAACCAAGTGAACAAGAACTGCTGGTCACATTTCTCCAGATTCGGGAACAAGGTCCATTATTGGTTCTTCTCTGTCCAACACCCATTTAAATTGCCAAAACAATAGAATAGTACCCAAAGAATAAAATTTTTTTTCATTTAAGTCATTCTTAATTTCACCATCCAACGGAAGAGATTTCTACTCCTTCCTATTGCCCTCTGGTGTTGGTCATGTGTGCACACAGTTGCACTTACCATGCATATTAATTCTTTTAAAAAAAACTTTTGATGTGAGGGGCACCTGGGTGGCTCAGTCGCTTGAGCATCCAACTCTTGTCTTTTTTTTTTTTTAATTTTTTTTAACGTTTATTCATGTTTGAGAGACAGAGACAGAGCGTGAGTAGGGGAGGGGCAGAGAGAGAGGGAGACACAGAATTGGAAACAGGCTCCAGGCTCTGAGCTGTCAGCATAGAGCCTGACACGGGGCTCAATCTCACGAACTGCAAGATCATGAACTGAGCTGAAATTGGACGCTCAACCTACTAAGCCACCCAGGAGCCCCAAGCGTCCAACTCTTGATTTTGGCTCAAATCATGATCCCAGGGTCATGGGATCGAGCCCCGCCTCGGGCTCTATGCTGCGCATGGAGCCTGCTTAAGATTTTCTCTCTTTCTTTCCTTCTCTCTCTCTCTCTCTCTCTCTCTCTCTCTCTCTCTCCCCCTCTCTGTCCCTTCCCCCCACAGCCCCTGCTACCAGGCTCTATCTCTCGGAAAAAAAAAAAAAAAAAAAAAGTACAAAATATTAAGAGGCCTCTGATGGAGTATCTTTGGAGCCTGGATCAGGATCCCTGCTTGGAATTCTGTCTCTCTCTTTCCCCCCCCTTCTCCTATACCCCTCCCTAACTCCTGTTTTCTCTCTCTCTCTCAAATAAAATTTAAAAAATTATTTAAATGTTTATTTACTTTTGAGAGACAGAGACAGAGCATGAGCAGAGGAGGGGAAGAGACAGGGAGATACAGAATCTGAAGTAGAATCCAGGCTCTGAGCTGTCAGCATGGAGCCCAACGCGGGGCTCGAACAGACCGCGAGATCATGACCTGAGCCGAAGTCGGATGCTTAATCGACTGAGCCACCCAGGTGCCCCTCAAATAAAATTTTTAAAAAGTTAAAAACAAAACAAAACAAAAAAACCTTGATTTGAAATACAACGTCTAGAGGCACCTGGATGGCTCAGTCAGTCAAGCAACTGACTCTTGATTTTGGCTCAGGTCATGATCTGACGGTTTGAGTTCGAGCCCCATGTCAGCACAGAGCCTGCTTGGGACTGTCTGTCTCCCTCTGTCGCTGCCCCTCCCCCACTCATACAATAGCGCTCTCTCTCTCTCTCTCTCTCAAAAATAAACAAACATTTTAAATACAACATCTAAAGAGGAAAAGTACAAACACAAACTTGGGAGGTTGCCTTTTTCACTTAACAATATCAAATTTTGACTTTACTGCATGGTTTTCGTAATCATAATTTTAACCAATACTCCAATGAAATTCAATACCCTGTTTTAATCACTATCCGACCACCCTACAGGCTGTTCCTCTACTATAGCATATCAAATAGGCTTTAATAAACATCTTCATGTTCATAGCCTTTTTTTTTTTCCCTTCTGGTGAATTATTTCCTTAAAAAGATTCCTGAGACCATGAAAAGGCAATCATATTTTAATATCTCTTGATATGTATAACCAGATTGCTTTCCAAAAGACAGTAGCTGGTATAACGGTTTTTGGAGGCTTAATACCCAACAATTGGTACAGGGCCCAAATGCGAGGTACCACCTGGAATGTCAAGGACGCGAGAAAGTCTTCTTTACCTCTTTCAAAGCACCTGTAGGGCTGATCCTGAAAGGGCAACTACCCAACCATATACAGGGAGCGTCACAGGGGTGCAGCTGAAAGGACAGTACATTTAGAGGGAGGGCAGTTCCTGCCCTGATTTCTTACTAAACACAACAGATTGGTAGAAACTAAACTGAAAGCCTTCCCATGGCAGCTCAAACAAACATGGCAGAAGGCAAAGTCTCTAGAAAAAGGGATGGACAGGGGTGCCTGGGTGGCGCAGTCGGTTAAGCGTCCGACTTCAGCCAGGTCACGATCTCGCGGTCCATGAGTTCGAGCCCCGCATCGGGCTCTGGGCTGATGGCTCGGAGCCTGGAGCCTGTTTCCGATTCTCTGTCTCCCTCTCTCTCAGCCCCTCCCCCGTTCATGCTCTGTCTCTCTCTGTCCCAAAAATAAATAAACGTTGAAAAAAAAAAAAATTAAAAAAAAAAAAAAAAGAACCCGACTTCAGCTCAGGTCATGATCTCAGGTTCATGGGTTCGAGCCCTGAGTCGGGCTGTGTGCTGACAGCTCAGAGCCTGGACCCTGCTTCAGATGCTGTGTCTCCCTCTCTCTTTGCCCCTCCTCCACTCACGCTGTCTCTGTCTCTCAAAAATGAATAAACGTTAAGAAAAATTTAAAAAAAAAAGAAAAGAAAAGAAAAAGGAAAAGTGATGGATAAAGCCACTAACCTAGACGAAGAAGCCCAGAAGGAACAGGGAGGTTTTACAATTCTGAAGGCACCAATGGGTCCAAAGTCTCTACTGTAGTCATCAGCACCTGAACTTATGCCTGGGCCTGGGAAACAGCCCGTCCATTTAGTCCAATGCCTGCATTTTACAGATGAGGGAGCTGTGGCCCAGACAGGCCAGGTGCTGTTCCCAGGGTTACATAGAGAGCCAAGGCTCTCCAGCACAGGTCTCCACTGGCTTCCACACCACCATCCCGCGTGCCTTGCTAAAAAGGAACCCTGATGCTGTGTTCAGCGTGTATATACACTCTGCTCCCATTCCCACGTGCACACCGCGTGCCAGATTCCAACAGTAGGGGTCACTGCCAAACGCAGAGTCTTACCCATAAAACTCAGCTCGTAGCTCTGTGAACCCGCCTGAAATGGCACAATTCCCCTCGGAGAGCACAGAAAGAAAGACTCCAGGTACGAAGAGTCGACATTTGCAGCTTGCTGTTTGTCGACCTGATGGAAAAAAAAAAAAAAAAGGTAAAGACACTTGAGGGTAGGCTTTTAAGAAACCTCTGCCATTGTATCTTACACAATTGTATTTTAGCCATGGGACTTAAACGGGAATGCAGCTTGCCTCCCAAACCAGGCTGTAAAGGTTGCCAGGCTGGGGCCACGTCTCAAGGCCTACGTGAAGGGTCTAGACATCAGAATGGGTGGGTAAAGGGAAGCGTGTGGATTCTAGGGAGGAGACAAGCTAGGCCACCATTCCACTGTCCCCACCCAACGCAGGGCTGGCAGACCAGGGCAGACCGCATGTAAGCCCGAATAGGAGGGGTTCCCAATATTTAATGGCAAGGAGACATTTGTTCATCATGATCTAAACTGGAGGAGTTAATGACAGCAAGTTCCTGCTGGCAGCCTATGATGGGGAGGGGCTACTGGTCCCTTTAATGACACTCTGGATTCTGAGACTTTCAGCTACACATACCCCTACTCCTTCCCCAGTGAAGATGCCTGCTGGATATAAGGCGAGGGGGCCACAATGAAAGCCTTCAAGGAAAATGTCTATGAACTAGGTCTCTTTAGCCTGGAGAGGAGTATGGTAAGGGCAGGAAAGCTGGGGCTGGATGCGGGGCTGGAACTCACAAGCCGTGAGATCATGACCTGAGCCGAAGTCAGACGCTCAACCGACTGAGCCACCCAGGCGCCCCACAGCATCCAACAATTAAGACACCCCGTGAAGATGTTTGTTGCAACAGCTGCTGGGACATGATCTATCAGGATCATTGTAAACAAGACTGCCATCCTTGGCAGGCAGTAGGAAATGAGGTATCCAAGATTAGATAGATGACGGCGCGGGTAAATCACATGCCTTCCTACAACCCCAAAGAGCAGTGACTTGGGCAAACACCTGTGAACACAGGAAGCAGCAAGGTAGGTCTGTCACCTCTGGGGACACTGGTTTGCCAATGCGAATCTCTGTCCTCATCTCCCATTCTGACAGCTGAAGTCCTGTATCTCTGCAGGACCCTATTCTAGGCTGGAAGGAATTTACTCTAGGCCAGGGCCTTTCAAACTCTAATTTGTATGTGAATCACCCAGGAATTGTTTTAAAATGAAGAATAAAATTCTGGGAACTGGGTTTTAATTCTGCATTTCAAAGAGCTCCCACGGTGCCAATGTTGTTGGTCTGTGGACCTGATTTTAACCAGCAAGACCCTCACGTCTAGATCAGCATTGTCCACTGGAACCTTCTGGAACATTTCACTGTACATGTTCTCTGTGTTTTCCCGTGTGATAGCTGCTAGCTACAAGTGGTCGTAGAGCACTTAAATGTGACTATTGTTACCGTGGAATTGAATTGTTCGTTTTGTTCAAATTCAATTAACTGGGGGCGCCTGGGTGGCGCAGTCGGTTAAGCGTCCGACTTCAGCCAGGTCATGATCTTGCGGTCTGTGAGTTCGAGCCCCGCGTCAGGCTCTGGGCTGATGGCTCAGAGCCTGGAGCCTGTTTCCGATTCTCTGTCTCCCTCTCTCTCTGCCCCTCCCCCGTTCATGCTCTGTCTCTCTCTGTCCCAAAAATAAATAAACGTTAAAAAAAAAATAAAAAAAAAAAAATTCAATTAACTGAAGTTTAAAATTAAACAGCCACAAGGGGCTAGTGGCTGTCCTACTGGACACACCAAGTCAATTTCAGTGTCTGAGCATTTGGACAGCCTCTCAAGCTTCACACTTGGTTTTCCTTCAAGCCCTTCCCTCACACTGTACTCCAGTTCTGATTAAGTGAATGAATGAATGAATGCATGGTAGGGTCTTCAATTATTTTTTTTTCTCCCGAAAGACTTGAATGTGTATCTCATGTTCAGTAGCCAGGTCTTGGCTTTTGTCCTGTGCCTACATTACTGCCTTGATCTAGAGCTAAGGTGTGCCTTTGCCTCGGGTGGTTCTCTCAGGCGTAGGCTCCCTGCCCCTCTACACCAGCTGTCACAGGTACACCAGCTGGTAAACATCTCCTTGGGTCCGGATCCGCCTGATGCAAACCCCATGACAACCAGGCCCCGCCCTCCAGCTGTCACTCTGTCCTGTACCATTGCTGCCCAGCTGCCCATCCATTCAATCATCACCCTGCCCAACATCACTTCCTCTCCCTGTCTACCATCTATGTAGGGCCAAGTCTTGGTTAAGCACTTGAACTTCCTTAAAAGGGTATCAAGTCTACATTCTGGAGAGTTCACAGTCAAAGCATATGCACCTGCCCTGGGTTGACAAAAGCTGCTGTTGTCTCCCTTTCTCCTAGGGAGGCTCCTAACCCAGAAATCGCGGTTGCCCCAACTCATATTAAAAATTCAACTGCAGGAGGGGCATCTGGGTGGCTCCGTCTGTTAAGTGTCTGACTCCTGATTTTGGACAAGGTGGTGATCTCACGGTTGGTGGATTCCAGTCCCCCGTCGGGCTCTGTGCTGACAGCATGGAGCCTGCTTGGGATCCTCTCTCTCTCCCTCTCTCTCTACCCCTCCACCCCCTCAAATAAATAAGCTTTAAAAAAAGAAAATAATTAATAGCTGTTAGGTTGATGAATGTAATCCCAGAGTATATGTTTGCTACAAAATATACCAATACAGTTGTGTATAATGTGAAAAAGTGCTAGTTCAACTACACCCATGTGCCATGGATAACCATGTAGGTGTCAGACATTTTATTAATATTTTTTCCTGAAGTGGTCAAGTTTAAACAAGAGCCTCCACAAGGAGGAACGGTACTCACCTTCTCCCCATATTGAACCCATCTGTCGGATTTGTTCCTCCAGTACCAAATCCATTTTGTGGCAAAGACAAAATTGGTCAGCACTGTGACAGATGAAGGTGTGGAGATACGCCGGATAGGATTACAATTACAAACCATCATCTGGAAGTTGATGTTTTTATTTCCGATAGAAAAGCTGAAGAGGAAGAGTTTAAAGTTAACAAAATACCACCCCGATGTTTATAGCAGCATTACCAACAACAGCCAAACTACGGAAAGAGCCCAGGTGTCCATCAACTGATGAGTGGATACAGATATAGTATATCTATACATATATATATATAAATACACAATGGAATATTACTCAGCCATCAAGAAGAATGCAATCTCACCATTTGCAACGACATGGATAGTGCCAGAGTGTATTATGCTAAGCAAAATAAGCCAATCAGAGAAAGACAAACACTATATGATTTTACTTATATGTGAAATTTAAGAAATAAAACAGATGACCACATGGGCAGGGGGTAAAAAAGAGAGGGGAAACAAACCATCAGGGACTCCTAATGACAGAAAACAAGCTGAAGGTTGATGGAGGAAGGTGGGTGGGGGATGGGCTAGATGGGGAATGGGGACGAAGGAGGGCACTTGTTATGATGAGCACGGGGTGTTGTATGTAAGTGACGAATCACTCAATTCAACTCCTGAAACCAATATTGCACTGTATGTTAACTAACTAGAATTTAAACACAAATTTGAAAGGAAGAAAATTAAAAATAAATATAAAATTGTGCCCACAAAACTACTGATTGGCTTAATGTTAGCAACTCATGGTAGGTCAGTTTTTTCAAGTAATACTATTTAAATAGTTACATAATGTGGTCCAAGACCTTTCCAGGAAGCCAGGAAAGTCAAAGTTATTTTCATAATAATACTAAGACATTATTTGCCTTTTTCACTTTCATCCTCTCACAGGTGCACAGTGGAGTTTTCCCAGAGGCTACACGATGTGTGATTCTACAGCAAATTAAAGAGATTTGCAAAAATATAAAACAATGGCATTTTCTAAATGAATTTTTTTGCTTTGTTTTGGAAAACATTATTTAGTTATACATACATATAATAGTTACTACATATGATAATATATATTTACATAAACATAGTTATATAAAAATATGGTCTTTATGTTACCATGTAATGAGTTTGTATTATTTTTCAATGAATCCATAAAAATTGAATTTTCTCCGTTTTGATTTTTAATATGGTAAATACCGACGGTTACAATTCACATAAAGAGAGGTTCTGTGGGATTCTCAATATAGTTTAAGACTGTAGAGGGGACCCGAGACCAACAGGGTGAAAATTACTGCTCTAAGAAACACCTCCTACATCAGTGGTTCCCAATGAGGAATGGAGACACTTAGCAATATTGAAAGACTTTTTTGGTTATAACAATAAAAATCTAGTGGATAAAGGCCAGGAATGCTGCTAAACAGCCCCCCAAAAGTAAATAATTATCTAGCCCCAAAAGTCAATAGTGCTAAGGTTGAGAAAGCCAGAGGCAGATTTTCCTAGGGGGGGAAAACACACCTAGAAACAAGTAAGTAGCTGATGCTACCCTCTAGTGGCAAAATACAGCAACACAGTAACACAGAATCCACCAAAAATTCACTATACAGATGACATGTTTGCAATTTCCCCCAAAAGAATTCCCTTATAGGGGCACCTGGGTGGCTCAGTCGGTTAAGCGTCCAACTTCGGCTCAGGGCATGATCTCACGGTCCGTGAGTTCGGGCCCCACATCGGGCTCTGTGCTGACAGCTCAGAGCCTGGAGCATGTTTCAGATTCTGTGTCTCCTTCTGTCTCTGCCCCTCCCCTGCTCATGCTCTGTCTCTCTCTCTGTCTCTCTGTCTCTCTCTCTCTCTGTCAAAAATAAATAAACATAAAAAAAAAAAAAGAATTCCCTTACAACAGGAAGGAGGAGGAGGAGGAGGAGGAGGAGGAGGAGTTGTTGTTAACAGAATCATAAACACAGAAAACAAATTGGTGGTTGCAGAGGGGAGGGAGTGGGGGGATAAAGGGAAGTAAGGGATACAAACTTTCAGTTATAAAGTAAGTCACAGGGATGAAAAATACAGCATAGGGAGTAGGGAAAAAAAAAGAATTTCCTTTAGAAAGCTAGGAGGCACTTTATAAATACGGTCATGTATGGTATCACCCAATTCACCCCTGGCAAAAACAGGTAAGTTATCCTCTTAGATACCTCCAGGATTGAGAAACTAGCAAACACAAAGGAAGGTATAAAATGCTAAAGCAGACAACAAAATGTGCCCTAGAACTGTATGAAATTACTCAAATCGCGTTCTACAACTATGACATTGAGCCAAAGGCTAATTTTGAGTTACAATCACTGTACTTTCCATAGTCCTATCATGAGCTTACAATAATACAAGCTGACCTCTGTGTTGTGTTTTTCTGCAGGACATACTGATAATAACTGTGTCACTGTTTAAATCCTATAAATTTGTTGGGACACCTGGGTGGTTCGGTCAGTTAAGCATCTGACTTCGGCTCAGGTCCTGATCTCCTGGTTTGTGAGTTAGAGCCCCGTGTCAGCAGGCTCTGCGCGGACAGCTCGGAGCCTGGAGTCTCCTTCAAATCCTGGGTCTCCCTCTCTCTCTGCACCCCACCCCCCCGCCCCCGGCTTTCACTCTGTCTCTCTCACTCTCTCAAAAATAAATAAAAGCATTAAAAAAAAATTAAACCACATGAGTTTGCAAATAGTCCCAGAATCCCTAGTATTAATTAGCCAGGCTCTTCGTGACCTTGAATCTACCCAGCTCGTGTTTTTCTTCATGAACTCAGCAGGCATTTGCCATTTTTATTTCAAGAGTTATCTCAAACTTGAAGGGGATTCTGAAGGAAAATGGTTTTTCCTTCTCACCGTAAGCCTAGCACTATGCTTTCCTTTGACGGCGCTGTGGACCTCAGAGGCCAGAGTCTGGCCACCAACTTACCTGTGGATCTGGGGGTCACAATAGGCCTTCTCAATGTTCTCCATGGGCTGGAGGTCCATCCAGGTATTTGCAAGTAATATCTGCCACCGGTAAGGCAGGTGGAAGTGAACTTTGTTGCAGCTTGCTACAAAGACAGAGAGAGGGGGTCTGAGGATCTGGTGAGTGGGGGTTCTAACAATTCAACCAAGTTCATTGCTGACATTCCCCATTGAGGGCTGCCTTTCTCACCCTGCCAGGCTTGCATGCTAACCCATTTCCAGGCTACGCCTTTACCCATTCCGGTTCCGGCCCACACTGCCCCATATCCATATGTTCAAGTTCCCTTATTACCAATAGAGACTCATCAGAAAAACAAAACTTCCGGGGCGCCTGGGTGGCTCAGTTGGTTAAATGTCCGTCTTCAACTCAGATCATGATCTCATGGTTCATGGATTTGAACCCCCCGTCAAGCTCTGTGCTGACCGCTCAGAGCCTGGAGCCTGCCTCAGATTCTGTGTTTCCCTTTCTCTCTCCCCCTCCCCTGCTCATGCTCTGTCTCTCTCTGTCTCAAAAATAAATAAAAACACTTAAAAAATTTTTTTTCTAATTAACGTCATAAGCCCATTAATACAGGAATACAAAAAATAGTTCTGTCCTTCAGTTTGCAGTATGTCATGTTTACATCATTTTGAAAGGCTCAAAAGATGTGTGATTACTTTGAAACCAAAAGAGGCAGGTTTCGACAGCCCAGGAAAACCCAGAGTGGCAATGACTATGGTCTGGCTGATTGAAAAGTATATAACCATTCATCAAGTCCGAATCTCACACTCGTTAGAATGGCTGCTCTAAAATCAAACCAACTCAAAACAAAAAGCCAGTGTTGGCGAGGACACGCAGGAACTCACACCCTCGCACACTGCTAGTAAAAATGTAAAATCGTGCAGCTGCTGTGGAAAATGGTGTGGCAGTTTCTCTAAACATCAAACACAGAATTGCCAAAACAATTTTTTTAATATCTATTTATTTTTGAGAGAGAGAGAAAGAGACGGAGTATGAGCAGGGGAGGGGCAGAGAGAGAGGGAGACACAGAATCTGAAGCAGGCTCCAGGCTCTGAGCTATAAGCACGGAGCCCGACGCGGGGCTCAAACTCATGGACCATGAGATCATGACCTGAGCCGGAGTCAGATGCTCAACCGACTTAGTCACCCGGGTGCCCTGCCAAAACAAGTTTTTAAAGAAACACAGAATTAACATAATATCCTGTGATTCCACTCCTGGGTGTATACCCCCCCAAAAAAGCGAAAGCAAGGTCCCGAGCAGACACTTGCACACCCAAGGTCACAACAGCATTACTGACAGTAGCCAAAAGGTAGAAGCAACTCAAGTATACATTCACAGATGACTAGATAAACAAAATGTGGTATATACACACAATAAAGTATTATTCAGCCTTCAAAAGGAAGGACATTCTCACCCAGGCTACATCGTGGATAAAACACGAGGACATCATACAAAGTGAAATAAGCCAGTATCACAAAAAGACAAATACTGTGTGATTCCACTCACGAGGGACCTAGCATCGTCCTACTCCAATGAACAAAAATGAGAATGATGGGTGCCAGGGACTGGAGGGACTGGAGGCAGCAGGGGGATGAAGCGTTGCTGTTCAGAGGGTATTAACAGTTTACTTTTGCAAGAGGAACAAGAGTCCTGGATTTTGGTGGCATAACAATGTGACTCTAACACTCCTGAACTGCACACTTAAACATGATTAGGATGGGGCGCCTGGGAGGTTCAGTGAGTTAAACGTGACTCTTGATCTCGGCTCAGGTCATGATTTCATGGTTTGCGAGATCGAACCCCACATTGGGCTCTGCGATGACAGCTAGGAACGTGCTTGGGATTCTCTCTCTCTCTCTCTCTCTCTCTCTCTCTCAAAATAAATAAATAAACTTTAAAAAAAACTGGGGCGCCTGGGTGGCGCAGTCGGTTAAGCATCCGACTTCAGCCAGGTCACGATCTCACGGTCCGTGAGTTCGAGCCCCGCGTCAGGCTCCAGGCTGATGGCTCGGAGCCCGGAGCCTGTTTCCGATTCTGTGTCTCCCTCTCTCTCTGCCCCTCCCGCGTTCATGCTCTGTCTCTCTCTGTCCCAAAAATAAATAAAAACTTGAAAAAAAAAATTTTTTTTTTAAATAAAAAAAATGATTAGGATAGCAAAATCTGTGTTACGTGTATTTTACCACAATTAATTAAAAATGAAGAAAAAAATTAAAAACTTGATTTTGAGAACACAGGGCAGCATCTTCCTTTTCCGACACAGGTCAGTGAGTCTAAGACCACTCAGGGGTCAAGCAGAGGAGATCCAGTGTGATGCACACATCTGGGGCTGAGCCATGAAAGGGAGAAAGTGGTAGGACGCTGAGGGGACAGCCAATTGTCCCAGGCACTGTTCCATGGGAAGCCTGGTGGGAGGGCACAGTGACCGGGTGTGGCTCCTTGGCTGGAGGGCACACAGTCTGTGGCATGCAGACTCAGGCCATGTGTGAGGATCAACTGGGACGAGCCCACGGCCCAGAAGAGAGACAACGCCTCAATGGCAGGACATGAGCTGTGAAAATGCGTCAGCCGGGAGACCTTTATTTCTGGGGATTTGTTTTTTGTTTGTTTGCTTTTAGTAGATGGCAAGATGGGTCTCTGACTAACTAGAATATTTTACCTAAAGCCGAATTACAAAAGGAAAAAGTCTATCACGCAGGGGTGGAGAACCCAGGCTGGCTGGGCAGTTTAGGGTCAAAACCCAACTTGGCTAGTTACGTATGTGAGGTCTTAACCTCTCTGTGCCTCTAGTTGCCACATCTGTAAAATGGGTTAACAACAGAACCTACTATTAGGGCTGACGTGAAGTTCAAAGATGATGGACCATCATCAGGTATATGTTGACCACGCACCTAACATACACTAAAAGCTCAGTAAATGTTGGCCGTATTACTACTAATAAAGCTTCTGCTTCTAGAAAGTCTTTAAGTAACTCACCAAGGTGACAACCTTTACACAGATGGTCAAGACAAATTTCCTGTGGGCCACAGTCATCCATCCTGGAAGAGCTGGTATTCTCAACGTCAGATGCAGAATCTATAAAACAAAAGCGAATGCACGTATGCTGGTCTCAGTGTTTAAACCCAAAATCAAGACACCTGACCTCACAATGGGAAAGGGTATCTGTAACTGGGACCACGTTTGAGAAAATTCCAGATTCACGTGTTGCTCATGAGAGCCTAGACAGCCCCTCCGTAAAAGCCAACATGAACATCTGGGTCACGTGAGAGTGATGCTTAAAAATAACCAAAAATAAACCAGGGCCAAACTAGTCCTGTTCTCAGTAAATGAGGCGGCTTATTCCACACGATACAACTGGTTGGTCCTTCAACCTTCATGTCAGTCTCCTCAGCAGTAACACCCCTTCACCTAACCCTCCGACTCTACGTCCTTTAGTATCTACTGGGAAACATCCAAAGAGAAGCCACCGGCCTGCTGCAGACACAAGTCACGGGGCCACCTTTGTCCTTCGGTGACTTACACAGATCACAGCTTGGACCTACAAGGTCACCGGCAGGGCCAGCAGAGATCTGGGCAGAGTTCGGACCATGGGTTGCATAGGCTGCAGCTCTGTTGCTTGAGAAGGATGTAGAAGGTGGCACCTTGGGCAGAGTGCTGACTTGTGTGGGGGCAGGGGTCTCCTGAGGAGTTGGCAGGACTTGGGCTCCTAGACCCGGACTTCCAAAGTACAACACGTTTTTATCTCCTCTGCAGGTCAATGTGAAGCCAAAACCAGCGGCACCAGTTTTATTTACATCAGTGGTTTCGTCCGCCACTTGACTGGAGCCATTTGGTGTGCTGTGGATGGATTTACCAGGCCAAACTGTCTTCTCGCTGTGGTTACTGTTCACAGAGGCCGCTGCTGGATCAGCGCCATCTGTAATCTTGCCAGTGGTCTGGAGACCACCGTGAGTAGTTCCGGTGTCCTGATTCCTAGGTAACGATTTTTCTCTCTGGCCGCTGGTTGTGGTTTTGTAATTTAGACAACTTGTGGAAGCTCCATCTGTGGCTGCTCCATCAACATTATTATCGAAAAGCGAGAAATACTGGACATTTTGATTCCCGCTTCTGCCCTCGGCATTCGTGCCATCTGTGGAAAGCATCCCCGCGCTCTTTCTGGTGGTTGTGGTTTCAGGTGTCCGTGGAGAACCCAGAGGGGGGCCAGAGGCAGCCTGACTCTGGGCAAACAAACTCCCTCTCCCGGTGCCTTTGTCATTCGGCCAGGACGCCGGGCCCCTCCGGTTGGAAGCTGGCATTGGGTCAGAAGGGAGGGAAGTGCTGCCTTGATTCCCGAAAAAGACATCCTCTGGACCGCCATTCTCTGAAAACCGCTGGCTTCTTTCCATGTGACCTGTTCCTCCAAGATTATCAACCTTAGGCGAGACCGGGGAAGGCTGAGGGCAACCTTGACTTCCCAAATGCATGAACTTGTGGGCCAGCTCCCCTACGGGCATGTCATCCAGGGGAGGCCTGTGGCCGATTTGATCTGAACTGGGGGTGCTGGACTTCTGAGTAGAAGCGGAAGCAGGTGGGAGAAATTCTGGACCGCCCTGAAACGATCGTTCTCTGCTCTTGCTTCTCCCTCTGTATGCCACATCTCTACGATGGGAGCAAGGAGCTAGGAAAAGAAAAACACAAGGAAAATTAGCATTAACAGGATTAGGCTCTCGCTACGGTTCTTCCTCAGCTTTTCCGAGTTTGCTACCCAAGCTCTATTAAATTACTTGTCCCAATCTGGTGTGTAAAAATCTGGAGCAGCTTGTCAAGAGGACGAAGGAATCTGCTCTTGTGCTAGTAAGAAATACCACCCCATGGTCTCAGATAAGAGTCAGAGTGAACCTGGCTCTTCTCGACTTCTCTCTTGAGACTCAGATATGAGCCCTAAACCCCCACACTCACAGGTGGGGCTGTCCAATGTCTCTGGTTCAAGCCAACAGTCAACCGCTATGGCAGATGGAGAGACCAACTAGTTCAAGTCAGGGAGGATTTTTCAACTCATTTAGATTTTGCCCATATTGTGATGAAGGTTCCCCAACAAATTAAGGGATTCACAAAATTTTCCAGAGCTTTTGCCCGCTTGGGATTCTCTCTCTCCCTCTCTCTCTCAAAATAAATAAATAAAAACTTAAAAAAAAAAAAAACATTTAAAGAAAATAACTGGTGTGTGAGCTGTGTCCCTCGGGAAGGTGTGCATGTGTGATAGGTGTCGTATGGAGTATGTGTGTATGATGTGATTGTACGTGTGCTTGTGTGTGGTATGCACGTATGTCCACGGTGTGTTGTGTGTGCACGAGTGTGATATATGAGCTACTGTGGGGGGAGGAAGGGGAGGAAGAGGTCCTTTTCTTCAAATTTCAGAGGGCAGCAGGAATAGTAAAAGCAAACGGCCTTCTCCTGCCAACAAAATAGTTAATTAAGTAAATTAACCAGGGCGGATAATAAAGATCTCTCTCACACACACTGAATTTATACTGGGAAACTACACCAGGAAACATCCTTCCAAGTGTTCCCCTGTTCAGAGAGCGCTGTGATGTGGGAGAAAAAACACCAGATGTGGGGCCAGAACACCTAACCTCTGCGCCCCTGTCTAGCAGCGTGAGGCCTTGAACGCATCACTTTTATTTACTCATAGTAAAAACGATTTAAGACTGCTTGCAATAAAAGTCATCTAAAATGTTCGAGCCTAGGTCTCCTTACCAATTAAGGCTAATAATATTCCTGCCTTTCTTTATAGCTTTGCTGTCAGGAACAATAAGGAGATATTTTGGGTGAAAATACCTGGTTGATTATAAAGCATTTCTCGAATATAAGGAGGTGTTATTGTTTATTACGGATCATAGAATCTTAGAATTATGTACTCTATTTGTTTTATAAAATTCATGTCTTTCACAGCCATTTCACCAAGGCATAAAAAAATTACAAGTGTTAATATCATCAGACAATGTGAAAATACTCAAGAAAGAGAACTGATCGGGGCACCTGGCTGGCTCAGTCGGTTAAGCATCCGACTCTTAATTTTGGCTCAGGTCATGATCTCACAGGTTCGCGGGTTCAAGCCCTGCGTTGGGCTCTGCGTTGATGGCGCAGAGCCTTCTTGGGATTCTCTCTCTCCCTCTCTCTGCCCCTCTCCCACTCACACGCACATGCTCTTCTCTTACAATAAGATTAAACATTTTAAAAATCTCAAAAAAGAAAGGAATAGAACTGCCCACTTCCCACCCGTCGGAATGGCTAATAACCTAAAAACAGAGAATAACAAGTATTCAGGTATTGGTGAGGAGGTGGGGAAACTGGACCCCTCGTGTATTGCTGCTGGCAAGAGAAAATCGGTGCGGCTGCTATGGAAAATGGGATGACGGTTCCTCACACAATTAAACATAGAATTACCATGTGATGGTAATTCTCCACACCCAGCTGCCTACCCAAAAGAATGGAAAGCCAGGTCTCATCAAGCAGGCATCTGTGCACCCATATTTCACAGCAGCATTATTCACAATAGCTAACGGTAGAAGCAACTCAAGGACCCAGCCATGGATGAACGGATACACAAACTGAGGCATACATACGGTGGACTATTATGCAAAGTGAAATAAGCCAGTGTCACAAAAAGACAATTCCTGTGTGATTCTACTTATATTTGGTACCCAGAGTCGTCCTATTCATAGAAACAGAAAGTAGAACGGGGGTTGCCAGGGGCTGGGGGGGAAGAGGGAATGAGGTGTTTGTTTCATAGGTATAGAGTTTCAGTTCTGCAAGATGAAGGGAGTTTTAGAGATCGGCTGCAAAACAATGCGAATGTACTCAATGCCACTGAACACTTAAAAATGGTCTGGGCGGGGGGCGCCTGGGTGGCTCAGCGGGTTGGGTGGCCGACTTCGGCTCATGTCATGATCTCGAGGT
The DNA here is from genome assembly GCF_014898765.1 of Herpailurus yagouaroundi. Lineage (NCBI taxonomy): Eukaryota > Metazoa > Chordata > Mammalia > Carnivora > Felidae > Herpailurus > Herpailurus yagouaroundi. Next base: position 8,667,497 of record NW_024412391.1, on the reverse strand, counting down.
CCGTGAGTTCAAGCCCCGAGTCAGGCTCTGAGTAGCCTGTTTCAGATTCTGTGTCTCCCTCTCTCTGACCCTCCCCCATTCATGCTCTGTCTCTCTGTCTCAAAAATAAAATAAACGTTAAAAAAAAAAATTAAAAACAAAAATGGTCTGGGCGGGAGGCGCCTGGGTGGCTCAGTTGCTTAAGCGTCCGACTCTTGATACTGGCTCAGATCAGGGTCTCGAAGTCGTGAGATAGAGCCCAAGTCAGGCTCTGTGCTCACAGATCATGGAGCCTGCTTGGGATTTTCTGTCTCCCTATCTCTCTCTGCTGCTCCCCCACTAGCTCTCGCTCGCTCTCTCTGTCTCCCTCAAATAAATAAACATTGAAGAAAAAAAATAACAAAAATAAAAACTAAAAATAAATACATTTTTCCAGAAATAGTACTGAGGACTGTAATTAAATTGCATATAGTTTTGCATTAATGCTAGATTTCCTGCATTAATTGTATTGTGGTTATGGAAGACAGTAGAGTGGCCTGGTTTTGAGGAAGTGTGTGCTGATATATTTAGGTGTGAAGGCTCCTGATGACTGCATACCTCAAATGCTCTAACCACAAAAATGTTATATGTGTGTGTCGGCGTTGATATATCGAGACAAAGGGATAGAATAATTGTCACGGAATATTTTTGGGACAAAATGTTAACAAGTGGTGAAACTAACAAAAAAATTTGTCTTCCTCCCTTAAAAAAAAAGCTTTATCAATTAGCTTTTAAAACTCCTTTTTTAAAGTTTATTTATTCTGAGAGAGAGAGAGAGAGAGAGAGAGAGAGGGAGAGAGAGAGAAAGACAGCAGGAGCAGGGGAGGGGCAGAGAGAAAGAGAGACAGAGAATCCTAAGCCTCAGAGGCCAATGCAGGGCTCAAACTCGCGTACCATGAGATCATGAGCTGAAACCAAGAGTCAGACACTTCACCAACTAAGCCACCCAGGCGCCCCACCAATTACCTTTTAGAAAAACAATAAACATTTTAACAAATCAGGAAGGGGGGGGTGGTGGGTGGATAGTGGTTAGCATGAAAATCAAATTGCAAAATTGCACATATGCTATGATTATCATTATGCAAAAATTATGTATACATGTAGACAAGTCCTGAAAGGGAAAACAGTCTTACACGGGGAGATAGAATGATTATAGGTAAAGTTACACTTTCCTTGTGATTTCTGCTTATTTCCGTTTCTTCTGCAAATGGAAAAGTAGAAACGCATTTACCTTTGCCCCTGGGGTGTTTCTTTCGGCCGTGCTTGCTGTTGCAGATATCCTGGATGTTCTGAACCACGCTGGGGCTCAGTCCATGCTCCCTCATGATGGCCAGCACCCTCCTATCCATCAGGTTATGGGACCTGAGGCAGTTGGCATAACCGCAAATCCCTCGGGTAAAGTGCTCGCAGATGTGGAGTCTTTCGCATGATGGATGCTGGTCACAAATAACTTTTCGACCCTCTCCCTTATAATTTTTGCATATCTGCAGAAGAGAGAAACAAGAGCCTGAGACGATAACACCTTGCCTCATCTGCCACACATTCATGAAGAAAAGCCTAAGTATGCAAAAATGTTGGAAGCAAGCAGGCATACACCAAAGGAGAAAATGCATGCGTCTTCCACAATCTACGATGAGTTGTATTCTACTGATGATTTATTTGGGGTAGAAGAGGCCTGCAAACTAACGAAAAGAAACATGAATTTAATAACCTTTTCGAAGAATCAAAATAAGATGGCCGGCCACAGGTAGGACCAAACAGGACCCAAAGGGAGCCCTCCGTCACAAAGGAACCCCAAAGAGGAAGGCTATCAAGTCTTTCTGCAGTTAAAAAGACACGTGGATCTGGGGCACCTAGGGGGTTCAGCTGGTTAAGCGTCCAACTCTTGATTTCGGGTCAGGTCATGATCTCAACTGTCTATGACTCTGAGCCCCATATCGGGCTCTGCGCTGGCAGCTCAGAGCTTGCTTGGGATTCTCTCTCTCCCTCCTGCTCTCTGCCCCTCCCCCACTCACGTACACGCTCGCTCTCTCGCTCTCTCTCTCTCTCTCAAAATAAATAAATTAAAAAATCAAAAAGACACGTGAGTCTTACAACTGTTGTCTCTACTAGATAGAACGTGGCAAAGTTCCTCAAAAGGGCAAGTAAAGAAGGTAATTTTTATATTTCTTTTTTTTTTTCTTTGAGAGTTAGACAGAAATGAGCTGGGGAGAGACAGAGAGAAAGGCGGGGAGACACAGATTCTGAAGCAGGCTCCAGGCTCTGAGCTGCCAGCACAGAGCCCCACATGGGGCTTGAATTTGTGAACCAGCAAGATGGCGACCTGGGCCAAAGTTGGGCGCTCAACCGACTGAGCCACCCAGGTGTCCCTATATTTCTATGTAAGTAGAAATATCTACACATCTAGCTCTGCAGACATGCAGTTCCTACTGAAAAGAGGGCGTAAGTGCTTCTTACTGAAATACTGTCATGGGGGCCAGACCATATGATGCAGGACTGCAAGACGCGGATTTAAAAGTCCGCAGCCCGGGGCGCCTGGGTGGCTCAGTCGGTTAAGCGTCCGACTTCAGCTCAGGTCATGATCTCGCGGTCCGTGAGTTCGAGCCCCGCGTCGGGCTCTGTGCTGACAGCTCAGAACCTGAAGCCTGTTTCAGATTCTGTGTCTCCCTCTCTCTGCCCCTCCCCTGTTCATACTCTGTCTCTCTCTGTCTCAAAAATAAATAAACATTAAAAACAAATTTTTTTTAATAAAAAATAAAAAAACAAAAAAATAAAAGTCCACAGCCCTACAACTGGCTAAGTGATCTCACCTGAATTACTTACTCCCCAGCCTGTTTCCTTTGCTGTGAAGGAGGAAAATACTTGCTCTGTCCACCTAACCCAAGATGTTGAGCAGATTAAATAATCAAATACGCAAATGTGCCGTGCAAAATATAAAATGGGCTACAGATGTTTGAATCATTACATAAAGAACCCTAAGGATGAAAACATTTATCAATGGTTCCAAGAGACTGAGCAAACCACCTCATTGGTTGACTGATTTATCTGGGCACAGAGACATGAGATTCAGACTCTAGCCAACAATTTAAGTACACAGAAAACTTCGGAGACCTGATTCAAACAGGTATCATTGCTATAGAGCCTATGATCCAGAGTGCAGACTCTACACCATCTGTGCTCCGGGTGTGGTCCCTGGATGGGCAGCATTAATTCCACCTGGAAACTTACATGCAAATCCTCAGACACTTCCCCATATCTAGGGTCAGAGTCACCGGAAGTGGGGCCAGCACTCTGGCTTAACAAACGCTCCAGGCAATTCCGATGCTCACTAAAACTTGAGAACCAGTGTCCTTGAGGCTTGGGCAGAAAAACAATCAGCAACTTCACAAATGCCACTTTGGCTAATAATCCTATGACGGTCCTAATGAGTAAGTTAAGAATGCTCCTGCCTTTATTAGGCCAGAACAAATGACAACAGGTCTTCCTTTCATAAGTACGTTGTAATTTTACAAGCTTATATATCCGGAAGTCAGGTTTGCCGGATGCTTTCATGTTCTCACAGGTCAAGGCAAAGTGACAAAGTGTGAATATTTTAAGGTTTTAGGACAGGAGTGTGTCTTGTCCATTGCTGCCTCCAAGATTTAACTCAGTGCCTACCACTTGCAGGCGCGCCTAAATGTTAGCAAAACAGCAAATGAAGCAAGACCCAGAAGGATTAAATGCCTTGTCCGAGATCACACAAGTAGTTGGTGGCAGAGTCAGGACTTTGAGAGACATGGAAGGACCATTGTTGACCAACTATTCCTTGCACTAGCTGAACTCTAGCTGATTCCTTCCTGCTGGACCCTTATGACAATATTCCACCCTACTCACCCACACTAGAACACTCCAGTAGGGACTCTCTTGCCCAGCGTTTTCGAACACACACTCATGCTACCAAGGCTCTCATCGATTTTCCACTACAGGACCCAGCCCCTCAGACATCTAGTCCAGGAAACAGGGCAGTCTCTCCGTCTGCAATCTCAGCCCTGACGAATGGCGAATGGCAATTAACTTCGTTAGCCGTGAGCCTCCCAGCCCACTAATCATGGGTACTAAATTCTTAAAAGGGAAAGGTGTCCGTGCCTCCTTCTCTGGACTGTGTGATAAACGATGACAAGAGCATTCTTCTAGGAGGACTTTCATAGTGCTTTTGTCAATGGGCCCTTCTAGGATCTCTCAGCAACCGCACCTTCTAGTAGGTTCTTAATTGTTGGCCTCCTCCCTAGAGAATGGAAGAGGTGCCACTGCCCTTATTCTCCAAGGACTTGATATAAAAAGTCCTTGGTGACTTTGGGAGAACTGAAGCAGAGATCAGATCTACTGAGTGACCTTCCCAAACCCCCAACTTTAACACGAGACTAAGGGTGGACCATGAGTCAATGCTCTTCTCAAGCATCCTAACAAGCCTTCATTCATTGTTCCATCACATGAAAGGAAAAGGGAGGGATGCCCCTGTTCATCAATGCGACCTTTAATGAGGTTGGCATATAAGGTACTTTCCCCATGCTGGTAGTCTTGGGGGGCTGGGCTGACACGTAGGCCAAAGACCATAGATATCTCAAGACAAGATGTCTAAACCTTGGGCTCCTGGAAACGGAGAGAGAGACAAATCCAAGTATCCAGGTGAAAGAATGCATGTGGCAGGGAGAGAAAATGGGGAATATTTTTCCTCCCCTCATCCCGCTCCCCAAACATTTTTATAGAGTGCTTTGCATTCCTATCTTTCTTGAGCTCAGTGGTCAACTCAAAATCACCCCTCTTGTCATAAGCTTTTTCTTCCCTTAGGGAAACACATGAACTTAGAATCCAAAAATGCTTAACTTTCATGGGGCACCTGGGTGGCTCAGTCGTTAAGTGCCTGACTTGGACTCAGGTCATGATGTCAGAGTTTGTGAGTTCGAGCCCCGTGTAGGGCTCTGTGCTGACAGCTCAGAGCCTGGAGCCTGCTTCAGATTCTGTGTCTCCCTCTGTCTCTCTTCCCCTCCCCTGCACTCGTATTCTCTCTCTCTCTCTCTCTCAAAAATAAATAAACATTAAAAAAAAAAGTTTAACCTTCCAAAGGACCCTAATAGCTATCTTGTCTTATATAAAAGCACATCTGCATTCTAATCTTGCTTATCTTATCTCCGCCCCTTCCATCCATTCTACATGGGTCCTTTCATTATTGTTCTGTGCTTCTCTTCCAGCGTGAGGGTAACATCTCCGCTCGAGGACTCTTCTCAGGCCAGGTACCATTCTTTAAACACCATCCTCCGATTTTCAAGGCAATATTCCTACATGGATGGGACTGCCATTAACTATCTGCCATTGTCCCTCTCTTTCTTCTGGTAACAGAAGCTTCCAAGTTTTAGATGCACACATGGTTACCTATCCAGAAACTACATTTCCCAGCCTTCCTTTCAGCTAAGTGTGACCATGTGATAAGCTCTGGCCAATAAGATGGGAGCAGATGTGCTGCATACAATGTCCAGGTCACATCTTCTAAAAAGGAAACTGCCTTCCGCTTATTTCCTCTTTATATCCCTGCTGGTAGGAAAATGGTGACAATAAGAACAGCCTCACTGTACCTGGAGATGGAAGCCACATGTTGAAAGAAAAGAGAGGTTTACCTACTGGCCTGAGTCCCTGAATGACATCGTGGAATCCAGCTGCCCAACCCCTCCACTGGCTACCTGCCTACCTACATCTAGGCAAGACGAAAAATCAGCAAACTTTTTCTGTAAAGGACCGGATGGTAAATGTTTTAGGCTTTGCAAGCCATTTGGTCTCTGTTGCAACTACTCAGCTTACTATTGCGTTAAGAAAGCAGGAATGGACAATATGCAAATGAATGAGTGTGGCTATTTCCAATAAAACTTTATTTATAAAACCAGGTAGCAGGCCATATTTGCCCCATGGGCCATAGTTTGATAACCTTGCACCTAGACTATCAAGTGAGAGAGAAATAAAATTACATTTTATTTGTGGGGCGCCTGGGTGGCTCGTTCGGTTGAGTGTCCTACGCTTGATTTTGGCTCAGGTCATGATCTCACAGTTCTTGCATTCGAGTCCTGCATCGGGCTCTGTGCTGACAGCTCGGAACCTGCTTGGGATTCTCTCTCTTTCTCTCTGCCCCTCCCCTGCTCTCTCTTCTAAATAAATAAGTTTCAAAAATTCTATTTTATCTGGATCAGTACATTTTGAGGTCTCTGGTACAAAAGTGCTGCCTGTACCCTCAACCAATATAATATACCCTGTCATCTTCCAAAACCTCGATTCAAAGCCCGCCTCCTTCCAGGAAGCTGTCTAGATGTAAAGCGTCAACTATTCTTACTACCGCATCTTCAGATCACTTTGCGTAGGAAGGAAATTTCTGGAATCTTTGGGTCACTCAGCAATAGCCACCTGTTGACTGCCATCTGTAGAGCCTGGTGGGAACTTTGAGTCATTGTGTTTCAACACATCCATGACACAACACTGCCAATATTCTCTCTGCTGCTGAAACGAAGGAATCATAACTCACCTCCGGCATAAAAAAGGGGTCACTTTGGACGAGGAGCACTGCTAATTCCTCTTTGTTCAGTCCAGAGAGCTCATGATTTTTCAGGATCTTGAAGTTCTCTTCCGAGAGAACCTCGTGAGAATATTTGCACAGATTCCTGGAAGAAAACGAGAATTGTCAGTGTCTCCCCTTCACAGAAGTTAAGAAAAACAGATCATCCAGGGAACTTTCAGTTATCAATGTCCACATCCCTTGGTTACTAATCCTGCCTAAAGAATACACTTTAGGGGCGCCTGGGTGGCGCAGTCGGTTAAGCGTCCGACTTCAGCCAGGTCACGATCTCGCGGTCCGGGAGTTCGAGCCCCACGTCGTGCTCTGGGCTGATGGCTCAGAGCCTGGAGCCTGTTTCCGATTCTGTGTCTCCCTCTCTCTCTGCCCCTCCCCCGTTCATGCTCTGTCTCTCTCTGTCCCAAAAATAAATAAAAACGTTGAAAAAAAAATTTAAAAAAATAAAAAAATAAAAAAAAAAGAATACACTTTAAAAATATAAATGGATGGGGCACCTGGGTGGCTCCATCAGTTAAGCTTCAGACTCTTGATTTCATCTCTCTCTGCCTCTCTCTCCCAAAAATAAATAAATAAACTTTTTAAAAAAGTCAACGGGAAAAGAGGTTCCATTTCTCAAATATTTTAATGGCACACAATTATTCATCGCTTTATTTCTCATATGCCTTATATACCGATGCATACCTTTATGATTTGTGTGGCTGCAAAGTAATGGAATAAGCTCTTAGCTGTAGGTGTCAAACGACTCTACAGAAGAAGAGGCAGAAATCCCCTTCACTCTAAGGCACTGATGATCTACGTCCACACCGTCCAAGAGGACACACTCATGACGATGGAACTGTTCTAGAACCTGAGCTTTCCAAATATGGCCACTGAGAACTTGAAACATAGCTAGTGAGACTCAGGAACTAAATTTTCTATTTTATTTTATTTTAATTAATTTAAATTTGAATAGCCACGCGTGACTAGTGGCTTCCATGTGGATGGCAGAGACTTAGGTTCCCGGTGTTAGAAGTGCAGCGGTAGAATCAGCGTCACCATCGCCTGGGAGCCTGTCAGAAATTCAGAATTTCTGGCCCCGCCCCAGTTATAATGAATCAAAATCTGCCTTTCAACAGCATCCCCAAACGACTTAATGACATTAAAGCCCAAGAAGCACTGATCTAGAGCACTGAAAAACCCTGACAGCAATGTTGTTTTCATTAGACAAACATAATTTGACAGTTATCAGTGTCCACATAAATTCATTCCACTTTTAACTTAAATACACTACCAGTAACTGTTGCCAAAGCCCTCAGATTTATGGTATTGATAGTTACTAACATGACGGGAGGTTAATATTTTCTAGCTGGCACAACCATTATCAAATTGTCAGGTGGTTAGGTAGTGGCCAGATTTTCACTATAAAAACAGCTACCTGGCTACAAACCTTTGTACAAATAACCTTCCATCTTCTACGGTATTTTCCTGGGATTTACTCCTTTGGGAGTATTGCCCCAAAAGACAGTAATTTTCTTGGCAGCTTGTGTTTCCTTTTGATCTACTGCTCTCCAGGAAACCTACCAGCAATCTGTGGCTTTGTCTCTTTCCCTGCAAGCACATTAACAAGGAGTTTTATCACTTTTGCTACTTCAGTAGGCATGAAATAGACTTAGGCTTTTAATTTGCACTTTATTAACAAGGCTGAATATTCCCAAATGTTGTCTTGATGCTTGTATTTCCTTACTTACTCCTTTCTTTCCTTCCTCCCTGTTTGTTCATCTCCTTGTTTATTTCAAATAGCTTTGCATTTTTTCCCTTTTTACCAATAACTTTAAGGTGGTTGTTGCTGAATTGTTTTATGATCAGACCCTTCCAACATGCCTTTCACAATTTTAATACTTGACTCTTGATTTTAGCTCAGGTCATGAGCTCATGGTTTGTGGGTTCAAGTCCCATATTGGGCTCCTCACTTAGCAAGGAACGTGCTCGGGATTCTCTCTCTCCCTCTCTCTCTGCCCTTACCCTGCTCTCTCTGCCTCTCAAAAATAAATAAACTTAAAAAAAAAAAATCTTAAAGAGTAAAAGTCCGGGGTGAGTAGAGCATGCGACTCTTAATCTCAGGGTTCTGAGTATGAATGAGCCCCACATTGGGTGTAGAGATTACTTTATTTATTTATTTTTTTTTTTAAATTTTTTTTTTCAACGTTTATTTATTTTTGGGACAGAGAGAGACAGAGCATGAACGGGGGAGGGGCAGAGAGAGAGGGAGACACAGAATCGGAAACAGGCTCCAGGCTCTGAGCCATCAGCCCAGAGCCCGACACGGGGCTCGAACTCACGGACCGCGAGATCGTGACCTGGCTGAAGTCAGACGCTTAACCGACTGCGCCACCCAGGCGCCCCTAGAGATTACTTTAAAAAGTCACTTATTCAAATGCTGCTGTCTGTGTGTAAGGCATTTCTGAAACTCTCTCGAACTGCCTTCAGATCTAGCTATGGAATCTCCTAAAAAAAAAAAAAAAAAATCACAGAAATCACGGAATCAACGACTTGTGTCTGCTACCATCTGAGCTCTTAAAACCCAACCAGCCCTCCCACGCACTTTGCCTCTTCGAGAAGTCCAGCGCAGCTGGTCAGGCTCTGGTGACAGTCTCTATCCTAGCCATTTTCTCAGGCAGGCCCTTCTAGGTTTCTGGCGCCTCTTGATAAAGCTGACATCGGCTCTCTCAGCTTGTTTGGGGGCTCTATGGTTTCAGATAACTTCTCCCAGCCCTCAGCACCTGGGCTAAGGCCAGCCTAAGCCCTCAGCAACTGGGCTGAGACTTCACCTTATCACTCCTCCCACCCCCAAGGGAGGGGGGGAATCTGAACAGAATCTGTGGCTGGGAGGGCCCAGCCTCCAGCCCAGGCAGAAAGCCCCTCCATTACCAGATGAATGTGAGACTCATTAAGTATAAGGCTTCTCATTCTACAGGCCATTCTCATTAACGACCCTCGTGGTAGGGAGCTGAAAATGACCTCGGTTGAAACAAACACACCACAGCTAGAAGGTTCCGCTGGTCTGTCTCAGAGATACCTGACAACTGTTACTTGAAAAGAATTTAGAATCTTCACTTTCCTCTCAGCTCCAACCCAGATATCCTGAACACCGTGCCAAGACTATGTCACCCTTTGTATGGCTAAATGAGGGTCATGGTAGAGGACAGAGCCCCTCTCGTGACAGCGAGAGGCAGCCTTGGTCTAACCTGTCCTAGCTGAGGAGGAGTGGGGCACTTCCAAGGTCCCCAAAGTCAACAGTTCCTCTAAATAACTCAAGACCACCAGGCAGCCCAATGGGTCTGCCTGAAACCCGGAGTCAGTAGGCTTTTCCGAGCTCACCCACGACACTCCTGCCTGAAGGAAGAGCCCCAGCCAGCACATGCTGCCCTGGCCGGGTCCTTGCTGCGGCCTGAATGAAGGCTCAGTTTCACTCCTCATTTCTCTCCACCCTCAGGCAAACTGCTCATTCCTCCAGACTCATGACACTCACCTGCCACCCAGCTTCAGTCTGCAACATCTACGTCCACCCTCTCTGACCTGCAGGCTCCTCCATGGGAGGCCCTACTCCATTTCCCCACATTCCCTAGATGTCTCCCAACTCCTCAGGGGCTTTCTCTTTGCCCTAATTTCAGCATGCTGGGTCAGCCTCAGGGGTGGGGCGGTTCAAGCTCACCTGTTTGGGAGTTAAGCCCAAGAGTACAAAACCCAAGGTTTATTGCACGTTTACTGAGGGACGGCAACTCTGCCTCTGTTATTTAATATAGTCACCACAATAATCCTTTGAGGTAGTGGTTTACTTTTTACTTTGGGAGACTGAGGCTGGATAAAATGGGAAATCAAAGGTAACTCCAAAAAAGGAACCCCAATCTAAAAAAACAAAAAAACAAAACAAAACAAAACAAAAAACCTAATCTGGTAAAAACAAAAACAGATTGAAGCTTTTACAAACCCAAAAGGGAAAAAAAAAAAAGAAAGAAGGAAAGGAAAGGAAAGGAAAGGAAAGTCATTCTGGCTTATTTAAACCGCTATTCCCCACTATTAAATGGAAAATCAAGAGTGGAGTAGGAGAGAGAATGCACAGAAATCACATTAAGGACATCGCATGTAGCAAGGACACAAGAAACAATAGAAACTATTTCTTACAACGTGCATTGAGGAGACAATTTCAGCCGAACCGGTTGCAGTTAGAGCCCGATGGAGGTCATGTTTTAGGTTTCAGGTGGCAGAACCTTCCTTCCCACTTTGTGCTGACCACTCTGCCCCAGCTCCAGGGCCCTAATGTTGACCAGGAGGCTTAAGTGGGGAAAAAGAGTGAAAATCTGCCATGGCTTCCTCGGGTTCTCTATGCCAGTGGTTCTCAAAGTGAGGTTTCCCCCCCCCCCCCACCAGCGTCACTGGAAGGTTGTCAGAAATGCAAATTCTCAGGTCCCATCCCAGACCTACTGGTTGAGTCTCAAACTCTTAGCGAGGGTCAGAGTCATCTAGAAAGTTTGTTAGACGGGGAGCCTGGGTGGCTCGGTCGGTTAAGCGTCAGACTTCAGCTCAGGTCATGATCTCGTGGTTTGAGAGTTCAAGCCCCACGTTGGGCTCTGTACTGACAGCTGGGAGCTTTGGAGCCTACTTCAGATTCTCTGTCTCCTTCTCTCTCTGCCCCTCCCTCGCTTACATTCTCTCTCTCTCTCTCTCTCTCTCTCTCTCTCCCTCAAAAATAAGTAAGTAAACATTAAAAAAATTTTTTTAGAAGGTTTGTTAGAACACAGGTTGCTGGGCCCCACCCCGAGGTTGTGCTCCGTAGGTCTGCGCATGTCTAACAAGTGCCCAGGTACTAAAGCCGCTTGCTGCTGCTGGCTGGCTGGGGACATTTGCCAGTAGAGGCTCCAGCTACCTTCTACAAAGGACAGGGGGGCCTGCAGAAGGCGGGGGCACGGCCACAGAGAGTCCCCACCTCCCAGCACAGAGACGAGCTCTCCCACAAACCATTATGAAGTGCCCAGAGGGAAAGCAAGTGTTGACACAGTTCTGCCTGTACTTGGAGCAGATAAACTTCAAACAGCGTGAGTTGGGGTGGGAGATGATAACTTTTTATAAAAAGGCCAAAGATGGCCTTGAAAGAGGCAGAATGGTCTCCGCTTCAGGGATCTCAGGCCAAAGCCTACAAACAAATGACCTTTTTTCACTTTTCCCTTCCAGCCGCAGAACAAAATGTTATTTTAACCCTGGCAATAAATCCTCCCCCGCACCTCAGATGAGGTCTGGGCGGCGGAGTGCCTCTCATCCCTGGCTACGCACAATCATCAACCAGGGAGTGTTCAGAAATACCTAAGCCAAACCCTCAGAGCCTGATTTAATTTGACAGGGGGTGGCAGGTGATTGTACTGTGCAGTCACAACTGAGAATTGTTAGTCGGACTAGTCAGATCAGAATCTAAGGGAGGTTCCTGAATTAGACGGTCACCTCCAAGCTCTGACGCTTAGCGAGCTGGTAAACACAGAGCCGGCCCTGGACTCAACAACCAAACCAACGGGAAAAACATACCAACCTAAGGGAGAGTCTTGTTTTTTGACAGTGATGTGTCTCCAAATACCCTTTCCCTTCTCCCACTAGCCCCCTCAGCTCCCCAACACCTTGTGGGGAGGAGCTGATAAAAAACAAAGATACAGTTGATTTGCACAGAAAACAGGAAATAGCTCATCGTGATGTAAACCAGGTGAAAAAGGAACCAGGATGTGTGAAAGATAAAATCTAGAGAACGCTGATCTAAAGAATAAAATGTCGCCCACCCATAAAAGCCCTAATGAAGTATTATTTCAAAGCCATGAGACTCCTGTTCGCTGTTTGTACAGCTGATGTTCAAGGTTAAGTTGCCATGTGACTAGAGGTAGGGATGGCTCAGTGAATCCGGAAGCCCTAGTAAGATGGCGGGGGAGAATCAGAGCAGACGAATAGAAAGCGCAGGAACAGGATAAGGGACGGTGTGGGGGAAGAGAAAGCATGGAGCTGAAGACAAGAACCGGCTTTAACCACAACTGTACTACCCAGAACACACAAGGTGCAAAGAAGAGAAGGTCGACTGACTGCTGCCACAGGGTGAGCTCAAGGCGTACCAGCTGCAGGCCTCGGCCTGGGGACAGGAATGTACCTGGTTGGCTGCAAGACTCTGGGCAACGGAGGGTGATAGGAGGATGGGGGCCCACAGAGGATGGGAGGGGTTGGGGGGGGTGCTGAGGATCTGGGTGTAGTCTATTGTACCAAGGGTGAGGCACCCCCAAATCGTCTCTCTGTTAGTGCAGACAATGCCCCAGACTCCAGCACCCTTAGTACCGCCCATTAGAATCACCTAGGGACTTCTAAAAAATGCCAGTGCCCAAGCCATACTCCATACCAATTAAATCAGAATGTGCGGGGGTAAGAGCAGGGCATCTGTATTTTTTTTTTTTTTTTGAGACAGAGGGCGCAAGTGAGTGAGGGGCAGAGAGGGAGAGAGGGAGGGAGAGAAGGAGGGAGAAAGAGAGAGAGAGAGAGAAGAGAGAGAGAGAGAGAGAGGCAGGGCTCACCTGAAGTGGGACACAAGCTCACGGAACAGTGAGATCATGACCTGAGCCGAAGTCAGATGCTTCACGACTCAGCCACCCAGGCGCCCTGGGCATCAGTATTTTTTTTAAAGATTCCTCAAGTGATTCCAATGTACTGCAAAGGTTGGGACCCATCACCCTAAGTCCACATCAGGGCTGAGAAAAAGCACAGGAAGGGTAAAGCGTTGAGAGGTGGTGGAGAATGTTCACAATTAGAGAAAGTGACCCACAAGACTCCTCTCCTCACACATACCCCTTTTCTCCTTCTTCCCCTGCCATACTTCCCAACATAAATCCCTTTGGAAATTAAGACAAATGTTAAACTAGAGGGAAAAAGTAATAAACTATTTAACGGTGGTTTGAGGGTTCCTTTCGCGAGAGAGGAAGGGGCAGAAGCCTCTAGAATAGCCTACTCTTTGCCACACAAAGCATGTGCTCCATAAATATATGCTGATGGAGGGGGCAAGAATGCCCCAGGCTTCCTGTAGGTCTTGTGGTTCTATCACAGAAGAGTAACTGATGGGTCACCCTAACCCCGGAGAAAAGCAATACTTTTTTCAACTTGTGTTCAGCCTGCGCTAAAGAATCCATGTCATTTCTTTTATGCCCTCAAATGCCGAAGCCACATGAAACCTCGTTTTTGCAATCTACCAGGAAGCAGATCGGTGCTGTTTCTGAAAGTGTGGTTCATGGACCCCTGCAAAACAATCTGTAGGACGATGGGGAAAATGCAGATTCCCGGGCCCAGCCCACCCCTCTGAACCAGAATGTCTGATGTGTGACAGGGAAATCTGCATTTTCGTAAGCCCTCCCCAAGTGATTCAGATATATATCAAAGTCTGAGAAGTACTGCTCCAAAGCTGGGTACCTACTATCCACCAGGGGCTACCCAAGGCTGATAAACTCAGGGTACAGGAAAAAAATGTTACAACTCTTTACGTGTATTTCTTACCTAAAAAAGTAAAAAAAAATATTGCCTGGGCTATAAGATGTGGACGAGTAGGGGAAGATGGACCGGTTAACTCAGAAGGTGCACAAGATAGCCTTAGGCCTAATAGAAATTTTCTACACCTTGATCGTGGCGAGGGTTACATGGGTATATATCCGTTTATCAAGACTCTGCAACCTGGATACTTTTTTTTTAATGTTTTTATTTATTTTGGGGAGAGAGAGAGTATGAGCAGGGGAGGGACAGAGAGAGAGAGAGAGAGAGAGAGAGAGAGAGATTGGGAGACAGAATCCGAAGCAGGTTCCAGGCTCCAAGCTGTCAGCACAGAGCCCGACGCGGGGTTCGTGAAACTCAAACTCACCAACCACGAGATCATGACCTGAGCCGGAAGTCGGACGCTCAACCGACTGAGCCACCCAGGCGCCGCGCAACCTGGATACTTTAAATGGGTGCATTTTACTGTATGTGAATCACACCTCAATAAAGTTGATTTTAAAGTTCTTTTAAAAGATAAAAAAGTGAGGGGCACATGGGTGGCTCAGTGGGTTAAGTGTCCGTTTCTTGATTTCCGCTCAGGTCATGATCTCATATTTTGTGAGATCAAGCCCCGCACCGGGCTTGGTGCTGACAGGGCAGGGCCTCTTGGGATTCTCTCTCTCACTCTCTCTGCCCCGCCCCCCCCAAAAATATTTTTTTTTAAAGATAAAAAAGTGAGTAAATATTTAATATACAAACTACGAAGTTACACGTTAGTTATGTGATTTTTTAAGTAAATATATTTATAATAGGAGTCCATGCTCAAAATGTTCTCTATTGACAGGAGTCAGGAATCAAAATGTTTGGAAATTACTCCCCTAGGTGACTTGTTAACCTGATGCTCAGAGTTGGTCTGAAATGGATGAAAATCTTTCTGAAGTGTGGCAGAGCCCAAAGGACAGTGAAACGGGTCTCCATTCTCTCCTCGAAACCTGAGTCCAGCTCCTCTGTTCCCGCTTGTTTGAAATGATTTCTCCCTGGGCCTGAAATCCTAGGTCCTTCTGGATTCCTTCACTCCTTCTCCACCCCCACCCTGGAGCCTTGCCAATTGCAGAGTAGCTTTTAGGTAGAGATCAGAGATACCCGTAAATATTGTCAGGACCAGTAAGCAAATGAGAACCCTTTTATGGGAGGAAAACAAATCTGTATTTAGTTTCACCATTTAATGCTATCTCTATACTATGTAAAAAGTAGAAAATCTATTGTTATCAGATGCTTCTCTGTCACTTATTCAACATTTTACCAAGATTCATAGGGCCGCTTATAATGTCGTTATGTTTCTTAGCTGAATTTCTGCAGAAAGCTGCAGAAATCGAAAGTCAGATTCGGCCAAATGAAAATAAACATGAAACAAATGTGAAAAGAGGATACAAATTCCCAAATGATTCCTACGGGCCCCACACCCCTCTGGGCCCTGATGTCACAGAAAACAGCAGTCTCTATGGCCATCAGCCTAACTGCGAGACTCCACGGACTGAGGACAACTGGTAACAGAAGGAACTTCCAGAAAGACTCCTCGGTAAATACGCCACACATATGACAGGTAACATGCAAAAGTAAAAGGCAAACCTTTGAAACAAACATTGTGCTAAGTGAAAGAAGCCAGACACAGTGGGACAAATACCGTAGGATTCCATTTGTAAGAAATATCCAGAAAAGGCAAATCCACAGAGACAGATTAGAGGTTGCCGGGGGCCGGGGAGAGGGGAAGACAGGGTGACTACAGATGGGTATAGGGTTCCTGTTTGGGGTGAGGAAAATGTTCTGGAACTAGATAGCCGTAATGGGTGTACAACATCATGAATGTACTTATTGCCATTGAACTCTATGCTTTTTTTCCCCCAGTTTGAAGGTCATTCTTTTTTTTTTTATTTTAATTCCAGCATAGTTAATACACAGCGTTATATTCGTTCCAGGTGGATGTTATAGTGGTTCAGCGATTCTAACATTACTCAGTGCTCATCAAGGTAAGTGTGAACTGTAACACTTGAAAATGGTAAAAAAATAAAGACCATTACAAGCAAAAAATAAGACCAATAAAATGCAAAAGAAAAATGAAAGATGGAAATAAGAAGCAACTTCTAAGAATTAGGCGCCAAATGGGGCGCCTGGGTGGCGCAGTCGGTTGAGCGTCCGACTTCAGCCAGGTCACGATCTCGCGGTCCGTGAGTTCGAGCCCCGCGTCAGGCTCTGGGCTGATGGCTCGGAGCCTGGAGCCTGTTTCCGATTCTGTGTCTCCCTCTCTCTCTGCCCCTCCCCCGTTCATGCTCTGTCTCTGTCTGTCCCATAAATAAATAAAAACGTTGAAAAAAAAAATTTAAAAAAAAGAATTAGGCGCCAAGTAAGGGAAACGTAAATTTGAGCATTAGGTCTCAGAGCGGCTGGAGACCCAGAAATATGTCATGAGTTAAAACCACGATGAGGTAAGATTTCACATTACTTGTATTGGCACAAATTGTAAAAGGCTGACGATGTCTCCTCCAGCCAGGCTTGCAGGTTTTTGAAGGCCACAGCCTGCAGCCGCCTCCTTTGCTTGGCAAAGCAATAAAAGCTATTGTACCTCTTTATCTGTTCCCGCCCCGCAAAAAAAAGGCCGATGATTGTCAAACAAGGAGGATATGAAGCAAGGGAATGCTCATAATCTCCCAGTGATAGTAAAACCTTGTATACACACTCGGAAGACAAGTTGGTACCATCTCATAAAACTAAAGATAAACGTAGAAGTTCTACGACTAGACATCTAGGGAACTCTTGGTACACACGGAGAGACATCCCATAAAATTCAACGCATCAGGGTTTGTAACAGCAAAAAATTAAAGACAATCTACATTTTGATAATGAGAAAACATTGACATATAAAGTGCACACATTTCCTACAAAAGAAAGCTCTGCATTTCAAAGAACTAAAGCAGGGGACTCGGAGCAAAATGGAGGTCCATGCAGCAAGTGCCCAAATGTTGAAAAGTAAACAATCGAGCTCCGAAGTGGTTCAATTAAAACACGTTCCATCTTCCTGTCTCAATAACATACTTTCATAATGAGCTGGAAAGCCAAGTTCGAACGGAGAATTCTCAGACTCCACCAAGTTCTCTGGTGGATATAGAAGGATATAGAACAATGGATATAGAAGGGATATATAGGATATAGATAGAATAGGATAGAGGAGGATGAAGAAAGTCGGCCCTGGCTTGCAACTCTGGCCTACCACTTCTCTCTTCTCACCCGCGGCTGTGTCCCACACTGCTGGAGCCATCATACGGAGGCAACAGACATGCCAGCCGCATGTAGGAAGACCTGGGGAAGAAGCCATCCAGGCTGTAGCAGTGGGTTCGGGAATTCCAGGGTCCCAGAAACCCAGAGCATGGTCTAGAATGAAAGTGGGGACTAGAGGTTCTAGATGGCCTCATGGACTCCTCAAAGAGTGAGTAGGGACACAACTAAAGGAGGGCCAGAACTAGGGTTGTGAAGCAGAGGCCCCAGGGCAGAAGACCATCTTGTCCAGGTCTCCAGATGGTACAGAAACATAAACAGGGCTCTGTACATTAGGGGTGAGTCTCAGAATCATCATGTTGTGCACACAAAAGCAAATTAAATCCAGTATTTGCACACCTAGTATTGATATCATTTATAGGCTTGAAACCAGGCAAAACGATATGAAATATTGCTTAGAAAGACACACTAGAGGCGCCTGGGTGGCTCAGTCGGCTGAGTGTCCGACTCTTCATTTCAGCTCTGGTCATCATCTCGCGGTTGTGGGATCGAGCCCCACATTGGGCTCCACGCTGAGCGTGGAGCCTACTTGAGAATCAATCTCTCTCTCTCTCTCTCTCTCTCTCTCTCCCTCTGCCCCTCTCCCCTACTCGCTCTCACTCTCTCTCTCTAAAATAAGTTTTCAATTCAAAAAAAAGAAATGCACACATATATTTAAAAAACAGTAAATGTGTGGAAAAAATAAAAATCAAACTCAGACCTGTATCAGTATGATTGCAAATTGGTACAGCCACTACGGGAAGTACAGAGATTCCTCAAAAAGCTAAAAATTGAACTACCGTAGAATCAGCAATCCCACTTCTCGATATATATCCCCCAAAAAATGAAATCAGTATCTCAAAGAGATACCGGCATTACCATGTTCAGTGTAGCATTATTCACAGTAGCCAAGATATGGAAACTTAAATGTCCATCAACCGATGAATGGATAAAGAAAATGTGGCACACGGATGCAGACACAGATATACAGATATGCCAAGGAATATGCATGATTCAAAAGAAGGAAATCCCACATGGATAAACCTAAAAGACAGTATGCTAAGTGAAATAAGCCAAATACAAATAACTGTATGCTCTCTCATACGTAGAATCTAAAAAGTCACACCCACACAAGGTCAAATGGTGGTTGCCAGGGACTGGAGTGGGGAGTGGGGTTGGTAAGGGGATCGCGGTCAAACGATACAAATTTTCAGTTATAAGATGAACAAATTCTGGAGCTCTAAGGGACACCATGGTGCCTGTAGATAACAATAATGTATTCTCAAAATTTGCTAAGTTGATCAGAAGTGTTTTCATCATCAAAAAAAAAGAGGGAAAACTGATGAGGAGATAGATAGGTTAATTAGCTTGACTGAGGGGAATTATTTCGTAATGTCTGCATATATCAAAATATCACATGGTGGGGTGCCTAGCTAGCTCAGACTTGATCTTGGGGTCAGGAGTTCAAGCCTCACTTGGGTATACAAATTACTTAAAAAAAACAAAAACAAAAACAAAATACCACATTGTAATACCTTAAATATAAACAATGTTTATTAGTCCATGCTACCTCCATAAAGCTGAGGAGGAAAATAGAACAGTTTATTTATCTCTAGTTATCACGTATAAGATGGGGGAGATGATCAAGAAAGAGAATTTGGGGGGAGGTATAATAGCAGTATTGTATTTCTGAAGTTGATTCATGGGTACACAGGTAACTCATTGTATGCTTTATATATTTTCATAAGACTCAAATACCACATAATAAAAACTTCAGAGAGAAAATTACTTTAAAAGTAAACAATTTATGCCCTTTTAATTGGCATAAATGTAAAAAGTCTGATAATACGAAGTGCCAGCTGGCCATAAGATGGGGACACTGGGACTCTCAAACATGAAAATATTTGTCAGAATCTAGAAAAGTTGAAACTGCAACCATTCAACACTCAACACAGCAATTCCACTTCGTAATGACCCACTCTGGAAAAGCACCAGAGACATGTATATTCTTGACAGCATGGTTTGTTATAGCAAAAAAAAAAAAATTGGAAATATCCCAGATGCGCATTATTGGAGCAGTAGGCACTGAACTGTGCTATAAATCATATGAAATACTATATAGCTGTTAAAATGAATAAATTGGATCCTTATGTATCAACATGAATAGATCCCCAAAAAGTAACACAGAGTAAATATTCTGAATACATAAAACATGGGGCGCTGGGCTAACTCAGTCAACCTATCTTGGAGTTGTAAGTTCGAGCCCCATGTTGGGTATAGAGATTACTTAAAAATAAAATCTTTAGGGGCACCTGGGTGGCTCAGTTGGTTAAGTGTCTGGCTTCAGCTCAGGTCATGATCTCATGGCCCGTGAATTGGAGCCCCCATCAGGCTTTGTGCTGACAGCCCAGAGCCTGGAGCCTGCTTCAAATTCTTGTGTCTGCGTCTCTCTCTCTGCCCCTCCCCCGCTCACGCTCTGTCTCTCTCCTACAAAAATAAACATTAAAAAAATTTAATAAATAAAATAAAATCTTAAAAAAATACAAAACAATACATTTTGTGCATATATATATATATATATATATATACACACACACATACACACACACACAAATGTATGTGGGAGGAAATTATAAAAGCATGGTGGGGCAGAACACACATCATAATCCCAACTGATGTTGCTTCTGAAGACTGGAGGGAATGAGACTAGGAAATAGAAAGTAGTTTTAGGCTTGTTATGGTTTTTATTTTCCTTTAAAAGATAAGCAAAAATGAAAAAACGTAAATATTTATTCTGAGAGATGAGTTGTAATCTTATTATATAGTACTTTCTTTTATAGAACTTCTGTTATATTACATATTGAGAGTATATACATACTCTGATGCTTGTCACATTATTCTTTGCAATTTGGGCGTTTTTTTTTCAATTTATTAAATAGTCAATTAAACCTCTTCCCATCTACCCACCCCACCCAAAGTTACAATTAACCAAACGGGAAAGGCATACAAACAGGAAAGAGCCCAGAGGAAACACCCACATTGGCAAAAAACCACAAAGCTAGTTGAAAACGCTCAGGCAGCCCGCTTTACACAGTTAAACAGTCATGTTTGAAAAACAAAAAACAAAAAAACTTGAATTAATGAAAGGTCGTACTTCACACAGCTACTTCACAACACAAGTGGCTAGTTAAGAAACCGTGCAGTGATCTGGATTCCACAGTAACTGCCAGCTACCTGCTATGCGACCTTCGGTAAATTTCTGAAGAGGTCTGGGCCTGAGTTTCTTTATATTAAGATGGGATTTACAACACCTATCTCGAGAGCTATAGTAAAGACTCTCTTGGATACCATCTCTAAAGTGCTTGTCATAATGCTTGATAGCTATTTGTTCAATGAATGGTAGTTATTGTTTGCGACAGACCTGGGATTAGAACTCCACGTGTGGGCATGTATTTCAGTAAAGCAAAATAGAAGTATCTAAACTGATGCACCAAAACAAATAAATACCCAACAGTGAAGCAAGCCCTTGTTGACTAACATGTACTGCTAAAAGCAATATAAGAGAAAGACTAGAACTGCAAGATAGATAGGAGAGATCCTATCCATGAATATAAAAGAATTTTTATATAAGGAAATACAAAGGAAATTTACTAAGTCCAGCAAATTGCAAACTGCCCTCAGGCAGAGAAAGGTAATGGTTAAGTTCAATATGAGTATCAATTGGTCAACAGATCCCATTAACCTGTAATCCACAAGGAAAGTCCTTTAGACTTCCACATGTCAAGTTTTAGATGATTTTATGAATTTTCTAAGAAAGGGGAATAGTTTTAAAACATACTTGGGGAAAAAACATATTTTCGAGGTTTTGAGTCAAAAAAAAAAACACCTCCCAAGAGCCCTATTATGAAGACACAATGCACTTTAATGGATTAAAAATTTGTAATTCTCCTATTCAAAAGTGATGAAAAAGGAAATAAAAAATACAACTAGACCAATAAATGTAGTAAGTAAAAATTCATCACTTCACTAATAAGTTTAAACTTATGGTTTAAAATGGTTTTGATGTTTCAAACCACACACACACACACCCCACACAAATACCAGAATAATATTCATAAAACAAAAAACTAAAGTTCCTTAAAAAAAATACTAAAGTTTTTAAACATATTGTGTGTAAGAAATTGAAAGTTTCTATGGGGCGCCTGGGTGGCTCAGTCAGTTAAGCGGCCGACTTCGGCTCAGGTGATGATCTCACGGTCGGTGACTTCGAGCCCCGCAACGGGCTCTGTGCTGACCGCTCAGAGCCTGGAGCCTGTTTCAGATTCTGTGTCTCCCTCTCTCTCTGACCCTCCCCCTTTCATGCTCTGTCTCACTCTGTCTCAAAAATAAATAAACGTTAAAAAAAAAAATTGAAAGTTTCTAAACATACTGGATATGCAACATTTTTAAACAATTATGGATTATGTCTTCATAGGTTTTTTCCTTAAGATTCAAGTCCCATTATAAGATAATCAGGGAAATTTGAATGCCAACTGGATACTAAAGTATATTAAAATTGTAACTGTAAAAAATTATAATTGTTGTACTGAGGTTATGTGAATAAAATAGAGTCCTTACCCTTTAGAGATACTAAAGAATTTACAAAACACATAACCCGTTGGAGCCGGGGACAGGGATGGAGAGGGGGAAATAAATGAAATAAGATTGGCCATATTGTGAAGACTGCTGAATTTAAATGATGGGCACATGGCAGTTCATTATGCTCTTTTCTCTACTTTAGTATATTTTGAAAATATCCAGAGTAAACAATTAAAAGAGAAATATGTATTTAAAACTAAAAGCCAGGGGCGCCTGGGTGGCTCAGTCGGTTAAGCGGCCGACTTCAGCTCAGGTCACGATCTCGCGGTCCGTGAGTTCGAGCCCCGCGTTGGGCTCTGTGCTGACAGCTTGGAGCCTGGAGCCTGTTTCGGATTCTGTGTCTCCCTCTCTCTCTGCCCCTCCCCTGTTCATGCTCTGTCTCTCTCTGTCTCTGTCTCAAAAATAAATAAACGTAAAAAAAAAAAAAAAATTAAAAAAAAAAACAAAACTAAACTAAAAGCCAATGCTAATTGAAGAACTTTTAGTAACAAAACAGGAAAGAACCAAAAATAAAATAAAATAAAAAGGTAACGAGGCCTTACAACTCCTTGTTATTCAGTATAGTGCTAGAACATTCTATCCCTTTCTATCTTCTACCCTCCACTCTCCTTTCCTCCTCCCAGATTTCCTGGGTTACTGTGACTTAGGAGGACTCCCTCTACACTCATTCATGATGTACCTCCAACTTAGAAACATACTTTCAAATTGGTGCCTCACAACATATTCAATAATCTTTTTTTTTTTCAACATTTATTTATTTTTGGGACAGAGCGAGACAGAGCATGAACGGGGGAGGGGCAGAGAGAGAGGGAGACACAGGATCGGA
Organism: Herpailurus yagouaroundi; assembly: GCF_014898765.1. Taxonomy (NCBI): domain Eukaryota; kingdom Metazoa; phylum Chordata; class Mammalia; order Carnivora; family Felidae; genus Herpailurus; species Herpailurus yagouaroundi. The sequence goes on along the minus strand of NW_024412391.1, from coordinate 8,644,599 downwards.
AACAGGCTCCAGGCTCTGAGCCATCAGCCCAGAGCCTGATGCGGGGCTCGAACTCACAGACCGCGAGATCGTGACCTGGCTGAAGTCGGACGCTTAACCGACTGCGCCACCCAGGCGCCCCAATAATCTTTTTTTTAATAACGGAGCACATTCAGCACTTTTTAAAATTGTTTACCATTTTGTCCTAAACAAACTTTAAAAGAAAAAAAAAACTATCTCATTTACCTCATCCATTTAAAACACCTGTATTTTGTATGCTTTTACTACACATATATTGGGGGTTAGTAATCTAAAATTTTTTCCTAAAAATCACAAGATCAAAAGATTGATGGCCACCATTTTGCACACCAAGACATCACTTAAAAGTTTTTAAGAAGGAGCCATGGGTGAAAAGTACTACTACATCAAGAAAAATTGAGCAGAAGTGCACAGGGAGACAAAACACCGGGAGAAAGACTATGGTCGGAGACAATCGTTCACTAATTGAACAGACGTTCAACCAGAAGTGGGATGGGACGGAACTGGGCAGGAAGGGGACAGGAGCCCTCAAGAGAAAGGCTTGGTGATTAAGGTTGAGAAAGGTGAAGAGGGAGTTGGCCTGGGGGAAAGAAGAGGAGAGTGACTGATTGGCAGCATATTCAGGTACTGATGAGAGGAAGAACCCAGATGAAGCAGGAAGGCAGGGTCAGCCCGTGTACAAATGGAAGCCATCTTTGGATATGTGACAGCTGAACCCTAGGGAGTGAGCTCTCGTAGGGAGACACTGGGAAGACAGGTCAAAAGGCTTAACCCAAATTCGGGGCACACTAGATTTAGGAGGCCAAAAAAAAACGAACAAGGGGAAACCCAGAAGCAGCTGCCTGAGGGAAAAGCCGCACTATTTCAAAGTGGTCCCAAGAATGGGCGGTCACCAGTTTGGGCCACCAGGGAGACTGTGGGGCAGGAGCACTGGGAGAGGACACTGCAACATCGAGGAACCTTGAGGAGGCCCTTTCAGGGCAGGCGGTGCGTACTAGCTTCGGAGATCAGAAAAGTGATAATGAGAGGCGCGGAGGCGGCAAGGAATGGACGCCCAAGCGAAAGGGCCAGCTCGCTGCGGTGGAGACGGATCCCGCTGCGGAGGGTGCAACACGCCTAGGAAGGAAGACAGCGCCGAGGGAAAGACTCAAGATTCCAGACAGTGGGGGCGTTTTCCTTCGTTCTCAAACCTGCCTCCAAAAGTTCTAGACCCAGGCTCGCCCCAAAATACTGTATCCCCGCAGTCTTCCCCGGAGCGATATCGGTTGGCCAAATTCCAGAGAAGATCTGGAGGCGCTGGACGGAGGGGAACCGCCACGAGCAGAAGCACGGGCGGGGCAGGGGCTCTCCCGGGGGAGCAGAGAGGCGGGACGCCGGAGGCAGAGGCGGTCGGGTACGACGTCCGCGCCCGTCGCGGAGCAGCGGGCCCCCGACGGTGCTCCCAGACCCGGGCCTGGGGAAGCCGCCCCTTCTCCGCGCACTCACCTCTCCGACTGCGAATAGCGGCATCGGCCCAGCAGGTTGAGTTTGCAGAGGTGCAGGTCTTCGCACGGTCTCTGGCAGTACTTGCGACGGCAGACCCGGGCTCGGGTGGTGGCCACCACGAAGCCGGTGACCCTGGCCCTGTCGCCGGTCTCCAGCAACACGAATCGGTCGGGCCCAGCCGCCTCCAGCACTTCGCGGAGCTGCGCCTCGGTGAGCGCGATCTTTTCGAGCAGCGCGTCCAGGGCCATGCGGCCCCCGTGGGCGCACAGGATTTTGGTGATGAAGCAGCACACCTCCGGGTCCGCCATGGCGCGCTGCGCTGGCCGGCCGCGGCGCGGGACGCTGCTCCGGGGAGAATCGAAACTTATAGGAGCCCCGGGGGCGGGGGCGGGAGCGGGCGGTGCTGCGCTGGGCGCGCCCGGGACCAGCGAGCGCGCGCTCCTCGCCGCCGTTAGCTGAGCCCAGCGGTTTCGTTTTCCCGCTCGGCCCTGGGTCGGGAGGCCGGAACTCGCCGACCCGATCCCCGTGCCGGACTGAAAGTGAACCGCGACGGCAGCCGAAGGGAAAGAAAGCGAACGGCGCGTGCGGGTCTGCCGGCGACTTCCGCAACCGCCGGACCCCTTCGCTGGCTTCTAGGCTCCGCCAGGGTGACGTTCCCCAGCTGGGCACAGCGAGGCTTCTTCCGAAAGAATTGAAACTAAAAATGATCTGGGGCCCCAGTGGAGTTTTTTATAAGCCAGCCCGAGTGGCGAATGACGCGAGTCTTAGGAGCCCCCTGGAGGAGTTCTCTGTTCTCCGCCCCACCCATTCCGGGAAAAGAACCGACCCTAGCGAGCGCTCGCCCGAAGCTGGGTGCCCGGCCTCCGCTCTTGGTGAATCTTCTCAACAACTCCAAGGATTAGATGCTATTATCCTAATTCTGTACTTCAGGAAGTAAGTAACTTGAGTAGACACAACCATTAAGCTGGAACCTGGATGTACCCGAGGTTCTCCAGATCTGGCCCCACGCCCCAGATCGTGGTCCACCTGGCCAGGACCGATGGGCACTTTCTCCCCCAACACCATGCCCTCTTAAAGAACAGCGATTATTGCTCTCGCTCTTTTTCGTCTTCGCACGAGCTTTTTGAAGAAACCCCCCTTCTTGCCACTGTTTTGCCTGCCTGTGATCGGTAACTGGGGTGTCCCAGGTACCACTTAATTCTCAACGGCAAGTGGTCACAGAGAGGCATGCTTAGACATATCCCGAAATTTCAGATGGGTTCCTCTCTTTGTGCGTTTGGACAAGGCCTTATCCCTTGTGGAGACCCTCTTGGACCCCCAGAGCCGGTATAAAGATTGTCTTAAAGTGAAAACATTCGGGCTACAGAAGATGCAGAAGGAATTTTTGCCTGAAATTTTCAATCTCACAGCAGAGCCTCCTTCAGATACAGCTGCCATTAACCCTCTTCCAAGGGAGCTTCCTGCTAATTCAGCCGCCCAGGGAAGACAGACTGCCCATCCATTAGCATCAGAAAGCCCAATAGAACCTTCCTTATTCTCCCATTGAAGCTCTAAATAAACTCTTTTGTTAAATTGAGATAGATAAACTTCAGCTATTCCAGGACTTTTCCATTACTGGGAGCTCCCCCCACCTCCCAATGTGAAAATAAACCTCGTCTTTTCCCCTGTTAATCTGTCTATTGTCAGTTAATTTGCAGACCCCCAACCACCATATCCAACCCTATCCAAGTTGGAAGAAGAAAAAGGTTTTCCTTCCAACACTCCCAAGTTAAAAAAAAAAAGGGGGGGGGGGGTCATTGATCAGATAGGAAATAAACCTTTTTAAAAAAATTTAAAGAATTCATGGGCACCTGGGTGGCTCAGTCGGTGAAGCATCCGACTTCGGCTCAGGTCATGATCTCCCAGTTTGCGAGTTTGAGCCCTGTGTCGGGCTCTGCTGACAGTCCTGGATTTGCCCAAAGCCCTGCTTTGGATTCTGTGTCTCCCTCTCTCTCTGCCCTTCCCCCACGCACACCCTTTCTTCTTTTAAAACTTGTGTGTATGTATGTATGTAATCTCTACAACCAAGCTGGGGATAGACCTCATGACCCGAGATCAAAATCACATGCTCCTCTGAGCCAGGTAGGCACCCCCATTTTGAAGAATTTCTTAAGTTTACAACTGAATCCTATAAATTAAAAAAAAATTTTTTTTGAATATTTATTTTTGAGAGAGAGGGTCATTCTTCAAATGATCAACAGAAATTATCAGTTTGGTAATTCATGGTGGATGAACTGTGTCTCTCAGGAATAGAGTTCTTTGGCATAAAAGCCAGCCAAACATGGGGCCCACACAGGATCATCTGGCTTGTTCCCTCTAGCTATCACTTTCATAATTGTCTTCGATCCAATTGGCCTTATTTGTGTTCTAACAGGTTCCCAGGACTGGGTTTTCACTGTCAAATTCAACATAGCATTTTCCATGTGACCCTTACATTAGTTAGTCGCTCTGAACATGCAAAAGTTAAAAAACTAAAAACTAAAAACTGGTCCCTGCCCCCAAGAAGCTTGTATTTGAGAAGACATGAAGAAAATATTAAAACATAAGGGAATCGGTGGCTAAATGCTGCGATGGGTCTATAGGAGAATAGAGGAGGAAGAGTACAGTCTGGCTAAAATGTTGGGAATAGAGGTCTAAAATTCTCAATTCAAATCCATGAAAAACAGTTATAAGGGAAAGTGGGAAGGGAAGAGGCAGACATTTGGGGAAATTTTGAAATTCCTGCTGTCACAGGTTGCATTCCCCTGATAAGGAGTTGAGATGTTCAGACGATTCCCTGGGGTGTAACACTGGAGAAAGCCAAGGGAAGACGTAGACTAGGGCTATGGCAGCTGTCAGACAATGATACGGATCTGACAAAGTTTGCCAGGCGGATGGGGAGCGGGAGTGAAATGTTGCGGGATTTTGTTTTACCTCAATACCCAGGAATCACTGTCTCGCCGCTTCAGAGAATGAAGAGATGGACACAAATGAGCAGCCGGCAAAAGTTTATTAGAGTATCAGATTAGACAGTAAGAAGAGTGTGAAAGCTCTCTTTGCACAGAGGAGACATTCGAAAGTGAATGCCCAGGACTATAAGCAAGGGTCCTTGTTTTATAAGGTTCTGGTCGCCCCCCTCCCTTTCCCTCCCCTCTTCTGTCTTCTCAGGTTTTACCCTTATTGGCTTGACAGCTCTAGGTGCTGGGTTGTCCGTTCCTGATTGGCTCGTTTCCATTGTATGAGGGGTGGCCTATGGCCATATCATTCCTTGTGGGTCATACCTCTTTGGTCTACTTATTTTTAGTCAGGTCTTTTTGTCAAATTCCTGAGGGAAACCCCAGGGAGGGTAGGTGTGGTATCTGTTACATTCTTAAGAGGAACCTTATGCCCAGAGGGGTTTGCTGTGGTCAGACACTCCCAACATTGTTCCAAAATATGTTTCCCCTCCCCCCACCCAGGAACTCAGGCCCTAATTTTTCCCTCTCTGCCTATTTTATCCTATTTTTCCCTATCATGCTAACATTAGACAGAAAAGCCCAAGCCCTTGTACCGCCGCCCTGCTCAGTCGTGGCCAGAGGCCACCGGACAAGTACATGACTCGGGCTCAAACACTGGAGCAGATCCCGAAGGAGCTAAAGCTGGAGGTTATCAGCTCCACACATCTTCTAGCTGTTGGGCAGCAAGCCCTGCCTTGAAGGGGGTCTGACTGAGACACTCTTGTCCACTACAGTCACCCTGTGTGCCACATGGATCTATTTGTCCATCCGCATTCAGGGGACGGCTCCTTCAGGGCTTCGTGGGCCACTCTTCTTCCTGTAAGGAAACTTAGAAGAGGAAAACTAATGGAATGAACTCTAGCCCCTGTCACTGCAACTGGTTGCAAGGCCACAACTAGCCCTTAGCATAGCCCTCCACCAAAGGGACCCCAGGGTGGTTCAATACCTTAACTGTCCCACTCTTGATTTTGGCTCAGTTCGTGATCTCACGATTCTTGAGTTTGAGCTCCATGTCCAGCCCCGCATCCAGCGCCACACTGACAGCATGGAGCCTGCTTGGGATTCTCTCTTTCTCTCTCTCTCCCTCTCTGCCTCTCCCCCGTTCAAACGTGTGTATGTGTGTGCGCGCGCTCTCTCTCTCTCTCTTTCTTTTTTTCTTTTTTTTTTTATAAATGAAATTTATTGTCAAATTGGTTTCCATACAACACCCAGTGCTCATCCCAAAAGGTGCCCTCCTCAATACCCTCTCTCTCTCTTTCTTAAAAAAACAAACATAAAAAAAATTTATTTGAGCATCTCAAATCTCCCACTGCAGAGATTTCCCTTCACCACTGCTTTTCAAGACTATAGCCACCTTCCATTTTCAGCTTGTACTGCATACTGGGATGACTCATTCACAACCCCAACTTGGGCTTTTTCCTTCCTCCTTTAGCTGGTTATTGTGGGACCCCCCCATATGGTCCTAGGAGTAAGCTAGGGCTGGGACGCCAATGAAACCTAATGAATGACATGGAGACGTGGGCTATGTATTCATGCAGCTTGTCTGTACCTTCTGGTCTTGGTTGTGCTCCATATCAGATGGACCGGTTTCATCTTAGGATGGCTTTAAAAAATTTTTTTTAACGTTTTATTTATTTTTGAGACAGGGAGAGACATAGCATGAACAGGGGAGGGTCAGAGAGAGGGACACACAGAATCTGAAACAGGCTCCAGGCTCTGAGCTGTCAGCACAGAGCCTGATGCGGGGCTCAAACTCACGGACAGCAAGATCATGACCTGAGCCGAAGTCGGCTGCTTAACCAACTGAGCCACCCAGGCGCCCCTTCTTAGGATGGCTTTAATGTTAGGCCTGCCTGACCTGTCGATGTGTCCGATAGGACCTAGCTTGTGATGGCCCATTCTGAACCCATGATCATTTGTTTTCTCTACCGGGGCCCGGTAGCAAGCTAGGAGCTGCTTTTTAGAAGGAGTGTAACTCTTCACCACAGTGGGTAGGAACTTGTTCCGTAATCCCAGGGGTCTACATTGTGATTCTACTGGGATGTGCCACCAATGTCACACTTATTCCATCACTGACACCTCCAACACTGTAGGCTCTGCTCGATTATGTAATCTGAACAGAAGGGCTGTTTGTATCACAGCCTGGACCTGCTGCAGAGCTCCTTCCTGCTCTGGGCCCACTCAAAGCCAACAGCTTTCCACGTAACCCAGTATGTGGGCAGCAGGACTTAGGTATGAAATGTGTCTTCTCAAGAACCCAAAGATTCCTAACAGGCTTTGCGTTTCATTTTTTTCCAGGAAGGGATAGGAGATGTAGCAAGGCGTCTTTTTGGGGGGAGGAGATGTCCCAGCGTGCTGCTGGATCATCGGTCCCCCAGAACCTTTGGTGAAATGGCAGGTCACAAATCGTTGTAGGACTTATCTCCCGCTCTCTGGAGTGGGTACGTCATACCAAACCTCTAGCACAGTCTCCGCCTTTTCCTCCTCCTGCCTGAGCAGTACGGTATCATCTGTGAAATGGGTCAACGGGATGTTTGTGGGATGTCCAAACTTTCTGGTTCTCTTCAGACGATATCACGACGGAGGACTGAAGAGTGAACACAACCCCGTGGCAAAACAGGAAATACTTGCTATCCATTCCGTGGGGATATGAACTATTTCTGACCCTCTTTTGTTGAATGGGATAGAAAGAATGCATTTGCCAAATCAGTGGCCACAAACCACGCGCCTCAGGCTGCGTGGCTCTGGTCCAGCTAAGACACTACGTCTGGCACAACTGCTATTGACCAGGAATACCTCCTTACAATAGTCCCTAGTCGTTCTCTAGGGTCCATCCAATTGCTGCAGGGTCAACACTGACAAGTGAAACAGACATATGACAGCGACAACATTTCTTCATCTTTTCAATATTTAAGAGTGGCACTAATCTCTGACACCACCCCCCACCCCTGGAATGCAATGCTATTTTGTGGTGACTCTATTGGCCTGGGGAAGGGGGTGGGCGAGGTGTGGTTTTAGCTGCTCTGCTTGGCCTTCCCTACTGTGATAACTCTCAGGCAACAGGACAAGGAGATAATGCGAGCCCAACTTCCAAGAATGTCAATCCCAACTGCACATTTGGGGATGAGGGAAATGACAACCAGTGAGGCCGTGGACCCAGAGGACTCATCATAAGTTGGACTCTTTTCAGGAATCCATTCGCTCCTGTTCTAACAGGGGGGACTTCACATCTCGGGGTATCAGTTGACCTCTGACCTTCTACACAACAATCACCCAAATGTCTGGGTATCTCCTGTAGGAATGTTGGCCAGAGTGACTCTATCTTTGGCTTGCCATCTTTTTTTTTTTTTTTAAATGTTTGTTTATTTTTGAGAGAGCCAGGGAGGGACAGAGAGAAAGAGGGAGAGAGAGAGAACCCCAAGCAGGCTTTACACTGTCAGTGCGGAGCCCTGTGCAGGGCTCGATCTCATGAATTGGGAGATCATGACCTGAACTGAAATCGGACGCTCAACCGACTGAACCACCCAGGTGCCCCTTTGGCCCACCATCTTTACTATGCGAGCTCAATGGCCTCTCCAGCACTGCTTGCTCCCGCCCCCCTAAAGAATGATGCATATATTCTGTGATCATATCCTGCAAGGAGAGCACTGGGAGATCTGTCATGGTCCCCAGCTCACTAATAGAGGTATAAACACGGACAACATAGTTGCCCCCTCCTGAAGCACAGGAGATACCAGGAGGATAATTACTGTTAGGTATTAGTCATGTTAATGTATACACTTTGATTTTACTGCTATGCTCACCCTCACATCCCTCTCTTTATAAAATCCATCAACTAAATCTGAACTTTGCGGAGAAGAGCTGCTCAGCCTCTGATCGTCACCAGCCTGATCCCCCCTGTCAGCAAGCTACCCTGAATAAAATTCTGCGTAAACTGTGTGGAGGTGCCTGCTTTGGTTTTTGGTCTCAAAGTGCTTTTTCAATTTGGAGGATACTGCATGGTTCCTCCACTCTCTCACATTCCCTTTCCCCAGTGTTGTCATCCACATAAATGTTGTAGATCTCTTTGGGAAAGGATTGGAGCCACTATTACAGTTCCTTCTCGCCATAGTGGGTTTTTTAAAATTTTTTTAAAATGTTTGTTTTTGAGAGAGAGAGAGAAAAAAAAACGACCAGGGGAGGGGGCAGAGAGAGAGGGAGACACAGAATCCGAAGCAGGCTCCAGGCTCTGAGCTGTCAGCACAGTACTCGACACGGGGCTCGAACTCACGAACTGGCGAGATCATGACCTGAGCTGCAATTGGACGTTTTAACCAACTGACCCACCCAGGTACCCTGGGTGTTTAGGTCCTTCTCCCTGGGGACCTGGCCACCTCTTCAGTCACTGGGTTCTGCGTCTGAACACTGGTTCAGGAATGGAAACCAGGTAAGGAATTGTGCGCTTTTATTGGGGTCACTGTCTCTCTCATTGTCCTGCTCATTAATCCTTATTCTTTTTTTTAGATTATACACAGGAAACAGTACTTTGCTGGCTACCCATCTACTTCCCTCGTTGGGAAATTCTGTTCTGTTCAAAATCTCTGAAGCTCTCCACAGGTCGGGGCTGCTGGCTGGCACTCTGAACTTACAAACCCCTGGCTTTTGCAGTTAAGGGCCATCATCCAGGGTCTACGGCATCAGGGTCCTCTCGTCCCCGTTGCTATCGGTGAGTCAAGTCCTAGGACAGCCTTTCCTCCCATCAGGTATGTCCTACGGGGAAAGCACCACAGAACTATCTCAGTGATGCTAGTGTCCCCCCTCATCGGTGATAAATGGGATTCCACTGGGCTGTTCTCTGAGCCCAGTCCTCTGGTGGATCTTCTGCTGGCCTAACATAATGTATCTATTCTACCATGCCCACTTTTCTGAATCTTTTAATCCTTTCATCTACTGTATGCCACAAAAATTCTGGCATCTCAATATCACTCTTCATGGGCTGTCGCCTTCCCAGGCTTCTAGGAGGCACTTGGAAGCAATGTTGCTCTACCCCTCGGGCCTTGCCAGGATGCTAACTCTTGTATCCCACAGACGGCTCCTATGTCAATGAATTCTCCCATATGCTTGATAGAAGAGTTTTCTCCGAACGGGGAGGTTGGAAATCAGAATAGATGGCTCATTTAAAAAAAAATTTTTTTTTTTTTTACTGTTTTTATTTATTTTTGAGGCAGAGAGAGACAGAGCATGAGCGGGGGAGGGGCAGAGACAGAGGGAGACACAGAATCCGAAACAGGCTCCAGGCTCTGAGCTGTCAGCACAGAGCCCGACGCGGGGCTCGAACCCACGGAGTGTGAGATCATGACCTGAGCTGAAGTCGGACGCTCAACCGACTGAGCCACCCAGGCGCCCCAGATGGCTCATTTTAGAGGACTAACAAGGAAAGGGGACGAGAGGAGACCAGTGGGGAGGTGGCGGGAAAGGGGGAGGGAAGCGTGAGAAATTGTTCAGGTAGCCAGAGAGAGATTTTTTTGTTTGCTTGCTCATTTATTGCTGCTGATGTACTAGAAGATCTGGGCAAATGTGAACACTTGGAAGAAATAAATCTGGGTAGAGCGCAGAGCTGCAGTTGCTGGGGCAAACTGGCCTGGTAGTAGGCTGCAGGAGTCAGCTGAACCACCAGTCAGAGAGGGAAGCCCAAGGCAGCAACAAGCCAGCTATGCTAAGTCATAGAAATTAAAAGTCCATAAACATCAGAGGGGTGAGTCAGATGGAATGTCCAAAGTCCACGGCAAACAGATGTTCCCCCCGAGTTGTGGGAAGTCAAGGGAGGAGTCAGGCAGCCAGACAGGGGAGGGCAAAGGCGGGGAACCAGCCGAGGGGATTTCCCTTATTTGACTGAGCTGGGAAAGGACGGGGCTGCAGGTATTGGTGGAGTGAGAAGGGCCACTCTCCTCCTCGAGGACGAATTTACAGGCTTTGCTTTGGTGGTGTTCAAATGAGGAACTTCAGGCTGCCAACCTTCACCTGATAGCACTAGTCTGAAAGTGGAGGCAACAGGTAGGAGTGACCTAAGGGTGGGGCTGATTTGGTGACGGTGGCGTGATGTAGCAGCCTGACTCCCAGTGAGTCTCGCTTTCTGATGTTTGCACCTGTATGTCAACCCCTCCCACACCAAATAGGAGAGATCTGGTATCTCAACAGGATATTAAAGAAATGAGCCTGTGAATTCCAAGGGTACATCATAAAAAAAAACTTTGTGACTTCCTCCTTGCTCTCTCTTCCATCACTCCCTCCGGGAAAGCCAGCTGTGACTTTGTGTGGACAATCGAGCAGCTCTATGGAGAGATCCCTGTGGCAGGGGACAAGGGCCTCCCACCAACAACCAGCACTAACTTGCCAGGCCAGTGGGTGGGTCACTTGGAATGGGATCCTTCAGCTCCCGTCAAGATGTTAGGCGACTACAGTCCAGCAGACAATTTGAATTTAACCTCAGGAAAAACTCTGAGCTAGAACCACCCAGCTGAGCTGCTCAGCAGAAACCACGTGTGATAAGGGTATTGATTGTAGGGGTGCCTGGGTGGCTCATTCAGTCAAGCATCTGAGTTCGGCTCGGGTCATGATCTCGAGGTCCGTGGGTTAGAGGTCTGTGGGTTCAAGCCCCACATCGGGCTCTGTGTTGACAGATCAGAGCCTGGAGCCTGCTTTGGATTCTGTGTCTCCCTCTCTCTCTGCACCTCCCCTGCTCATGCTCTGTCTCTGTCTCTGTCTCTGTCTCTGTCTCTCTCTCTCTGTGTCTTAAAAATAAATAAACCTTAGAAAACATTTAAAAAAAAAAAAGAATATAGATTGTAAAGCTGTTAAGTTTGGGGGTAAGTTGTTAGGAAGCAATGGATAATTAATATAATATACCCAAACACACAAAGTGACAAAAGTCCAAAACACAAAATAATGTGACTGTTTAGGGAAATCGGGTAGGTAATCAAGTCCAGAGGAAGACTGAAAGAATGGATTAAGTGAAGAGAGCAGATGAGAGGGACTGGGAAATAGAGCAGGTTATCGGGTTTGTGTAAGGCTGGACAGAGAACAAGGAACCTGAGATTTCTGAGACCTGTGTACATTAGGTCAAGGCAGGACTGGCCATGGCAGGCAGAGAGAAACCCAGCACCGGGCATAATCTGGGTGGCCTTTCATGGCTTGGGCTTCCTCCTCGACTACTGTTTCCACCTGGGTTGCAACATGATTGAGGCTGTGCCGTGAACCCCAAGGCACTGGGTGACGAGACCACCAGGCTCTAAGCGTTTACAATGTGTTATGTGCTTGAAATAACACGAAGGCTTAAACAAAGGTGGCATGTCCATACAATGAAATATTATTCAGCCATTAAAACGGATGAAGTACTAATACATACGACAACACAGATGAGCCGTGAAATCATGCTAAGTGAAAGGGGTGCCTGGCTGGCTCAGTCATAGAGCCCGCCACTCTTGATCTCAGGGTCTCAAGTCCGAGTCCCACATTGGGTGTAGAGTTTAATAAAAATAAAAATAAAAAAATAAAAACAGATTTTAAAAAATATGAAACATGCTAAGTGAAAGAAGCCAAACATAAAGGGTTACATACCGCATGATTCCATTTATATGAAATGTTCAGACTCGGCAAATCCAGACAGATAGAAAACAGATTAGTGGTTGCCAGGGGCTAGGGGAAAAAGGGGAATGGAGAGTGACTGTTAATGGGTACAGGTTTCTTTTTGGGGTGACTAAAATGTTCTAAAATTAGATAATGGTGGTGTACAATTTTGGGAATATAATAAAAAAACCACTAAATCATAGGGGCGCCCCGGTGGCTCAGTCAGTTAAGCCTCTGACTTCACCTCAGGTCATGATCTCACGGTCTGTGAGTTCGAGCCCCATGTCGGGCTCTGTGCTGACAGATCAGAGCCTGGGACCTGTTTCAGATTCCCTGTCTCCCTGTCTCTCTGCCCCTCCCCTACATTCTCTCTCTTTCAAAAGTAAATAAACATTAAAAAAAAAAAAAAAAAAAAAAAGATGTTAAATCACCTGCCCGGGTCACAACACTAAAGCAAGTGAGAGAGCCAAGAACTGAACCCAGGCAGTTCTCCTCAGGCTCCACACTTAACCCACTATGTTATCCCGCCTCTTGCTTATAAATGATCTCAGTGAGTCTTAAGCAAATCCGTGAGGTGGATTTTATTTCCTTTATTTACAGAGGGGAAAAAACTAAAATACACAGAGGTTAAGTAGCCTGCTCAAGTTCACACAGGTAAGAAGCAGGGGAGATAGAGTTTAAATCCAGGCCGTGCTGAGTCAAAAGCACACAATCTGGTGTCAACTTCAGTTCACGATCCTGCATTTCAGCAGCTGGCTGACATAGGGAGTTCCTTCTTTCAGGGCTCACTGGATTGCAATGCCTGGTATCTTTCCTGTTTACATTTTATTATGTTTATGTTGCTTTCTAATTTTCCAGTTATCTCACCACCAAATAATTACATAAGCAATCGGAGGTTGAAATCTGTTTCTCTATATTCTCACATAGAAGATGCCTCTTAGTTTTAACAGGTATAAATGCACGTTACCTTGTATGTTGAAACAAATATTGACTCCCATGTCTTTAACTCATTCCAGTTAAAACTTTGGCCATACTGAGGCACCTGGGTGGCTCAGTGGGTTAAGCATCTGACTTTCGATTTCGGCTCAGGTCATGATCTCACAGTCATGAGATCAAGCCCTGAGTCAGGCTCCTCGCTGGGCATCGAAACTGCTTAAGATTCTCTCTCCTCTCTCTTTCTCTCTCTCTCTCTCTCCGCCCCCCCGACTTGTGTGTGTGTGCGTGTGTGCATGCTCTAGCTCTCTCTCTCAAAAAAAAGAAAATTTGGCCATACAGAAGAATTTGGGGATTTTCAAATAGATGTCTCTTTTAAAATTTAGATTATGGAAATTTTCTTTTTAATTTTTATTTTTAAATGCTTTTTTTTTTTTTTTTTTTTTAGTTTAGAGGGAGAGAGGGATAGAGTGTGAGCTGGGGAAAGGGGCAGAGAGAGAGGGGGAGAGACAGAGAGAGAGAGAGAGAGAGAGAGAGAGAGAGAATCTCAAGCAGTCTTCATGCTCAGTGCAGAGTGATTATGGAAATTTCCCGTACAAAAATATAAAGGTAAATACACACATGCTCATCACTTAATTTTAACAATTATTACCTATAGATTTTCTGTCATCTAGTTCTTCAATTTATTAGTAGTTCAGCCATGACTATATTATATTTCAGTACTGGTTGAATCACTTTTTTTTTTCATTTTTTTAAAAGTAGGCTCTATGTCCAATGCGGGCCTTAAACTCATGACCCTGAAATCAAGATTCACACACTGTACCCACTGAGCCAGTCAGGCATCCCTAAATCATTTATAAGAAAACAAAATGTTAATAGGTGTCATTTCTTGGGTATGTATTTATAGCTAACTTAAATTTTCTTCTTTTTAATTCTCAATATGTTCCAAAATTTCCATGGTGAGTATGGAGCTTTTTTGTAATAAGAAAAATCAAGTTATTTTAAAATAATTGAAAAGCATATTTCTTTGAAGAGTATATATTCAAATGCATAATCCTGGAGTCAACTTTCTCTTGCTTAGAAGAGTCAAAAAAAGGTCCTTTCTCCATGAGACCATACAATTTAGTGCAGGGAGTGGAATAAAAAAAATTTTTTTTAAATATTTTAAAGTAATCTCAACACCCAACATGGGGCTCAAACTCACAACCCCGAAATTAAGAGTCACATGCTCTACTGACTGAGCCAGGCAGGAGCTCCTAGAATTTGGGGTGTTTTTTTTTGGTATATGTGTGTGTAAATTTTGGTTTTTAAAACATTCTCTTTTTAATTTTTCTTTAATGTTTTTTTTCTTTTTTTTTTAATTTTTTTTTTCAACGTTTATTTATTTTTGGGACAGAGAGAGACAAAGCATGAACGGGGGAGGGGCAGAGAGAGAGGGAGACACAGAATCGGAAACAGGCTCCAGGCTCTGAGCCATCAGCCCAGAGCCTGACGCGGGGTTCGAACTCACAGACGGCAAGATCGTGACCTGGCTGAAGTCGGACGCTTAACCGACTGCGCCACCCAGGCGCCCCTTTAATTTTCATTTATTTTTTAGAGAGAGAGAGAGACAGAGCATGAGTGAGGGAGGGGCAAAGAGAGAGGGAGACACAGAATCCAAAGCAGGCTCCAGGCTCCCAGCTGTCAGCACAGAGCCTGATGTAGGGCTTGAACTCACAAACCTTGAGATCGTGGCCTGAGCCGAAGTCAGACGCTCAACCAACTGAGCCACCCAGGCACCCCAATTTTTCTTTAATGTTTATTTATTTTTCAGAGAGAGAGAGATGGAGTGCAAGCAGGAGAGGGTGAAGAGAGAGGGAGACACAGAACCTGAAGCAGTCTCCAGAGCCCGACCAGGGGCTCAAACTCATGAACCATGAGATCATGACCTGAGCTGAAGTCGGATACTAACTGACTGAGCCACCCAGGCGCCCCAGGTCTGAATTATTTTAAAAAACAGACCAAAAACCCAAAAAACACAGATCTAACAAGATGCAATTTACAGATCATAAAATTCACCTGTTTTAAGTGTACAATTCAGTGATTTTTAGTAAATTTGGACAGTCATACAACCGTCATCACAGTGTGGATTATTCTTTCTAATCTCTCAGAAACTGCTGTTCTAATGCAATTACAATAAAGTTGCCAGTTCCAGCTTTGCCTCCTACGCATGCACCTAGCTTTTGTGTGTTTATGTTGCCATCTGTTTCACAACACCCTCAATTCAGCTGTAGTTGGGAATAATAGCCTCTTCTCAAGTACACCCAGAATGCCACGTTCTGCCCTTCATCATTAAAGCTACAGCCCAAACAGCCGCTACGGGGATTTAGATGCTTAAAGAAGTATCCCAAACTGCTGGAAATCAGAGACTATTTCGATAGATTTGGCAAGATCTTCAGGATTGCTTATACCATTATTGGCAACACTATCCTTAGACCCTCCTGAGGGAAGCCCTGCTCTGGACTCTGGGTTCTGACTGCACCAGGTGTGAGGAGGCCGTGGAGCCAAAGCTTGTTTTGTTTTTTAAGTTTATTTATTTATTTTTCTAAAAGTTTATTTATTTATTTTTTTTGAGAGAGAAACAGAGCATGTGAGCAGGGCAGGGGCGGAGAGAATCCCAAGCAGGCTCCACACCGCCAGCACAGAGCCCCATGTAGGGCTCGAAACTACGAACTGGGAGATCATGACCAGAGTCAAAGTGAAGAATCGGACGCTTAACTGACAGAGCTACCCAGGCGCTCTGGAGCCCTCTTCAGACTCCTTGCAGCCATCCTCACGCTGCTGTGGTGCCCAGGACTCTGAATTCCCTGCCCAGACAACCCCAAACTTGTCTCCATACCTGCAGAGGTCTCTTCCCTGAGCCTATCCTGCCTTTAGGTCTGTCAGGGAGTGACAGCTGTCAGGAAAGCGGGTGACTACTGTTTGCATTGGTGGGCTGGGTGTCCACACACATGCACAAAGCCCCCTCGGCGTAGGATGGAGAAGGGCATGGGCTGGCACCCGGGGCTGGCTCTCTCTACACTGCCCCCTCCGGCAACAGAATTCTGGGAAGTCTGAGAATTCTAAATTGGAATCTGACTTCCTTCTATATTTGTCAAGATAGGAGGATAAAACATTTTAGCTAACAGTTTGCTAAATTGATTAAAGATTTTTCAATATTTAGAAATATGGTGTGTGGAGCTCTATTTGCACAATTTCATTTACATGAAATGTCCAGAATAGGTTAATCCGTAGAGACAGAACGTAGAATGGGGCGCCTGGGTGGCTCAGTTGTTTTGAGGTTCCGACTTCCGTTCAGGCCATGACCTCGTGATTCAAGAGTTCGAGCCCCACGTTTGCTGTCAGCACAGAGCCTGCTTCAGATCCTCTGTCCCCACCTCTCTTTGCCCTCCCCCCTCTTATTTAATGTTTTAAATAAAAGTTAAAAAAAATATATATATATATATTAGTGCTTGCCAGAGGCTAAGGTGAGGAGGGGAATAATGAATGACTGCTGACGGATATGGGGTTCCTTTTGGGGATGATGAAAGCATTCTGGAATTTGATAATGGTAATAGATGCACAATTCTGTGAATACAGCCTTCCCCTGCTATCTGAACGTAGAGTGTTCCTATGAAACTTTTCCGAAGCTAAAACATCTTAAAGCAAAGAAGCAACTACTGTTAATTATTTTTTAAAGTTTTATTTATTTCAGTAATCTCCACACCCCACGTGGGGCTTGAACTCACGACCCTGAGGTCAAGAGTCGCAGGCATGCTCTTCTGACTGAGCCAGCCAGGCGCCCCCTACTGTTAATTTGTGCAGGAAAACTTTTGAGTGCTCCCAGATCCAAATAATCACCTCTCTGAAGCTTTTCTGATCCCTTAGGACACATCTTGCTAACAGAAGCACAAAATAAATTGAGATAAAGCACAGATGATCACAGACACAATTCGAAGCTCAGGTGGCTTGATGCTGAGATGCCGAGCGTGGTTCCGGGTAAAGGAGCTGGGTGGTGCCACTTTTGCTGCACTGGTGCATGCTGCCCTGCTTGTTGTGGAACAAATGTGGCACGCTCTTTTTTGCTTTTCTTTATAAAAGTGAAAACCCTCTTCAGATTTCTTTTGGTTAGCAAAAACAGGTACCAATGTAGGGTTTTCATAAAAGTGAAGTGGCAAAACATGAACTTTTGAAAAGCAGGGGATACTTGTACTAAAAGTCAGTGAACAGGGGCGCCTGGGTGGCTCAGTCGGTTCAGCCTCCGACTTCTGCCCAGGTCATGATCTCGCAGTTCCTGAGTGGGAGCCCCGCGTCGGGCTCTATGCTGACAGCTCCGAGCCTGGAGCCTGCTTCGGATTCTGTGTCTCCCTCTCTCTCTGCCCCTCCTCTGCTCATGCTCTGTCTCTCTCTGTCTCAAACATTTTTTAAAAGTATGAATTTAGGAGCACGTGGGTGGCTCAGTCGGTTGAGCATCCAACTCTTGATTTCAGCTCAGGTCATGGGTCATGGGATCGAACCCCATGTTGGGTTCTGTGCTGAAAAGTGGAATCTGTTAAAAATTCTCTATGCTCCCCTATGCTGCTTGCTCTCTCTAAAATTAAAAAAAAAAAATTAAATAATAAATAAAAGGATGAGTTTAATATTTGGATGCTCTTGCAATAAGACTGTGGTAGGGTCCCCTCCCTAAAAAAAAAAAAAAAAAAAAAGAAAAAGAAAAAACTCAAGGCAAACTGGATATACGCATACGTGACATCCCTCACGACCTTGTAACATGAAACCACTTAATCAGACTGCATGTTTGTGTGTTACCATATATGGGAAACAAAAAGTAAAAAATATATAAAAAACCAAGCCACGTGGTGTTCGGGGCTCACTTCTTTGGGTATGAACTCAACGAAGTTGTGCCAGCAGGAATAAAGTTGCTTCCTGGAAAGAAAAGCCTGATGTCACGACTCTCTGTGCAAGAATCCTGCTACAAGACAATTACAAAAGTATTTGTTCCTTTTTAATGTTTTTGAGACAGAGCGTGAGCAGGGGAGGGGCAGAGAGAGAGGGAGACACAGAATCCGAAGCAGGCTCCAGGCTCTAAGCAGTCAGCACAGAGCCCGACACGGGGCTCAAACTTATGGACTGTGAGATCATGACCTGAGCTGAAGTTGGATGCTTAACCGACTGAGCCACCCAGGCGCCCCTGAAAATGATTGTTTTAAACTCAACCAAAGGTAGAAATATTTCTAATATTTGGAACCAAAAGAATTACAAGTATAGTGGTGGTGAATTTTTGCATTTCTTAAGTCTATGTTCCTGTGTCTGAATATAAGGATACTTGTGTGTACATAAAAGTGTATGTATCCGTGAATTAGGGTATGTGGTCATTTACTTATTCTCCAAGTAACAGGTGGTGGGAGGCGGGGGCTGGAACATGAGCAGGATGCAAAAGAATCTAGGAAACCATACCTGCCTCTATGATCTTATGGTATACATGAGTCTCTACAGGGCTGGTTATCTACAGTTGTATGTAATGTAATTCAACTATGCCACAACTATCTACACACTTGGGAATACTCCAGATGTTAGTTTCTTAGTTGGCTAATTCTCAGTACGAAACTGGGGATGCAAGCCCTCACAAACCCCACAGTTTAGACATACTGTTCCCAGCTGCCTCTGACCAGAGTCCGTAGTCCTTAGTTACTGTAAAAGAAACCTGTAAAAATGCCTCAGGAAATAATAGAAAGTTGCCGCCCCAAGTCTGTGGGATGCTGTTCTGCCTGAGATAACAAACACAGTGTGTCATGTTCCCAAGGGAATTTTTTTTTTTTTTTTTTTTTTTTTTTTTTTTAGCTTAGCGATAGTTACAGAATGTAGAACTTTTGCCTTTGTACTCTAGAGATGACCTCACCAGTGCAATCTGCCCGGAGCGTTTTGCAGTTCCAGGCCCCTAAAAGCAGAACGACCAGGCCCCTGAAGCTGAACGACCACCTCACTACCATCGCACCGAAACCAGACGGAGACGCCAGAAGGGATAAGATGATCAAGAAAGGAAATGTCATAGATGACCTAATCCCTAATGAATCAGCATGATCCAAGGCCCTGGGATCCTTACCCTGAATTTTCACCCTTTTAAAACCCTGCTTGTATAAAGCACGGTGGAGTTTGGGACTTTTGAGCATTCGCTCCCGCTTCTGGGTGGCGCCACAGCAATCAATAGCTTTTCTTCGACTGCGGAAGCTCCGTGTCGGTTGTTATTGGCTTGCCGCCCATCGAGCGGACGAAATGTCTGGTTTGGTTACGAAGGTTGCACTGGATGTCCTTTAAGATTGCTTCCAGCTCTAAATTCCACAATGCGGGGATTTCATCCGACGCATGCAGCCAGATTAATTCGGGTCAGGAGTAAAGTAGATAAATTAAGTCGTCCAACCAACATACATTTATTACAGTTACGGATTATGTTTATCTATGTAAATAATAAACTATTTTGGTGAACTCCCGCCTGTAAATGCCAACTTCCTCGGTTCAGCGATTTTTTTCGAAGCTTCCCGGAGACCGGAGGCCGCAGATCACGTGCCAGTCAGCGCCGGGGGTTGCTATGGAACCCAACACGGTCCAAATCGGAAGTGGTCCTTGAAAATGACTTTCCCAGGAAACTTATATTGGAAAAAGAATACCATTCTAATCCGCCTGTTCTTAAAATCAAGCCCTAAGTAGAGATACAAACGTTCACTCCCAGCACAGCAAACCCTGCCTCTCCTCCTGAGGGGAGAACTTCTCCTCTCGCAGCGGCAGCGGGGAGCGGAACCAAAAGGCGGAGGGCACGGGTTCCCCTGGGAGCTTTTCTGCGCGGCGAACCAGACCCCACCCCCCGCGGGGTTGCCGTGGAGACGGAGCCAGCGGTGTGGATGCAGAGAGGCGCTAAGGCTGGGCCTTTTCTGTCCGTCTGGGGAAGAGGCTCACCGAACCAACTCCCAAGATGGTTAGTGGCTCTGAACCATGAGGGAGGAGAACTTTGAGTGGATCCTAGACCTGGAGATCGGAGGTTCCTAACACACTTCTGGGTTAAGTCTAGGAGTGTCAGCGGTGGATGATCTCCCTGCCCTACCCACGTTCTCACGGGAGACAGGGATGCGACTGTAAACACCTCGATGCTTTCTTCCCTCCCGCTTCTCCACTTCACGTCTAGGCTGCTCGTGGGATGGAAAGCAGACCAAGGGAAGACTGAGATGAGAGAAGCTGCGCCAAAGCATCTCCTACCCTGCTCTAATGAATTGATAAAGAAGATAACATGTAGTAGCTGTTGGGTTCAGCCCAAGTACAGGGTGATGGCCCTTTTAGTAAAATAGTTGTTACAAAGAGTTTTAATGGGCTTCCCTGGGGTTGGTTGTTAAGGACTTGACATGCAAATCCTGGAGCTGTTACTCTGAGTTTAAATCTGACCATCGGAATTGGATCATACAGCTGTCTTTGTTGCTTCTTTCACAGATGCTTTCAAGGGCCAAGCCTGCTGTAGGCGGGGACCTACCGCACGCTGACAAGAGAAAGAAGAAAGGTAGGAAGATTCCAAAACTAGAGGAGCTACTTTCACAAAGAGATTTCACTGGAGCTATTACCCTATTGGAGGTAATGTCCTAAGAAGATTGCTTCTTAGGAGGTGAATACCAGAATATGGATGAATGCTTGGGTGAACGCTGGTTTCGTTCCAACGTTGTGCTGTTGGAACAGGTGGATGCTTTGGGAGGGGGGGCTTCCTATAAATCGAGTCTGGCACAGGTTCCAGATTCCGTGTTAACGATAAACCTGATTAAAGATGAACTAACAAGATCGGCTTACTTCTTGAGGGACGCTTTTAATTATGTCTAGTCCCACTGATGGTGAATTCAGCTAAAACTCTGGAGGGACATTGGATACAGCATCAGTTCACACATTGTTTATCCCAACCCCTGACCAATTTATGATTTATTCCTCTTATCTCTTATAAAATTTGAATCATTATTCAAATGAATTCATTTGAATTCATTATTCAAATGAAGCATGAATGCTTCATGCTTGTTGCCTAGAATACCATATCTTCAGAAAATATTTCAAATCTTTATGGCAGTACTTCTCAACTTCTAATACGCATCAGAATCACTTAGGGTACTTATTGAAACATACATTCCTCTACTCCTGCCTCAGGGGTTATGATTCTTTCTTTCTTTTTTTTTTAATGTTTATTTACTTATTTTTGAGAGAGAGCAGAGGAGGAGCAGAGAGAGAGGGGGGGAGAGAGAGAATCCCATGCAGGCTCCATGCTCCGCACAGAGCCCATCGTGGGGCTCCATCTTATGAACTGTGAGGTCATGAGCTGAATCAAGAGTCGGATGCTTAACCTATTAAGCCACCCAGGCACCCCAGGGATTCTGATTCTTTACAATATGGTGCTGTTCAGGACCTGCATTTTTGTCACGTAGCCCAAGTGCTTCCGACATAGATGATCCAAGGACACTACACCTGGAGAAACTGCTTTGTGGGAATCACATGTTATAGGAGAATGAAGGAGCACACCAAACAGTGAAGAGTTGAAGAGTTTTGACGGCATAGCCCAGTTGTGTTTTGCCAGTCATTTCTCCGAATTACTACTCCAGCTATCTTACTTATAATCTATCAACAATGATTGTTTTAGTGAGCTTTATGTATTTCTCAATCTTCCACGTGTGCTTCTATGTTTCTTACTAGCTCTGATATTGAGCATCTTGTTTGACTTTTTTGGTGTCAGCTTTCTCATCATTAAAGTGGGGAAGTTGACTTGGAAGGACCTTCTAGCTCTGTAAGTCAGTGGACTAAGTGGTAGGTATATGTCTAATTTTTGTCAGTCTCTATTTCTCTTCTCTCTTTTTAGACAACAACCACATTTCCCTTACTGTGTAATCTTGTACTACTTTCAGGTTGTCAGGGAGACTCTGCTCTGTGCTTACATTCTTAGGTGCAAATTCAGGAAGACTTCAAATAAGAATGTCTTCAGACTTAAGGCACTGTACTCAAATCCACAGCATTTTGCGAAAAGAAGATTTCTAATGTATAGAATTAACTATAGGAGTAAGTTCTTACCCAGACCAGAAAGTATCATTGGATGTCTCCATCTTGTCACAGTCAAGGCACCCAATATTCTGTAGCAATGATCTACAGATATGTGTCGGCTCCCTATTTAGTTTTTTTATCCATGTTTTTGGTTTATCAGCCTGTAGAATGGAAAACTCTCACCTAACCATGGGAGTTCAGATTCCTCTTTCAAAAGCCTCATTCATTTCCTCGAAAACAGGACTTTTGTTGCCTGGGGAATTCACATATATTTTCTCCCAATGGACAAAAATGAGGCCAGGCTTCTGAATATCCTTAATTCTCACAGGTCATGGTAAACCTGTTCAAGGGTTACAGAACGATTTACTGATTTGTTCTCAGCAGAACGTCATAACCTATCAAAGATATATGTGTGCACTAATGGGATAGGCTTGAAGTGTGAGTTTGAATGCATAGAGCATGGAGGGTGAGAACACAGGCGTTGGAGTCAGTGGGCTGTGACAGTCCCTGCTACTACCTTCTCTGGCTCTGGTAGCCATGAGTTCATTGCTTAATCTCTAACTTTCAGTTATTTGGCGTTAGATACTTCACGTAATTCTTGTGTTCCTTAATATGTCCCAGACATATTGGGATTCTCTGTCTCCCTCTCTCTCTGCCCTTCCCTTGCATGTGCTCTCTCTTTCTCGCTCCCCAAAATAAATAAATAAATAAATAAATAAATAAATAAATAAACAAACAAACAAACATTTAAAAAAAAGAAAAATAAAAATGAACATGAAATATTTGAAATTATGCATTTCTTTCAACTGGAAATATTAAGTGAACGAGAAATTTTCATCTTGTGAGTATCTAAGAAATAATCTATCTGTGTTATAGTTTTCTGGGATAATATAGAAGTCAAACATTAAAATTCTTTTGATTCCTAACCTTGAAAAGAATTGGGAAGATCATGTGGCTATATATGTTGTTTCAGTATAGCCTGTTTCAGTTGCTATGTAACAATAATTGTTCCAGCCTTTTGATGATGCCTCACGAAATAAATAAAATTTAGATTCTGATAGTTATTGCAGCATTTAAGAAATATACAGATACATTCTCTGTGACGATTAGAAGGTAATTGTGCTGAGTTCCTTAGGTATATAGACTTAATTAAATGTTATTGTCTTGCTTCTGTTACTTTCAATTTCCTATTGTTCATCCGTAGCTTAACATAGCAGTTTTTTTAAACAGAGGGTTTATTCAAAGCTTTTCATGTTTCTTGTTTGTTTGTTTGTTCTGTTTTTCTGTTTTTTTTTTAAATGAAATTTTAACCTGAAGTTCAAACGGCATGTTGGGGAACAAGAAGAGGACACTAATTTGTGGATTGGATACTGTGCTTTTCACCTGGGTGACTACAAGAGAGCTTTGGAGGTTAGTAAAAAAAAAAGAAAGAAAGAAAAAAAAAAAGGTATGGAGCACCTGGGTGGCTCAGTCAGTTGGGCATGGACTCCTGATTTCAGCTCAGGTCATGATCTCACGGTTGGTTGAGTTCAAGCCCCATATCAGGCTCTGCACTGTCAGTGCAGATTCTCTCTGTCTCCCTCTCTCTGCCCCTGTCCTGCTCATGCTGTCTCTCTCTCTCAAAATAAATAAATAAAACTTAAAACAATTTTTAAAAATTGTAACAGAAGGGTTTTGAAAAAGTTATTAAGCTCTATATTATAATAATTCATGCTCTTAGTAAAATCCAAACAATACAGAAGGGAACAAGATAAAAAGAAAAAAGTCATCCTATCTCCCTTTCCCAATTCTATTTCTTTGTTAACAGAGGCAACAATTGGCTCTTGTTTGATGTATTGCTTCATAAATCTTTTATATGTGTTCAAGTGTATATACTTATATACATATATATATACACATATATATATCTTGTTTACTCTTTGCTTTTGCATATATACTAGTGAGATTATTCAAATCTCACTTAGTATTTCTTTTCTTTTTTTTTTTTTTAATTTTTTTTTCAACGTTTTTTTATTTATTTTTGGGACAGAGAGAGACAGAGCATGAACGGGGGAGGGGCAGAGAGAGAGGGAGACACAGAATCGGAAACAGGCTCCAGGCTCCGAGCCATCAGCCCAGAGCCTGACGCGGGGCTCGAACTCCCGGACCGCGAGATCGTGACCTGGCTGAAGTCGGACGCTTAACCGACTGCGCCACCCAGGCGCCCCCCTCACTTAGTATTTCTTAAGGAAAGCTTCAGGAGAAGAAAAACCCCTTTGGATAAAATTTCCAAGATGCCTTTCTCAAAAGTTCATTTTTATTTTTCTTGGTTCATTTTAGATAGGAAAGATTATATTATCTTTATATTTCTGCAAGTGCAGTTTTAAAAGTTGTTTTTCTTTGTCATTGTAAACAGTACCTATCTAAAAATTTTTTTTTAACGTTTATTTATTTTTGAGACAGAGAGAGACAGAGCATGAACGGGGGAGGGTCAGAGAGAGGGAGACACAGAATCCGAAACAGGCTCCAGGCTCTGAGCTGTCAGCACAGAGCCTGACGTGGGGCTCGAACTCACGGACCGCGAGATCATGACCTGAGCCGAAGTCGGCCGCTAAACCGACTGAGCCACCCAGGCGCCCCTAAACAGTACCTATCTAATGAGCAATCTATAGGATTATGAATCTAGATAAAATTTTAGATGCCATTAGTCAAACAGTTTTTAAATCATAAATGAAATTGTTTAAATACTTACCACATATTCTTACCCCCAAAATGTAATCTAAGGTTATTTTAAAACCTGCATAACCAGAATGAAAGTGTCCAAGGTCAGGTAATGAGGTAAGATGATGAACAAAAACAACAGGGGTGCCTGGGTGGCTCATTCAGTTGAGCAGAGGACTCGATTTTGGCTCAGGTCATGATGTCACGGTTCATGAGTTCAAGCCTCACATCAGGCTCTGCATTGACAGCACGGAGCCTGCTTGGTATTCTGCTTCCCTCTCTCTCTATCCCTCCCCTGCTCACACATGCTCTCTCTCTCAAAATAAATAAATAAACTTTAAAACAACAAAAACTGGGATGCCTGGGTGGCTCCGTTGGTTAAGTGTCTTACTTCGGCTCAGGTCATGATCTCACAGTTTGTGAATTTGAGCCTCATATCAGGCTCAGTGCTGACACAGCTCAGAGCCTGGAGCCTGCTTCATATTCTGTGTCTCCCTCTCTCTCTGCCCCTCCTCCACTCGCAATCTGTCTGTGTCTCTCAAAAATAAACATTAAAAACAGCAACAACAACAAAATCAATTAGGGCAAAGGGAAGATATGTAAATGACACTAGAGGCTGATGGTATTTTTGAAAGGTATAGGGAGAAGAGAGTAGCCCATATGTAGTAAGAAAAAGAAACAAAGGAATTTGGTAAAGACTGGTAAATAGGGTATATGGAAAATGTGGTTGACAACGTAAATCTCAGAAGGTGTACTTGGCAGGAAAAAAATACCTTTTTCAAATATAAAGCCAGGGGGCACCTGGGTGCCTCAGTCGATTAAGCATCTGACTCTTGATTTCAGCTCAGGTCATGATGGCAGGCTGGTGAGATCAAGCCCTTTGTCAGGCTCTGCCCTGAGCTGACAGCTCAGAGCCTGCTTTAGATTCTCTCTCTCTCTCTGTTCCTCCCCTGTTTGAGCTTGCATGTGTGCATGCTCTCTCTCTCTCTCTCAAAATCAATAAATAAATGTCAAAAAAATAAAATAAAATGTAAAGCCAAATGGGGCCACCTGGCTGGCTCAGTCAGTAGAGCATAGGACTCTTGGATCTCAGGGTTGTGAGTTTGAGCCCCGTGTTGGGCGGGGAGTCTACTTAAAAATATAATAATAAAATAAACTCTTAAAAGAAATAGAATGTAAAGGCAAATAAACTAACCCAGAAAACAATTAGAACGAAACAATATTTATAGTATATTATCAGATTTTAAGTTAACCAAACCTATATATTTCTTATAAGGTAGTTTTTATGTTTAAAGTTTATTTATTTATTTTGAGAGAGAAAGAAAGAGAGAGAGGGAGGAGTGGAGAGAGAGGGGGAAACAGAGAATCCCAAAGCAGGCTCCACCCTCTCAGCGCAGAGCCCAACTCAGGGCTCGAACTCACGAACCATGGGCTCATGTCCTGAGCTGAAATCAAGAGTTGGACCCTTAACCAACTGAGCCACCCATGTACCCATTTTTTTTTAAGTTAGCAAAAATAAAATATTTTAGTTACTTTAAATTTTGCGGTTTGTCAGCTCATGGATCAGCGTGAAAAGGGGGGGAAAAACCAGTTTAAGATCGTGTGCACAACAGCCCACGTGGGGAGGATTGAGCTATAGCTTCAGTATGTAACCTTGAAGGTACAGAACAGTTGAGGAGCATATAGGATTCCCTAAATGTGAAGTTGCCCAGTCTCAGTAAGAAATCCTATTCCATTATAGAAGAATGGCTCATCGATTGCTTTACGGCTGAAATGAGATCCCTGCTTAATGTATATTTCAGGAATATGAAAGTGCAACAAAAGAGGAAAACTGCAATCCTGAAGTCTGGGTGAACCTAGCCTGTACCTACTTTTTTCTTGGAATGTATAAACAAGCTGAAGCAGCTGGATTTAAAGGTGAATTGGCCCCTTTGAATATCTAGTATTCATCACTAATGGAAAGAGTTATTTTGGAGATTTTAAAGCTTATTTAATTCCTTTTTCTTTTTTTTTTTTTTTAAGTGTATTTATTTTGAGAGAGAGAGCATGTGCTTGTGAGTGGGGGAGGGGTAGAGAGAGAGGGAAAGAGAGAATCCCAAGCAGGCTCCGCACTATCAGCACAGAGGCAAACACGGGGCTCAGACTCATGAACCGTGAGACCATGACCTGAGCAGAAATCAAGAGTCAGATGCTTAATGGATCGGGCCACCCACGAGCCCCAATTCATTTTTCACTGAGGAAAAAGCAAGTACCATGATAAAACTAAAAACTAACTACAATCAAAACATAAATAATAATTAAGAAAAAGAAAACTAAAAAATAGCGTTATTCTTCAAAGAATATTGAACCTTAGCAATTTTACTTTTAAAGAGAGAGTTAATCTCCATGGTGCTTCCTCTCCCCCACCTCCCCAGAGGCTGAAAAAAAAGTTTGAGAGAAGCAAAGAGCAAGTTATCTTTCTTAAGCCCCACTATGGTAGGATGTTCATGTTATTGTAGGAATTGGTGTAGTTGTTTAAGCCCTTATGGATGTGGATTTTATAGCTATTTGCCCTGTTTCTCAATGAGAAGCCAAGTAATTTCTGCTTAAAGAATCCAGACTTATTTTCGTTTGCTTGACCTGTCCTGACAGCCGTCTAAGAAGAACTGGGCATCAACTTGCAAATAAGAATTGGGTAAAGAGAACCAGGGGTGGAAAGATGAAGAATAATGACAGTATGAATCAAATTAAATTCAGTGTTTTATTATTTTATGTTTGAGAAAGAGAGCGTGAGCGGGGGAGGGGCAGAGAGCGGGGAGGACAGAGGATCTGAAGCAGGCTCTGCGCTGATAGCAGACAGCCTGATGTGGGGCTCGAACTCATGAACCGTGAGATCATGACCTGAGCGGAAGTCAGATGCTCAACCAACTGAGCCACCCAGGTGCCCTGAATCAAATTAAATTCAAAAAAATGTAGAGAAAGGGGGGAAAGGAACATTTGTTATGAAATTTGTTAGGGAAGAATAACAAATTCCCAGGGTAGAATTCTTAGAGAATTAACTGATATATACATATTTAGGAGCAATTCCAGCTCAAATTCATGGACACTGTGGAACTCGAAGCCTTTCTTGATTTGTACCCAAACTGTTTCCCATGTACTAATGTAGTTTTTCTTAATTTTGTTATAGGGTCTTTAAGTCACTTATTTTATCTCATGTTTCTAGATTTTATCTGTGAGAACAGTATTAGACACATAGAAAGTGATCAAGGTAGCTATCCTTCTTTCTGTATAAATTTTTTTTTTTAACGTTTATTTATTTTGAGACAGAGAGAGACAGGGCATGAACAGGGGAGGGGCATAGAGAGAGGGAGACACAGAATCTGAAACAGGCTCTGGGCTCTGAGCTGTCAGCACAGAGCCCGACGCGGGGCTCGAACTCACGGACCGCGAGATCGTGACCTGAGCCGAAGTCGGACACTTAACCGACCGAGCCACCCAGGCGCCCCTAAATTTTTTTTTTAATACATTGAAGTATCATTTTTTTTCCTGTAAAGAGATACGGGGTTAGGTATCTAGGATTAGGAAAATTCTCCAACAGTGCAGAGGAGATTTGGAACTCAAAAAGTGTTAACGTTTTCTCTTGGTTGGCTGTTCCAGGGTGGCAGATTGTCATGCTAGATCTATGGAGTAGAGATCGAGCTAGTATTTAAGAAACTATGGCTGTATAATTGTGGAAAAAGAGATTTCAGAAGGACTTGACAACGAATACTGGGAAGCACAACTGAATGAGAGTGGATTCCTACATGACATGAGATAAACATAGCTGTTTGTTTCCAGTGTTTGATCAGTGTGTGGACAACACGGCAGTGGCTGCTACCAGAATTGTGTGTGCTGTGCTGTGGGTCACCATCATAGAATCCAGTAGAACAAGTGCTGGGGAATAATAGAACCTTACAATGTTGTTTTCCCGGTTCTTGATGCCGTTCCTGCTACTGTAAGTAGAGAACAGGCTAAAATAATATATATCATAGTAGAGACATATCATGATCACGTGTGTAGGATTTGGGAAGTTTTATCTTTGTCTCATGGTTTGTTTTTTTGTTTTAATTTTTTAACGTTTATTTTTGAGGCAGAGAGACAGAGTGTGAGCAGGGAAGGGGCAGAGAGAGAGGGAGACACAGAATCTGATGCAGGTTCCAGGCTCCGAGTTGTCAGCACAGAGCCCGCTGTGAGGCTCGAACCATGAGATCATGACCTGAGCTGAAGTTGGACACTTAACCGACTGAGCCACCCAGGCGCCCCTGTCTCATGTTATTCTTGCAGGGGACTAAGTGCCATTGACAATTAATAAGTAGCTTGAACTTTTTTTTCTAGCTCCAAAAAGCCGACTTCAAAATCGCCTCCTCTTCCACTTGGCTCATAAGGTATTTATGTTCTTGTTTCACACTTTTTGTTTTTAAAATATTTTTTCTTTCTTATTAAAAACAATGGTGAAAGATAATTTAAAAAATTTTTTTAAGTTTTATTTATTTTGAGAGAGAGAGAGCATGCAAGCATGTGCAAGTAGAGAGTGGCAGAGAGAGAGAGGGAGAATCCCAAGCAGGCTCTGCACTGTCAGCACGAAGCCGGATGCAGGGCTCAAAATTACAAACCTTGAGACCATGACCTGAGCCAAAGTCCTCTGACTGAGCCATCCAGGTGCCCCTGGTGAAAGATAATTAACTAGAAATGCTTGTTAATGAATTTGTAGAACAAATAGAACATAGGTGTTAATTTTATAAAATTTTCTTCCCCTTAATGTTCTTTACCCTACTAATTTATTAAGAGATGTTAGATCTTAGTTCTTCTTAAGTAGCAGTCATTTAAGATTAGTTTCTTTCCACTGTCTCCTATTGTCTCTTGGAAGCACACTCAAAGACACCTTGTATTAATTTCTAGAAATACATACACACTTTTCAAAATTGCCTTATATCAATAATTTTGGTCATCATCATAAAATTTTTTTTCAAATAATTTTCCATATTAAAGAAGTTACACATTAATTCCATTAGATAAAATGTAAGTAACAAAAATTGAAAAAGGAAATAACATTTACCATATTTAAAGGTAACCACATTTCAATCTTTTGGTATATCTCCTTTTAGGATGATTATTTTTTGTATGCATATTTATATATGCATTTCTTTGTTTTGCAAGAGTGAGACTCATGTTGAATATATACTTTTATATTCTGCTTTTTTTTTCTACCTGTCTTTATACTATGAGCATATCCTTGAGGCACAAATAGTCTTTAAGACTGACTTTTTAAAATGTTTTTTATAAAAAACATTTCATTGTATCATGTATCATAATTTATTTAACAATTCATAGTTATTTGACTTTTAGATCATATTTATGTATTTATTTATTTAAAATTTTTTAATACATTCCATACCCCATGATCCTCACAAGTGAACTCCTTAATCCCCATCACCTATTTAACCTATTCCCCCATCCACCTCCCGTCTGGTAACCATCGTTAAGGATCTGTTTCTTTGTTTGCCCCTCTCTATCTTTTCTATGCTCATCTGTTTTGTTTCTGAAGTTCCACATATAAGTGAAATCATATGGTATTTGTCTTTCTTTGACTGACTTATTTTGCTCAGGATAATATTCTCTAGCTCCATCCACATCATTGCAAATGGCAAGATTCCATTCTTTTTTATAGCTAAATAATATTCCATTGTAAATATATACCATATCTTCTTTTTTTTTTTAATATATGAAATTTATTGTCAAATTGGTTTCCATACAACACCCAGTGCTCATCCCAAAAGGTGCCCTCCTCAATACCCATCACCCACCCTCCCCTCCCTCCCACCCCCCATCAACCCTCAGTTTGTTCTCAGTTTTTAACAGTCTCTTATGCTTTGGCTCTCTCCCACTCTAACCTCTTTTTTTTTTTTTTTTTCCTTCCCCTCCCCCATGGGTTTCTGTTAAGTTTCTCAGGGTCCACATAAGAGTGAAACCATATGGTATCTGTCTTTCTCTGTATGGCTTATTTCACTTAGCATCACACTCTCCAGTTCCATCCATGTTGCTACAAAAGGCCATATTTCATTTTTTCTCATTGCCACGTAGTATTCCATTGTGTATATAAACCACAATTTCTTTATCCATTCATCAGTTGATGGATATTTAGGCTCTTTCCATAATTTGGCTATTGTTGAGAGTGCTGCTATAAACATTGGGGTACAAGTGCCCCTATGCATCAGTACTCCTGTATCCCTTGGATAAATTCCTAGCAGTGCTATTGCTGGGTCATAGGGTAGGTCTGTTTTTAATTTTCTGAGGAACCTCCACACTGCTTTCCAGAGCGGCTGCACCAATTTGCATTCCCACCCACAGTGCAAGAGGGTTCCCGTTTCTCCACATCCTCTCCAGCATCTATAGTCTCCTGATTTGCTCATTTTGGCCCCTCTGACTGGCGTGAGGTGATATCTGAGTGTGGTTTTGATTTGTATTTCCCTGATAAGGAGCGACACTGAACATCTTTTCATGTGCCTGTTGGCCATCCGGATGTCTTCTTTAGAGAAGTGTCTATTCATGTTTTCTGCCCATTTCTTCACTGGGTTATTTGTTTTTCGGGTGTGGAGTTTGGTGAGCTCTTTATAGATTTTGGATACTAGCCCTTTGTCCGATATGTCATTTGCAAATATCTTTTCCCATTCCGTTGGTTGCCTTTTAGTTTTGTTGGTTGTTTCCTTTGCTGTGCAGAAGCTTTTTATCTTCATAAGGTCCCAGTAATTCACTTTTGCTTTTAATTCCCTTGCCTTTGAGGATGTGTCAAGTAAGAGATTGCTACGGCTGAGGTCAGAGAGGTCTTTTCCTGCTTTCTCCTCTAAGGTTTTGATGGTTTCCTGTCTCACATTCAGGTCCTTTATCCATTTTGAGTTTATTTTTGTGAATGGTGTGAGAAAGTGGTCTAGTTTCAACCTTCTGCATGTTGCTGTCCAGTTCTCCCAGCACCATTTGTTAAAGAGACTGTCTTTTTTCCATTGGATGTTCTTTCCTGCTTTGTCGAAGATGAGTTGGCCATACGTTTGTGGGTCTAGTTCTGGGGTTTCTATTCTATTCCATTGGTCTATGTGTCTGTTTTTGTGCCAATACCATGCTGTCTTGATGATGACAGCTTTGTAGTAGAGGCTAAAGTCTGGGATTGTGATGCCTCCTGCTTTGGTCTTCTTCAAAATTACTTTGGCTATTCGGGGCCTTTTGTGGTTCCATATGAATTTTAGGATTGCTTGTCCTAGTTTCGAGAAGAATGCTGGTGCAATTTTGATTGGGATTGCATTGCATGTGTAGATAGCTTTGGGTAGTATTGACATTTTGACAGTATTTATTCTTCCAATCCATGAGCAGGGAATGTCTTTCCATTTCTTTAAATCTTCTTCAATTACCTTCATAAGTTTTCTATAGTTTTCAGCATACAGATCTTTTACATCATTGGTTAGATTTATTCCTAGGTATTTTATGCTTCTTGGTGCAATTGTGAATGGGATCAGTTTCTTTATTTGTCTTTCTGGTGTGGTAAATATATACCATATCTTCTTTATCCATTCATTAGTCAGTGGGCATTTGGGTTCTTTCCATAATTTGGCCATTGTAGATAGTGCTGCTATACACATCAAGGTGCATGTATCCCTTTGAATTAGTATTTTTGTATTCTTTGGGTAAATACCTGGTAGTGCAATTGTTGGATCGTAGGGTAGTTCTATTTTTAACTTTTTGAGGAATTTCCATACTGTATTCAAAGTGGCTGCACCAGTTTGCATTCCCAAGAACAATGTAAGAGGGTCCCCCTTTGTTAATATGCTCACCAGCACCTTATGTTTCTTGTGTTGTTAATTGTATGAGAACAGCATACCCTGATACCAAAGCCAGATAAAGATTCCACTACAAAAGGCAACCGCAGGCCAATATCTCTGATGAACATGGATATAAGATTTCTGAATAAAATACTAGCAAACAGGGGCACGTGGGTGGCTTAGTCCATTAAGTGTCTGACTTCGGCTCGGGTCTTGATCTCGTGGCTCGTGAGTTCGAGTCCCACGTTGGGCTCTGTGCTGACAGCTCAGAGCCTAGAGCCTGCTTCAGATTCTGTGTCCTCCTTTCTCTGTCCATCCCCCATTCATGCTCTGTCTCTCTGTCTCTCAAAAATAAATAAACATTAAAAAATTAAAAAAAAATACTAGCAAACCTAATCCAACAGTACATTTAAAGAATCACTCACCACAATCAAATGGGATTTATTCCTGGGCTGCAAGTGTGGTTCGGTAGTTGCAAATCAACCAATGTGATACACCACATTAATGAAACAAAGGATAAGAGCCTTTTGATCATTTCAATAGATGCAGTAGAAGCATTTGACAAAGTTCATCATCCATTCATGATAAAAACCCTCAACAAAGTAGGGTTAGAAGAAACATATCACAACATAATAAAGGCCATGTATGAGAAATCCACAACTAATGTCATTCTCAACAGGGAAAAACAGAGCTTTTCTTCTAAGGTCAGGAATAAGACAGGGATGTCCACTCTTACCACTGTTATTTAATATAGTACTGGAAGTCCTAGCCTCAGCAATTAGACAACAAAAAGCAATAAAAGGCATTCATATTGGCAAAGAAGTAAAACTTTCACTATTTGCAGATGACATGATATTCTATATAGAAAACTTGGTTAAAAAAAAAAAACCTAAAAGATTCCACCCAAAAATTGCTAGAACTGATACATGAATTCAGTTAAGTCACACGAAACAAAAATCAATGTATAGAAATCTGTTGCATTTTTGTACACCAAAAATGAAGCAGCACAAAGAGAAATCAAGGAATCAGTCCCATTTAGATTGTTTTATTTATTTATTTTTCCATTTAGATTGTTTTAATTTTAATTACAAAAATGTTATTCTCAACATCCTAGAAATGAGCTTACTGAGTTAATTGAATTTGAACAACTGTAAAGATTTTCATTGATATTGCTAAATTATTTTACAGAAAGTTTATCATATCACCCATGTGCAATATATGAAAATAATTGGTGCATTTAAAAATATCACACTGTAATTATCTTTCTCTCTGTTTAGTTCTTTCAGTTTTTGCTTTACATGTTTTCCAGACTGTATCATTAAGTGCATACAAATTTAGAATTCTTATATCCATCTAGTGGATTAAAACATCATTATGAAATGCCTCTCTTTATCTCTAGAAATTCCTCTTCACATAAAGTCTACTTTGTCATATTTGTATATCTACACTGGCTCTTTTTTGTATAATATTTGTCTATTATATCTCTTGAGATACTTTTAAACTTTCTATCTTACTGTGTCTTTATATTTAAAAAAATTTTTTAATGTTTATTTTTTTTTTTTGATAAAGAGAGAGACAGAGTGCAAGTAGGGGAGGGGCAGAGAAAGGGGGAGACACAGAATTTGAGGCAGGTTCCAGGCTCTGAGCTGTCAGCACAGAGCCTGATGAGGGGCTTGAACCCACAAACCAAGAGATCATGACCTAAGTCGAAGTTGTATGCTTAACTGACTGAGCCTGACTGACTCAGGCTCCCCATGTGTCTTTATATTTTAAAATGTCTCTCTTATAAACAGCAAATGAAAGCAATAAAAAGACATAGAAAAAAAGAAAAGCAA
Source organism: Herpailurus yagouaroundi (assembly GCF_014898765.1). Taxonomy (NCBI): domain Eukaryota; kingdom Metazoa; phylum Chordata; class Mammalia; order Carnivora; family Felidae; genus Herpailurus; species Herpailurus yagouaroundi. Next base: position 8,610,114 of record NW_024412391.1, on the reverse strand, counting down.
GAAAGAAATAGGAAGAAGGAAGAGGGTGGTTATTAGCTGTGACTTAAAGGTTTTCCATTGTCAAGGCTATGCCTCCAGAGGCTGTTTTCATTCTTTCTCTGAAGGAGACAGAAGAGAAGATAAGGAACTGAAGAGAAATAGGGAGAACAGAGAGACAAACTGGTTGAAGGAGGAGTTAAAATCTCTGTACCATAGGTATTGATTAACTGTTCTCTAATATGAGTCTTTTCATGTGTTTTTTCCTCTGACAATTTTAGTTTAATGATGAGAAGAAGTTGATGAACTTTCATCAGAATCTTCAGGATATCACAGAAGATCAACTCAGTTTGGCCTCAATCCACTATATGCGATCTCACTACCAAGAAGCTATTGATATTTATAAGCGAATACTGCTAGATAACAGGTCTGTGCCCTTTTATGTCTACTCAGAATCTCATTTTGTTATTTTTTTCCTGGAAACAGTTTGGCTGAGGACCTAGTATGGTTTCGATCTATTATCACCATGGGTTCATATGTGTTTGGCTAATAATCTGGCCTCATTAAGAACTCCTTATTCTCCAGATCAGGATTTCTCCACCTTAATTTCGTTATCACCCTTCCAGAGAGCCTTTTTGGACTTCTTTTCCCCAGCCACCTTCTCATGAAGCATTGAAACCACAGATATACCGTGTGTCCATTTACATCTCAAACGTATATCTATGCTTTATACTTAAATGAGTACGATTTTCCATTTCTTCAGAAGAATTCTTAACTCCTGTTGAAAATGCATGGTCTAGGGGCGCCTGGGTGGCGCAGTCGGTTAAGTGTCCGACTTCAGCCAGGTCACGATCTCGCGGTCCGTGAGTTCGAGCCCCGCGTCAGGCTCTGGGCTGATGGCTCGGAGCCTGGAGCCTGTTTCCGATTCTGTGTCTCCCTCTCTCTCTGCCCCTCCCCCGTTCATGCTCTGTCTCTCTCTGTCCCAAAAATAAATTAAAAAAACGTTGAAAAAAAAAATTAAAAAAAAAAAAAAAAAGAAAGAAAATGCATGGTCTAAATGTATCATTTCAGCATTGTATTACATCGTAGGTAACGTTTTGACAAAATTAGAAATAAACCATTCCCGAGAATTAACATTCCAACTTTTATCACTGACCATGTGGTCTCTCTCTCACTTTCCCAAAATGTCTCACCCACCTGCCTTCTCTCCTTTTGTTTTACCTGCACCCCAGCCATTTCCCCCTCACTCATCGAGTCTGCTTCTTGTGTGTCAGTCCCCTGTACCGCATGTGCTCATTTACAGTTTTTGCCCAGTACGTTAGTTTCATTTTTTTTAACATGAACGAGTAGGAGTTGAATGTTTCCCTTTCTCCTTTCGTTGTCATCTTTCATTCTACTTAAGACGCCCAAATATTACAGTACAAAAGAAAAATATCACACCGATGGTATCTTGGTTTCTTTCTTCGAAAGGCAAATTCACGTTTTCTCCGCCTGGCTGTCCATTTTTAACCATTAAAAAAGTCTTTGTCGTTTGACAACATTTCTCTGAAGTAGACTTCAACTGTTAACCCTTAATCCTTTCACCTAACAGGGAATACCTTGCCCTCAATGTGTATGTGGCCCTGTGTTACTACAAGCTGGATTACTATGATGTGTCTCAGGAAGTCCTGGCAGTTTACCTTCAGCAAATCCCTGAAAGCACCATCGCACTCAATCTGAAGGCCTGTAATCATTTTCGCCTTTACAACGGCAAAGCAGCTGAGGTAGTGATGGAAGTTTGTTTTTAATTTACTTAATTCCGGTTTGACTAGCCCTATACTTTCTGGGTCAGTCATAAAACTCTATTATAGTCTGTTAACTCTTGATTAATATCCCTTTGTCATTGCCAGGGTGATTCTATAAGAACCAATTATGTAAGTGTTTATATTGATTAGGTATTCTAAAAAAATGTTGACTTCTGAATTCTGAATGTCTACTATATTGCAGATGATCTTTACCTAGATGCTTTACATTAACTTAAATATGTCAACACCAAACACTTCTGCTTCTTCCTCTAAAATAGGTCTGTGGCTGTGTGGTTCATTATCGCCAGCATGTAGATCACATCACAAACCTAGGATTTCCGTCAGTCTTTTTCTTCCTCCCCCATCTAATCGTCTACCACTCCCTATCAGGTCTGCATCCTGGATATCTCTTTGATCTATCTCTTCTCCTCTGCCACTGCTCTAGTCTGGGCACTCGTCATCTCTCTTACCATCTTTCAATAATTTCCCTGCCTCTAGCCTTGTCCTCTCCAGTTTAGCCACCGACATTGTTCCACACACCATACTCTGCTGCTCTCAGAGCTTTGCATATAACATTCTCATTTCTTGGAATGCCTTATTCTACTTGGTACAATTCAGCATCTCTTTTAGAGTCATCCCAAGAGGCAATACTGGTAAACATTTTATAAATACTTAGAAATTGTGGGCACCTGGCTGGCTCGGTCGGTAAAGAATGTGACTCTTAATCTCCGGGTCATGAGTTCAAGCCCCACGTTGGGAGTGAAGCCTACTTAAAAAAAAAAAAAAACAAAAAAAACCATTAGGGGCTCCTGGGTGGCTCAGTCGGTTGAGCCTCCACCTCTTAATTTTGGCTTAGGTAATGATCTCACGGTTTCATGAGTTCGAGCGCTACATGGCATCTCCACTGACAGCGCAGAGCCTGCTTGGGATTCTCCCTCTTTCTTTGCCCCTCTGCCACTCACACTCTCTTTGCCTCTTTCAAAATAGATAAATTAATTTAAAAAATTGTTTTAATTAAAAAAAATTTAGAAATTGAATTACTTAAAGGCACTATGCAAAATGCTTGGTATATATTATTTATTTTCCCTTATCCTGTGGATAAAATCTGTTATAGCATCTTTTTTTTTTTCAAATTTTTTAATGTTTACTCATTTTTGAGAGAGAGACAGACAGAGGGTAATCTGGGAGGGGCGGAGAGAGAGAGAGGGAGACACTCTGAAGCAGGCTTCAGGCTCCGAGATGTCAGCACAGAGCCTGATGCAAGGCTCAAACCCATGAGGTGTGGGATCATGACCTGAGCTGAAGTCAGATGCTCAACTGACTGAGCCGCCCAGGCGCCCCTGTTATAGCTGTCTTTGTAAAGGAAACTGAGAGTACATAGGAGGCCATACATGGGACTCCCTTTTGTTTAACACTCTACACACACACACACACACACACACTCATGCATGCACACATATAGAGAGGGAGAGGGTGTATTCTATACTATATCTATTAACAGATATTTATTTATTTATTTACATAATATATAAGGGTTTTTTTTTAAGATTTTATTTTTTTAAAGTAATCTCTACATACAACATGCGGCCCGAACTTAAAACCCTGAGATCAAGAGTCACACATTCCACAGCCAGTCACATGCCCCTATACAGGTTATTTTTAGGTTAACTGTATGAGGGAGGCCATGCTTGGAAATTACTTCCTCAACCACTATTTTAGTTGATGTCAGAAGCCACCAAATTTCAAATGTAAAATCTGTGCATGTGTCAAAATTACAAAATCCCACCCTTGCCCAAAAAACTGCTCCAGCTGGCATTGTGCCACTGGGGGAGGAGGGAAAGGAACTGAAACCAGTGAACTGACTGTATCGAAGCAAAATTCAGTGAAACTGCAACGGCGAGGAACATTATTGACACACTTTAGCTGACAGCAGATTCGACTCCTGGGTCAGTGTTTCATAATCGGGGGGGAGGGGAGGAGTACTATTTGTGGTTATGTTGGTGAAGGGTGGTCTGTTGTGGCAACACAGATGCCCGCCACCTCATCTGCTTAGTTTGCCACTGAACAGTCCATTTGTATGTCATGTAAAATACGTTCTTGGGTATGCTCATTTCAACCAAATAGTCCCTGCAGTCTGCCTAACTGGCTCGTTTCCAGCATTAGCAGTTTAATAGTCAACTGGTTTGCAGTTTGATCTCTTTCGGGTTTATAGCCTTTGGTAAGAACAAATAAACAAAATATATTCTCACTTTTCTACCTTGAGTTAATCTTGGGGACTTTGCCAATGTTTCCCAGTCTATTAAGTGTTTACATTTTGTCTGCCCATGCTTTCCGTAGTCTCGTATGGGTAGAGTGGTTAACCAATATTCTGTAGGTCTGGCATTATCCAAGGCAGGGCACCAAGCTGCATCTCAGGTCTCTAAAAGGCATTCTTTTTCATGTGAAATTGTGTCTGTGCAACTGACATACTAATTTTATAATGTTTCCAGCAGTAGATGACTATGTCAAATGTACCCTGACAAGCTTTGGCAGGGGAACTTTAGCTGTTTGTGTTTACTTATAATTTTATCAAACCATTTAAAAATAAGGCATTCCTCTAGTAATTTGTGTAATGGGTTCGACCTTATATGGCTCATTCTCTCTACAAACACCAGTAGCATTCTGCTCTTCTATAGTAAGCATGATGTAATCTGTAATGATTCACCTAATTTTTAAAGTATTTTGAATAACTTGCCCAAAATTTTACAACAAGTGATGAATTCAGCTCTCAAACCCTTGTTTATCTGACTCTAAAGCCCATAGACTTAACTGCAATTTTAGATGAAATTTCTTAGCTCTTTTATGTGATTGTATATATATAATATATAAAATATCATGTGTACTATTTGGTAGTTGCCTAATTGTCTTTAATCTAGACAAGTTTATTGAGATTTGAAACTTTATTTTGACGTTCGCATCCCTGTACCTGGCACAAAGCACACATAAAGTCGGTGTCAACTAAGTGTATTGGTTGAATAAGAAACTTAAAGTATGACTTAGAAATTAAGGGAGAATTGTGTTCAAAGAAGGGGGAGGTTCAAAAGAGGTCAGTAAAGATGAAGATTGAGAAAAAGCCATTGGGTACCATAACTAGGATTTCCTACAGTTCCCTACTCTGATGATTAGCATATCATTATCATTGGGGGTTGGATCTAGACAACAAGGAGTTGAGGAGTGGGTGAGTAATTGCTTGGATTGGAATTTGTCATAAAGGATATGGCAGAAGGATGACAATTAGATGATGAAGCAATACAAGCAGTGAATGTAAGATGCTGGGGGAAGGAAGGAGAATGCTAGTTTCAGAGGATAAAGACTTAAAAAAAATGTTTTTTAATGTTTATTTTTGAGAGAGAGAGAGAGACAGACAGACAGAACATGAGCAGGGGAGGGGCAGAGAGAGAGGGAGACACAGAGTCTGAAGCAGGCTCCAGGCTCTCAGCTGTCAGCACAGAGCCCAAGGAGGGGCTCAAACCCACGAACCATGAGATCATGACCTGAGCCAAAGGTGGCCGCTCAACCAACTGAGCCACCCAGGCACCCCTCAGAGGATAAAGACTTAAACAAAATCCGCCCCCCAAACTGGGAAGGCTTCCACGGTAGTGGTTAAGAACAGGAGCTTTGAAATCAGATAGACCCAAATTCTACTCCCAGGTGATAGCTGTGCGGCCTTCGGTGAACTACTTAACCTCCTGCAAAGTAAGGAAAGTAATAGACTGACTTATTATAGCCTGCTGTGAAGATTAAGTGATACGATGTACGTAAAGTCCCTAACTTGATGTACATGGCAAACTCTCAGTAAATATTAACATTTATCAAGGATTTTGTAGGCAGAAACATTGTCAGAACTATCTTTTTCTTTATGTTTGGTGCTTTCTCTATTTTGTTTAAGAGGACTTCCTGGCTCAAGATCATATTCTCTGGTATTATCTTCTAAAAACCTCATTGTTTTGCCTTTTTCAAATTTAACTGATCTATAATTATATATATATATTTTATTTTTTTAAAGATTTTATTTTTTTAAATGTTTATTTATTTTGAGAGAGAGAGAGAGTGAGAACATGAGCAGGGGAGGGGCAGAGAGAGAGGCAGAGAGAGAATTCTAAGCAGGCCTCACGTGGTCAGTGCAGAGCCCAACATGGGGGCTTGAACCCATGAACTGTGAGATCTTGACCTAACCTGAAGTCGGATGCTCAACTGACTGAGCCACCCAGGTGCCCCAAAGATTCTATGTTTTTTAAGTGGGGCTCGAACTCATGACCCCAAGACCAAGAGTTGCATGCCCACTGACTGAACCAGTCAGGCGCCCCTAATTATATTATAATACGTTATATTTAAAAGGTTTAGGGGCGCCTGGGTGGCTCAGTCGGTTGGGCGGCCGACTTCGGCTCAGGTCACGATCTCGCGGTCCGTGAGTTCGAGCCCCGCGTCGGGCTCTGTGCTGACGGCTCAGAGCCTGGAGCCTGTTTCGGATTCTGTGTCTCCCTCTCTCTCTCACCCTCCCCTGTTCATGCTCTGTCTCTCTCTGTCTCAAAAATAAATAAAATGTTAAAAAAAAATTAAAAAAAAAATAAAATCAAAGTTTTAATTTCTCAATTAAAAGACAAAGATTGGCAAATTAGATTTAAAAGACAAAACCCTAATATATGTTTTAAATATAAGGGCACAGAAAATTTGAATGTAAAAAGATATATTTCATGCAGAATATTTCCTCTTTTAATTTATTAAAAATTAAAAAAAAAATTTAATTTGAGAGAGCGGGGGAGGGGAGAGAGAGAATGAGAGTCTTAAGCAGGCTCCACACTCAGCCCAGAGCCTGACATGGAGCCCGATGCCATGACCCTGGGATCATGACCCAAGCCAAAGTCAAGAGTTGGATGCTCAACCAACCAGCCATCTAGGCGCCCACATGTGAACTTTTATGATTATCTTCTTTTATTTAGTATAACGTTTATAAAGTTCATCATGCTGTAGCATGTATTACTATTTCATTTGTTTTTATGAGCAAATAATATTCTATTGTGTGGATATATTTCATTTTATTTTTCCATTCATCAGCTGATGGACATTTGGGTTGTTTCCGCTTTCTGTCTATTATGAATAATGCTGTTATGAGCATTTGTGTACGTGTTTTTGGACATGTTTTGGACTTGTTTCCACTTGTCTTGGGTATATGCCTAGAAGAGGAATTGCTGGGTTATATGGAACTCTCTATTTAATTAAGGGACTGCCAGACTGTTTTACAAAGTAACTGTACAAGTTTACATTCACACCAGCCGTATGTAGGAGTTTCAGTTTCTCTATATCCTTGCCAACAGTTATTATCTGACTTTTTTATGCTAGCCATCCTGTTGGATGTGAAGTGGAATCTCATTGTGGTTTTGATTGGCATTTCTCCGATGACTAATGGTGTTAGACATCTTTGCTTGTGCAGTGAGTGCTGCTTTATTATTTTTTTTAATTTTTTTAAATGTTTATTTATTTTTGAGAGAGACAGAGACAGAATGCGAGTGGGTTAGGGGCAGAGAGAGAGGGAGATGCAGAATCCAAAGCAGGCTCCAGGCTCCGAGCCGTGAGCACAGAGCCCGATGCGGGGCTCAAACTCACAGAGCTGTGAGATCATGACCTGAGCCCAAGTCAGATGCTCAATGAACCGAGCCACCCAGGCACCCCAGTGAGTACTGTTTTAAATCTTGTGCCCCAGGCATCTCACTTGCCTTCCCCTCAGTTCTGGCTGGTCCTGCCTGAATCAGAACTATCCTCATCTTACTGAAAGATTTTCTTTTTTCACTTTCATTTGCTCAAGTGTGCACTGAAGTTTTCCAGAGACAACATGATTTCAAAATAGATCCAGTGCAGATACAGACATGCCAAGCTAGCTGTCCTCTTTTAAGCCTGACACGAAAGAGATTTGCAAAAATTTATGGAACAGTACTACTTTTCTCACTAAATTTTTGCAGTAGTAAATGCAAGGATTTTTTTTAAGTTTATTTATCCATTTTGAGAGAGACAGAGACAGCGTGAGTGACGGAAGGGGCAGAGAGAGAGTATTCCAAGAAGGCTCTGTGCTGCCAGCACAGAGCCCCACATCGGGCTTGAACTCACAATATTGCAAGATCATGACCTGAGCCGAAACCTAGAATTCGACACTAAACTGACTGAACCACCCAGGCACCCCTACATGCGATTTTTAAAAATGTTTATTTATTTTTGCGAGAGAAAGAGCATGCATGAATGAGGAGAGAAAGGGAGAGACACAGAATCCAAAGGAGGCTCCCAGCTCTGAGCTGTCAGCATAGAGCCCTACGTGGGACTCAAAACTCACGAACCATAAGATCATGACCTTCGCCAAAGTCGGATGCTCAACTGACTGAGCCACCCAGGCGCCCCTAAATTCAGTTTTCTTAATGAAATATATTTATGTTAATATATAGTGGTTTTATTATTATTTTTGATTAATTGAATAATTTAAAATTTCTGTTTTAATTTCTAATACAGTGTATATTGTAGTGTGCGCTATTTATGTGGGCTATAACCCATGTAAACAAAAGCTCTTAAGGATCCTTAATAATTTTTAAGACTATAAAAAAGATCTTGAGATCAAAAAGCTTGAAAATTGCTGATCTAACCTAATATTACCAAACACTTTAGAATTGCTGCTGTGGACAAAAGAAGGGATTAATAAAAGCATTGCTGAGGTAGATGCACAATCCCATATGAGATCAAGTAGAGCAAGTTTGTAGTGGTTAGTGAGAACAATCGAGAATTTAAATAGTGGGGAGCCTGGGTGGCTCGGTTGGTTGAGGGTCTGACTGTTGATTTCGGCTCAGATCATGATCCCAGGGTCAGGGGATCGAGCCCAACATCAGGCTCTGCGCTTAGAATGGAGCCTGCTTAAGATATTCTCTCTCTCTCTCTCTCTCTCTCTCTCTCTCTCTCTCTCTCTGTCTCTCTCCCCCCTCCCTCCCTCCTTCCCTCTCCCTCCTCAGCCCTCTGCCCCTCTCCCCTGCTTGCTCTCTGTCTCTAAAATAAAATTTTTAAAAATTTAATTATTTTATCCTGAAAAGGTTAGCTACCTACTGATGGAAGTAGAAAAAGGAGGAGAGGAAGATTACTCAAAATTATAGATTGGCAAGTCAGGAACAACAGAAAGCTGAGGAAGGGCTAAGGGAATCGAGGGTGTTAGTGAGGATGCTAGAAAGGTTGACCATTTGTTCTATGGGGAGCTAAAAGGGTGAGAGAATACAGAAGAGATCTGATAGGTCTAATAAATAATAGGAGAAGGTATTTTAATTATGGTATGTAAGTAAAGGCCAATTCAGCAGGAAGGAGGTACTATGAGAGTTCAGGGTATAGGTGGAATGATCACATTGAAGAACCAACCTCAGTTGTGAAAAACTTAGCTCCTTTATCACCTTTGGCTCTGCAAAGTAGAAGTCTTCAGACTTGGGTTGACCAGTTTCACACTTGCTGCTTATTGGAAGGTTCAAGTCATGGAATGTTTATAAGCCTTGATGTTCTCATCTTTAAAATGAGGATAATAATCACACTGACTCTCCGAGTCCTGAGAAACAAATGAAACAGTGTGTTAAATTCCTTGTAAACTATAAAACGTTGTAAAAATATGTGGTGTGAGGACTGTATACTTGCGTTTTCCTAAGCCTTTCCTTTTTCAATTTCAGGCAGAACTCAAAAGCTTGATGGACAACGCTTCTTCTTCCTTTGAATTTGCTAAAGAACTCATCAGGCACAATCTGGTGAATAGCACTATCATCGTGACTGAATTGAGTCTTAATCCTACTTTGGTATATCAAAGCAGTTAGAAGGATACATGAAGGGAGATATTGCCACAAATACTTCTCTACTCCAAGTGAACTCCTCCTTGCTATGGGAGAGAGAACATAAGTTTTAGATATGAGGTCCTCTCCTCAAGGAAACCCTTACTGGGAGGGCAGTAAGACATATATAACATTTATTTATTTATTTTTTTAATTTTTTTTTTTCAACGTTTATTTATTTTTGGGACAGAGAGAGACAGAGCATGAACGGGCGAGGGGCAGAGAGAGAGGGAGACACAGAATCGGAAACAGGCTCCAGGCTCTGAGCCATCAGCCCAGAGCCCGACGCGGGGCTCGAACTCACGGACCGCGAGATCGTGACCTGGCTGAAGTCGGACGCTTAACCGACTGCGCCACCCAGGCGCCCCGACATATATAACATTTAGAAAGAAGTGCAAGGCAGTATAAGTCCAAGGGTTCATTTTGTTGGCCAAGACTAAGGAACATCTATCCTTGTGGATTACAATGAATGGAAGGATTTTCTGGCGAAAGTCAAACTCGAGTCCATCTTTGTTTTTGTTTTTAATTTTTTAATGTTTTTAAATTTGTTTTTGAGACAGAGAGAGACAGAGCATGAGCGGGGGAGGGGCAGAGAGAGGGGGAGACACAGACTCTGAAGCAGGCTCCAGGCTCTGAGCTGTCAGTACAGAGCCCGACGCGGGGCTCGAACTCACGGAGTGTGAGATCATGACCTGAGCTGAAGTCGGCCGCTTAACCGACTGAGCCACCCAGGCGCCCAAAATTTAATTTATTTTATTTTTCAACGTTTATTTATTTTTGGGACAGAGAGAGACAGAGCATGAACGGGGGAGGAGCAGAGAGAGAGGGAGACACAGAATCGGAGACAGGCTCCAGGCTCTGAGCCATCAGCCCAGAGCCTGATGCGGGGCTCGAACTCACGGTCCGCGAGATCGTGACCTGGCTGAAGTCGGACGCTTAACCGACTGCGCCACCCAGGCACCCCTTAATTTATTTTTTAAATTTACATCCAAGTTAGTTAGCATATAGTGCAACAATGATTTCAGGAATGGATTCCTTAGTGCCCCTTACCCATTTAGCCCATCCCCCCCACAATCCCTCCAGTAACCCTCTGTTTGTTCTCCATATTTAGGAGTCTCTTATGTTTTGTCCTCCTCCCTGTTATATTATTTTGAAAGCATCTGTATTTAAGGAGCTTTTCTTAAAAGCTTCCCAGATGGATATAATGTACAGCCAGAGTAAGGAAGCACCATATGTATATATGACTGGAAGGAGTATGTCAGCTAGTAAATAGGGATTTGTTTCTGAGAGTGGGATTAAAGAGAGAAATGAGAATACAGAAATTTTCCTTTTGTAATATATAAGTTTTCCCCCTTTGAACATATAATACTTTTATAATTTAAAACAAAGTCTAAAATTACTACACATTGTAAATGGTTGTTATGAGCATTGGCTTTTGCGGTCAGACTTGAGGTCAAAATCAGCCTATTCCATGTACCAGCTTTGGACCTTTGGGTGAGTCACTTAGCATTGTTGAGACTCCGTGTTCTCAGGTGTTCCACAGGGGAAATTACAGTGCCTACCGTATTTTCTTGTGAGGACCAAATGAGGTAACGTGTGTAAGATGCTTTGCACAGTATCTAGCACTTAGTACACATTTAGTAAATCATGTTTTTGTGATCATGCTATGGCCATCAGTCCAAACTGCAGAAGTATCATTGGGCAGAAGAGTCCATTGAATTTGGTTAAAGGAGTTAATTTGTGACTTGTGAGAGTAAGTTTACTAGTGTGCTGAAAGCAGGAGGTTAAGGAGTAAGAGGATAATAAAGTTGAAGCAGTAAAGCCACACACTTTTGAAGTGTGGTACTGAAAGAAAGGAAAAAAATAGGGCACTATCCAGAGGGAGGAAGATTTTTCAAGAGAGGAAAAACCCTTGTGTATGTTTAAAGTTGAGAAGTAGGACCAGGAGCAATGAAGATAGAATAATTAATAGAGAAACGAGATCCAGGTTGACTAAAACATCCCAAACTGGATTGGGAGAACAAATGTTAAAATGCCCCATACTACCCGGAGCAACCTATACATGTAATGCAATCCCTTTCAGAATACCCACAGCATTTGTCACAGAACCAGAGCAAACAATCCTAAAATTTGTATGGAACTGTAAGAGATCCTGAATGGCCAAAGTAATCTTGAAAAAGAGGAACAAAACTGGAGATATCACAATCCCAGATTTCAAGATATACTGCAAAGATGTAGTAATCAAAATAGTATGGTATTGGCAGAAAAACAGACACAGATCAATGGAACAGAATAGAAGGGCCAGAAATAAACCCACAATTATATGATCAATGAGTCTTCAACAAAAGAGGCAGGAATATGAAATGGGAAAAAGACAGTCTTTTCAACGAATGGTGTTGGGCAAATCAGACAGCTACATGCAAAAGAATGAAACTGGGCCATTTTCTTACACCAAAAGTAAACTCAAATGAATTAAGAACCTAAATATGACACCTGAAACCATAAACATCCTAAAGGAGAGCACAGGCAGTAATTTCTCACATTGGCCATAGTAGTATTTTTCTAGATATGTCTTCTGTGGTAAGGGCAACAAAAGCAAAAAAAAAAAAAAAAAAAAAACCAAACAAACCAGTTAGGACTAACATCAAAATTAAAAGTTCTGCCCAGTCAAGGAAACAATCAACAAAACACAAAAACAACCTGCAGAGTGGGAAAAGATATTTGCAAATGACATCTGACAAGGGGTCAGTATCCAAAATGTATAAAAAACTTATACAACTTGGGGCGCTTGGGTGGCTCATTCGGTTAAGCATCTGCCTCTTGATCTCGGCTCAGGTCATGATATCACAGTTAGTGAGTTTGAGCCCCACATGGGGCTCTGTTCGACAGCACATAGCCTGCTTGGAATTCTTTCTCTGTCTCTTTCTGCACCTACTCCACTCGTGCTCTTTCTCTCTCTCTCTCAAAAACAAAACAAAACAAAACAAAAAACAAAAAAAAACCACTTACACAACTCAACACCAAAAAAACCAATCCAATAATTAAAAAATGGACAGAAGACATGAACAGACATTTCTCCAAAGAAGACATCCAAATTGCCAACAGACATGAGAAGATGCTTAACATCATTCATCATCAGGAAAATGCAAATCAAAACCACAATGAGATATCACCTCACACCTGCTAGAATGGCTAAAATAAAAACACAGGAAGTAACAAATGTTGGTGAGAATGTGGAGAAAAAGGAACCCGTGTGCACTGTTAATGGGAATGAAATTGGTGCACTGTGGAAAAGAGTATGGGGGTTCCTCGAAAAATTAAAAATAGATTTACCATGTGATCCAGAATTCCACTGGATTCCGCTGGGTGTTTACTCAAAGAACACGAAAAACATGAAAATATTCAAAATTATATATGTACCCCTATATTTATTGCAGAATTATTTACAATAGCCAAATTATGAAAGCACCTCAAGTGTCAATCAATAAATGAATGGATGAATATATATATTTATATATAAATATATATAATTATATATATTAACATATATTATATATATATATATATAATATATATATTTGTGTGCTTTTGTTGCCCTCACCACAGAAGACATATCTAGAAAAATGCTACTATGGCCAATGTGAGAAATTACTGCCTGTGCTCTCTTTTAGGATGTTTATGGTTTCAGGTGTCATATTTAGGTTCTTAATCCATTTGAGTTTACTTTTGGTGTAAGAAAATGGTCCAGTTTCATTCTTTTGCTCCCCCTACAGCAAATCCACAGACACACAATGGAATATTACTCAGCCATAAAAAGAGTGAAATCTTGCCATTTGGGGTACATGGATGGAGCTAGAGTGTATAAAGTCAAATGAAATAAGTCTGAGAAAGACACCGTATGATTTCAGTCATACGTGGAATTTAAGAAATAAAACAAATGAACAAAGAAAAAAAGAGACCAACCAAAAAACAGACTCTTGACTACAGAGACCAAATAGCTGATTACCAGAGGGGAGATGAGTGGGGGGATGGTTGAAATAGGTGAAGGGGGTTAAGAGTACACTTGTCATGATGAGCACTGAGTAATGTATAGAATAGTTGAATCACCATATTGTACACCTGATGTTAACTGTACTAGAATTAATTTTTTTGAAGTCATGAAATCAAGAAACCAGATGAAAGAATTAATCTTGGCAAAAGAAGGGAACATCTCAGATAAGGAAAAATCAAGAAAGAAACCAGATGGATATTTTTGAGGTAGAAAGCAGAGATTGGGTAGCTCATGCCTGATGGCCTCGATCTCTGTGTAGTTATTTACGAAACAGCTTGCTATGTGTCAGATAACTGTGCTAGGTTCTGGGTATACTCCAGTGCATAAAACTGCTCTCTCGGATAGTATTTTTGTTTTAGCCGTTGTCATTAGCATGTGACAATATTCTTATGTGTTTGCTGTTTGAGGCTCTCTCCCCACTTGAGTGTAGCTGTGTTATAGTGACAAGGAAGTGACTTGTTCTTGCTGCAACGCCAGTGCTTACTACAATCCCAGACCAACAGTAGGCGTTACTATTTATGCAATCCATTAAATGTTACCTACTATGTACCACACATTTACCCCTCTTGATCTCATTCAATCCTTATAATGAAGAAAAAGGCTCAAAAAGGTTATATAAATTCCTTCCTGGAGTTTTTGATATAGAATATTTGTCTAGAAAAAAGTTTTATTATTGACTATTGGGTACTTTAAGAGTTTTCTGTAGTTCTTATGAAAAGGAAACGTATGCGATAGGCGTATGCCTTTATTCTGTTGCTTACACTTATTATAATTTAGATAATGGCTTTTTTCAAGAAGGTCAAAGTCGTGTGTATATTGAGAGCTTCAAAAATATATTCATCTTTTCAAAGAATAACTGAGTTATAAGTGGCAGCTCCTTACACATTTCCCCAATAAGTGCATTCATGCTTATTGCCATAATAATGGACTTTTTCTGTCGTTAGGTTGTTTTCCGAGGAGGAGAAGGGGCTTTGCAGGTTTTGCCTCCCCTGGTTGATGTCATTCCTGAAGCTCGGTTAAACTTAGTGATTTACTACCTTCGTCAAGGTAAGAAAAATTTGTCCTGGTCTTGCTTACAATGAGATATGGTAGAACATTTAATCTCTGATTGAGCTAGTTGCTTAACTTTTAAATCCCAAAATGCTTCCAAAAATGTATTTGCAGCAGGTTCATAGGATAGAACAAATTTATTGGTGCTTATTTGTTGTCGTACCTTTTCTCTTGCCTCCAACCTTCTCCCTCATTCTGTTTTTCTTTCTTCCTTTTATTTTTCTGTCTTTTGTTCTCTACCCATCTATTTCAGTTTTTCCATCGTTTTTCCTTCCTCTTCCTTACAGTTATTTTTCTAGCGTTCCCCTGTGTATAGAGTACATCCACGTTTTCTTGAGTCTTTATCATTAACTATTTTTTATTTAGTCTAGTTGTCTGCCTTTCTGTTTCTTTCTACCTGCAGCTTCTTATGAGAAATATTATGATTCAAAGAGAATGTGACATTGACTGCCCTTAAGTAAGGATAAAATTGTAGACACATGCCTAAAGCAGTCTTTTACTAACAGTGATGAGTGCAGGATAGGAGCTACCATGCATTGGTGGTGGCGCTGTGTCAAGGACCTCGGACTAACAGTGCGGGCCTTTTTAGGTGCATGGTAGAAACCAACCAGACAGCATATTCCTCATCGAGGAAAATGTAAGTGTTTATTAAAATAAGAACATGAACGTGTAAACAGTTCTATCTGATATATAAGCTCAATGAAGTAGGCTTTTGGACAGGAATTAAATATCGTATGTGTTTTATAAATTAATTTTTATTATAAACAATTTCAAACTAACCGAAGTAAATAGTATAAATGCCCAAAACGAACAGCCAAGTATTCATTCCAGCTTCAACAGTCTTCAAGATATTGCCATTATTTTTTCATCCATACTCCCCCTACAGCAAATCCCAGACTTCATGTCATTTCACTCCTACATACTTAATATAACTTAATATGTATTCTCTTTTAAAAAATCGGTTGTTTTTCTTGTATAATTACAATGCTATTGGTATATAATAGTCCATATTCTTAGCTTGAACCCTTTTTTAGGTGCTTCATGGCTTATGGGTCTCCTAAGATATTTTGGTTACCCTTAAGATAATTACTCCACATTGAACTTGATGGAGAGTTAGAAGACAGATAAAACAACTCATACTTCCCATGAACGTTTGAGTACTGAAGGACCGTATGTTTTTGGGACTATTTCAGAAGAGTTTGCTGGAATATAGACTAGTATAGCTACTTATTTCTTGTATTTCAGATGATGTTCAAGAAGCTTATAACTTAATTAAGGATCTGGAACCTACTACTCCTCAGGTAATTGAAAATGTGTTACCATTTTACTAACCAACTTCTGTTGAAAGCAGAATTTCAGAAAGGTAGCAAGAAGGCATATTAGAGAAGATTCCTGCTTATAGAATCTCAGGGAAGACCATATATATTGATCTAGGAATGTCCTATGAGACTTTCGATATGAGAATGAATATTCTGGATTTTTTATGTTTTTAAACTCCCTTATATGTGGTCATTTCCTCAAAAGGGTTGAGGTGTGAAAAAACCTAAATCTAGGATTACAGTGGAACTAACAGCAAGGTATAGAAAGAAACTTATCTCACTAGTATAATTGTTTGTAATTTGTCTTTCCCCTACTAGATTGTTAGCTCTTTGCAGTCAGGGACCGTTGTCTATTTGGATTTCCAACACGATGTACACAAGTATGTTGTAGACATTGTACTCATTGAATGAAAGACTGAAAATGTTTCTAGACCCTATGAAATCCAAGCAGGTATAGTTCTCAAGTGTATTAAAAGCTTCAGCATTGGGATGCCTGGGTGGCTTAGCTGGTTGAGCTTCCAACTCTTTATTTCAACTCAGGTTATGATCCCAAGGTCATCGTATTGAGTCCCACATTGGGCTCCATGCTGAGTGTGGAGCCTGCTTAGGATTCTCTCTCTCTCTTTGCCCCTCCACCCACTCATGCTCTCTCTCTCTCTCTCTCTCTCTCTCTCTCTCTCTCTCTCTCAAATAAAAAAATAAAATAAAAGCTCTGGCATCTTTTGTGTTCTTTTTATGAGCCTTCTTAAATAATAATAGTACCTGCATAAAAAATGGATAAAGCTGCTAAAGAAGGTGTCTATCAAAGAAAAGAGCCATGTCTGAAAGGGATGAAGGTGAGGTCTCAGGGCTCCAAAAGAGAGAATACCTTACAAATGGAAATTACAGGATACTTTTTTGTTTTTTGAGGAAAAAGATTATTATGAAAACAAAGTTATATTATTGGAAAGAGAAAATAATGTGTATGTTGTTGTTATGAACAATGGCAGGGGCTAATAAGGTGATAAAAATTATTACATAAATATTTTATTGTTAATTTTTTCCATTGAGTCAAATAAAACTTAAAGTTTCCACTGAGTTTTTCTGCTTAAGATTGAGAATTTACAAATATGGTGAATTCTATTATATGGACACTTTCCTGAAAACCAAATGAAAGTCTCCTAATTCTTTCATTCAAGCCAAGGATGGAAAAGAGAAAAGTGACTCTGGGTAACTTTTGATAATATATTGAGAGTATTAAGTTGAAATTAATTTGGAAGACATCTCATAGCTACACATTCTCTTAACAGTAATTAGTGTTATTCCATGTTGCCAGGAGTATATCCTCAAAGGAGTGGTCAATGCAGCTCTTGGCCAGGAAATGGGTTCGGTAAGTATGAAATCACTGGTAACGTAGAGTCTGCAGTTACACTGTTGTGGAAAAGATCAAAGTGAACTTTCAAGTTCAGCCAGCAATAAGCTTACGATTAGGCTCATTTGCAGTTCCTTTCGTTCCTCCATATCCCCCAACCTAGATTCCATTGTAAAAAGAATTCTATGTTATTTAAAGACCAAAAAAAGAAATCTTTCACCCTAAGAATTGTTGCTTCATCTTTTAAAAGCCCCATTTTTAAGCAGTGTGTTTATACCTAATAACAACTGCAAATCATCGCACATCTTCATTCTTACTTTCAGTGAGTTGCATTAACCTTGCACACCTCTGAGCTGTAATCTTGGCATCTGTAAAATGGGGATAATTGTTTCTTTGGCAAAGACTTTTTATAAGCACTGCCCAAAATTAAGTACTTATTCATACGAATATGGCACATTACATTCTTTTTGGAACAAAATAGATATAAATAAATCGTTTTATCTCTGGCTCCCTCTACAATAGGCATTAAATAGGTACTGAATCAATAAATGAGTGTATTTAATACTCCTTGTTATAACTATGGCTCCTACCACAAGGTCTGATATATGATAAAGGAGCAATAAATATCTGTTCATTGTGTGAATGAATGACTAAATGAATGAGTTCATTTAATGAAGGTACTTTTAGGATACAATTTGGGAATTAGGTTTTTTTCTCTTTTTTATCTGACCCTGGGTTGGTTTCAATTCAGTTTCAGGTTATGATTCTCTAGTTGCTTATGCTAATAAGAATTAGTTTGTTTGGGAGAGGATTTAAAAGAAGGGTATATATTAAATCCTGGCAGATATTTTAAAAGCATAACATATAATACAAATGAAATATTTTCAGCTTATATCAGCTCTCTCAGCTCTGCTTTGTTTTTCAGAGGGACCATATGAAAATTGCCCAGCAGTTCTTCCAGCTGGTGGGAGGGTCAGCGAGTGAGTGTGGTATGTCTGAAATCTGTACTCATTCACATGATTTGTAATTGTTGGAGTTGGTTCATATATTGACTGGTGAAGTTTGAGTCTCTGTCCGGAGGTACGTCTGTCAGGCTTGAAAGAAAAGTATAAAGTAGGAAGTCCTGTGGGAGAGACACAGGAGGGAGTATTGGGTTAGCTCTTCTCAACATCTCAACTAAAGTGGGATGAGAGAATATATAAATAGAGGAGAATAAATGTAATCTTTAGTTCATAAGAGTTCTTAAAATTCGATTCTGTTTCTTTTTATTTATTTATTTTTTTATTAAATTTTTTTAACGTTTATTTATTTATTTTTTTTAATTTTTTTTTCAACATTTATTTATTTTGGGGACAGAGAGAGACAGAGCATGAACGGGGGAGGGGCAGAGAGAGAGGGAGACACAGAATCGGAAACAGGCTCCAGGCTCTGAGCCATCAGCCCAGAGCCCGACGCGGGGCTCGAACTCCCGGACCGCGAGATCATGACCTGGCTGAAGTCGGACGCTTAACCGACTGCGCCACCCAGGCGCCCCTAATGTTTATTTACTTTTTGGGACAGAGAGAGACAGAGCATGAATGGGGGAGGGGCAGAGAGAGAGGGAGACACAGAATCGGAAGCAGGCTCCAGGCTCTGAGGCATCAGCCCAGAGCCTGATGCGGGGCTCGAACTCACAGACCGCGAGATCGTGACCTGAGCTGAAGTCGGACGCTTAACCGAGCCTGAGCCACCCAGGCGCCCCCGATTCTGTTTCTTTTTAATGTTTATTTTTCATTTATTTTGACTCAGAGAGGGAGAGTGTGAGCAGGGGAGGGGCCGAGAGAGAGGGAGAGAGAATCCCAAGCAGGCTCCATGCTGTTAGCACAGAGCCTGATGCAGGGTTCAAACCCACAAACAGATCATTACCCCAGCTGAAGTCAAGAGTTGGACACTTAACCAACGAGCCACGCAGGCACCCTGATTCTGGTTTTGATTTGAAATGTTAACTTCTCTTGATTTTTCAAGGGCTTTCTAAGTATTCAACTTTCATCATGTCATAGGTATTTTTTCTGGCGGGTCATTTGCCTTTCAATTTTGCCTGTGGTATTTTTTCACATAAAAAATATTTAAATCTTATTCAATTAAGTTTACCTTTTTATGATGATATTATACATGGGTATGTAGGTTAGAAAATGCTTCCGTACCCCCACAGTTAGATAATATTCACTTATATTTCCCACTAGTAGTTTTGTTGCTTTATTTTCTTAAGTATTGATTTCATTGGTCAAGATTGAGTGTAAGATTTGAGAAAGGGCTATCAAAAGGGCTGTGAGTTGGCCAGTGGGAGCTGGTACGGCTGTTTGCACCAGTTGTCTAAGGCCAGCATCTTTTCTGGTGGACAGTGTTCGTAGTGAACTAGTTGTTAAATATTTTTATCACCCCTGAATATTCATTTTCTTTCAAATGTTTCACCACGACCATTTATTGAATAATATTTCCTTTCCTCATTTCATTCATTTATATAAGAAACTTTATTGAGGTGCTGGGGATGTAGCAGGAAATAAAACCAACAAGTCCTCCAGCCTTGTGGAGCATACAGTCCAGTGGGACAGACAATACACACAATAAATAAGTAGATCACATGGTGTATCTGACTGTGATAAGTGCTGTGGGGGGAAAATTAAACAGAGCAAGAATGAATAGGAGTCCCAGTGTCAAGGGTGGGGGTCACACTAATTCTCTACTATCTCAAACAGGAATCTGATATCAGACAGAAAGTTGTTCAGGATCAGGACCAGCTGGTTCCACGGCAAATTATTCCTCCATTTGATCTGGAAGTGCTAGGTTGTCTTATAGACAAGTGATGGTGAAGACTAAGCCACATTAGTTGAGTGTGCACGTGTTGGAACGGGTGAGAGACTCAGAGACGTGGGAAAACATACGAGGAATACCGTAGCCTGCAGGACGTGTGTTCCTTCTGGAGTCTGTGAGTTAGGCCCAAGAGAGATCATTGGTCACCCTCAAGTACTGTGTGACCTCCATTATGCTGGGGTTTTGTCCACTGAACAGAGTCTACAATCTCAGAATCTAGAAAGAGGTCTTGGAATACATTCCTATCTCTGAATTATAAAGTGACTCAAATCTCAGCTAAAGAGAACTTGCAGTTTCGTGAATATACCTGGTTCCTTTTCCCATTCCATTTCAGATACAATACCCGGGAGGCAGTGCATGGCTTCCTGTTTCTTTCTGCTTAAGCAATTTGATGATGTCTTGATTTACCTCAACTCATTTAAGGTCAGTATAGAATTTTCTAGATGAGTTTGTATACAAAATACTATATATAATGTGTCAGAGATAAGATACTCATAGAGATGGCCCTTTTACAATGGTGGTGATGGTGGTGTCAGCCCATGCCTTAAAAATCTTTGAGTTTATCTGGTATAACTGATGTTTTTATATTTTGTATGTTAATACTCAATGTGACCTATTCTTGGGATGTTTTCCAGAGTTACTTCTACAATGATGACATCTTTAACTTTAATTATGCCCAAGCCAAAGCTGCAACAGGCAATACCAGCGAGGGTGAAGAGGTGGGTATCTGCTTTTGATGCATTTGAATGATTTCTATTTATAAACACTGTCTGCTTTAACTTTTTGAGGAGCCTCCATACTGTTTTCCAGAGTGAAACAAAACGGATAAACATAGGGGAAATAAAAAAAAAAAAAAAAAAAGAGAAGCAAACCATAAAACAGACTCTTAACTATAGACCACAAACTGAGGTTTGCTGGAGGGGAGGTAGGCAGGGATGGGCCAAATGCCTGATGGGTATTAAGGAGGGCACATGGTAAGCACTGGGTGTTGGATGGAAGTGCTGAATCGCTAAATTCTACACCCAAAATCACTATTACACAATATGTTAGCTATCTGGAATTTAAGTAAAAACTTGAAAATAAATGATAAAAATAAAAACATTGTTATCTTTTTGTCACTGAAACAATGTTCAAGGGCAAAGGATTATGAAAAGTTCTTTTGTTCTTAGGTTATATTAAAAAGTAAAATATGAATAGACATAGATTTTGTAACTATGTACTGTTTTCCTTTTTTTGATAGCATTTATGAAAGCATAACATACAATGAGAAAATTGTACAAATCAAATCAAAGTATACAGCTTGATGAATTTTGAAAGTGAACATATCCAGATAATCAGTACTCAGATCACGAAACAGTATTACCCTAGCCCCATAGAAATCCCTTCATCTACTTGTTTGAGTCCGTCTCTTTCCCTGGAGGCTAACCACTATTTTGACTTCTAACCCTGTAGATTAATTTGTCTGAATCATTCAAAGCAATTCAGTTGAATTATTCAATTCAGTTTTGTTATTATTTAGCAAATTGTTCCACTTATTATTATTCAAATTCAAATTCTTTCCTAACTTCCATTATGATGTCTTCTTTGTGAAATTTTTTTTAAATGTCTTTACTTATTTTTGAGAGAGAGAGACAGAGCATGAGTAGGGGAGGGGCAGAGAGAGAGGGAGACACAGGATCCGAAGCAGGCTCCAGGCTCTGAGCTGTCAACACAGAGCCCGATGCGGGGCTCAAACTCACAAACCATGAGATCATGCCCTGAGCCAAAGTCAGACGCTCAACCGACTGAGCCACCCAGGCGCCCCTTCTTTGTGAAATTTTATTTAAAATGTGTTTCATTGGGAATGTAAGCTGGTGCAGCCACTCTGGAAAACAGTATGGAGGTTCCTCAAAAAATTAAAAATGTAACTACCCTACGACCCAGCAATTGCACTACTAGGTATTTATCCAAGGGATACAGGTGTGCTGTTTTGAAGGGACACATGCACCCCCATGTTTATAGCAGCACTATCCACAATAGCCAAAGTATGGAAAGAGCCCAAATGTCCATCGATGGATGAACGGATAAAGAAGATGTGGTTTATATATACAATGGAGTATTACTCGGCAATCAAAAAGAATGAAATCTTGCCATTTGCAACTACGTGGATGGAACTGGAGGGTATTATGCTAAGTGAAATTAGTCAGTCAGACAAAGACAAAAATCGTATGACTTCACTCATATGAGGACTTTAAGAGACAAAACAGATGAACATAAGGGAAGGGAAACAAAAATAATATAAAAACAGGGAGGGGGACAAAACAGAAGAGACTCATAAATATGGAGAACAAACTGAGGGTTACTGGAGAGGTTGTGGGAGGGGGGATGGGCTAAATGGGTAAGGGGCATTAAGGAATCTACTCCTGAAATCTTTGTTGCACTATATCCTAACTAATTTGGATGTAAATTTTTAAAAAATGGAAAAAAAAATGTGTGTCATGATTTTCAAATACGTGTATTATCTTTCCCAAGCTTTTTATTTTGATTTCTAACTTAATTGTATTGTGGCTATCCAATGTGGTCTGTAAGACACCAGCCCTTCAAAATTTGTTGAGACTTGTTTTACTACCCAGTAATACGGTCAGGTGTTCTTAAACAAATGTGTATTATGCAGTTGTTAACTATTCTGTTCAAATCTTATATATCCTTACCAGCCTTTTGCCAGCTTGTGAGATCAATAACTGAGAGAAGTATGTCAACATCACCCTGTTTTGTCCTTTACTTAGCAGTCTGGATAGCATTTGATCATCTGTAAGGCTACAACTAAGTGTTAACCTAAGGCAAGCCCATATAGGTACTTTTATTGCAAAAACATCTTCATGTTTATTCCGTTTCTTTCCTCTTCTTACAGGTTTTCCTTTTAATCCAAAGTGAGAAGATGAAAAATGACTACATTTACCTCAGTTGGTTAGCTCGGTGCTGTGAGTCATCTTTTAAATGTTACAGAGGAATCCTCTCTTTCTTCTCTGTTGCATAATCTTCTGGATAGAAATTATAGTGAACATTTATGTATTTATTTATTTATTTTTAAGTTGTTTTTTTTTTTCATTTTATTTATTTATTTTGAGAGGGAGAGAGAAAAAGAGCACAAGCAGGGGAGGGACAAAGAGAGAGGGGAGACTGAGAATCCCAGGCAGGCTCCAGGCTGTCAGTGCAGAGGCTGATGCAGGACTTGATTGTGAGATCATGACCATGAGATCATGACCTGAGCCAAAATCAAGAGTTGGACGCTCATCTGACTGAGCCACCCAGGTGCCCCTTGTTTTATTTTTTTATTTTAAAGAGAGAAAGCCGGGGAGAGGAGCAAATGGAGAGAGAGAGAGAGAGAGAGAGAGAGAGAGAGAGAGAGAAACCCAAGCTGGCTTCATGCCCAGCATAGAGCCTGACATGGAGCTCAATCCCACAACCCCAGGATCATGACCTGAGCTGAAATCATGAGTCGGATGCTCAACCGACTCAGCCACCCAGGCACCCCTACAGTGAACATTTCTAATTTTTTTTGTAGAATGAGTAAACACTGAAATTAAGCATCATTAATGCTACTCAGTTAGGGTGGCCATGTACACGTATTACGTACATTTACCCTGTAGTTGGTTCTACCATACAACATTGACCTCCATGAATAGTCCTGAAAGGTGTCAAGTTCTTCCTTCAGCCCTGTTCAAGTTTCCAGAATTTCAGTTTACAGTATTCTGTGTTAAATAGGCTAATTTTACCTTTTCATTATGATGAAGACCTGAAAAGTGGTAATGTGTCGGAAACATATTTTTTTAATCTGTTTTTAAAGTTTATTTATTTTGAGAGAGTGCACACGTGCATGAGCTGGGGAGGGGCAGAGAGAAAGGGAGGAAGAATCTAAAACAGGCTCTGTGCCTACAGCATGGGCTCAATCCCACAAACCATAATTTTTTAAAATACTATGTAGCCTACAACCTTTGTCTGTCTGTCATCTCCTATTAATTATCTTTCCTTGCTCCTTTTTTTTTCACTCAGATTTAAAATGTTCACAGAGTTTTTGAAGTCACAGAAAAATTTCGGCAATCACATGTTCTCAGTGAGGCTGAAACTGTATGAGAAGGATTTAATGAATTATATGTGACTTTTGAGCAGATGAGCAAAGTGGGAACTACTGGAAATCAACCCAATCTAAAAAGACATAATTCTGTGAATCCTAACTTAAATATCTTATGTATGGTAGAGTTCTGATGGAGAACCAGCTTAATGATGACCTTGCAAGCTTTCTACATAAGGGCTATTTACCATTCCTTTGTCTGTTTGGAACATAGAACGAAATCCAAAGAATAGCAAGATGCAGAATTGTATTTCCTGCACATTTAAAAGGCAAAACTCTGGGGCGCCTGGGTGGCTCAGCCAGTTGAGTGTCCAACTCTTGATTTGGGCTCAGGTCATGATCTCAGGGTCATGGGATCAGCCCCATGTCAGGATCTGTGTTGAGCATGGAGTCTGCTTAGGATTTTTTTTTCTCTCTTTCGCTCTCTCCCCTGCTTGCATGCTCTTTCTCTCTGTCTTTCTCTCTCTAACAAATAAATAAATAAATGCCCCAACTTTTTTTTTCTTTTCTTTTTTTTTTTTTTTTGTAGATATAATGAATAAGAAACCAAGACTAGCCTGGGAACTGTATCTCAAGATGGAAACTTCTGGCGAGTCCTTTAGCCTCTTACAGCTCATTGCTAATGACTGCTACAAGGTGAGTCCAAGTGACACCTCAAGGGAAAACTGAAGGTCAGTCACACAGTGCTACACTGGCCAAATATTAGGGAAGGGTGTCCTAGAGATTAAATGGCCATGTCAGAAATGTCATCCCTGGGGCTTCTGGCTGGCTCAGTCAGAGGAGCATGCAACTCTTGATCTCAGGGTTGTGAGTTCAAGCCCCACATTGGGTGTAGAGAATACTTAAAAATGAAATGTTAAAAAAAAAAAAAAGAAATGCCATCCCTTTTATGAGCATATGAATTCAGAGATAGCATTTCACGATTTTATATACATATCCAATATGTATGCATATAAGTGAAATATGAAATGTATATGAAACAATGATTTAGAGAGGTTGTTTTAGATTTCTAAAGACTCTGAATCTTTAGATACCATCCAGGTAGAGATAATCATGTGGGAGTTGGAAACTTAATTCTGAAGATCAGGAAAAATGTCCTCTAATATCTAGAGACATAGATTTGGAGAAATCAGCACCATTTCAATAGCAATTGAAGCCCTGATAAACAAGATTACCTAGGTAAGGAAGTAAAGTGAGAAGAGTAGGGAGTTGCAAACCAAACCTTAGGGAATACTTAGGGGCAAATAGTAGACTGGAGAGACAAAGGAACCAGAAAAGAGAATAAGATGCAATCAGGTTTCATAAAAGACTAGCTGGGGGGGGGGGGGG
>NW_024412391.1:8541933-8584319 GCF_014898765.1 Herpailurus yagouaroundi | reverse complement strand
ACTTTGGGGCCTTATCCTATAGATTAGAAGTTTTTTTTAACAAATTAACCTCACATTCTGGAAGTTCCTATTGGGGAATATTTAGGTAACACCAGACTAGTGTTAAATTAATAACAGCTCATTTCAAAGTGAATCATTACAAAAATAAAGTGAGTCACTACCAATGGAAAAGGTTGTAAAACATAGGAAACTTGAAAATGTTTAACATGACTTAGTAGATGGCAATGACATTAAGCGAGTTAGGGGAACCAGAGGGAAAGAAAACATTCAGACGGGAATTTAGTTCAGTTGTAGATGTATTAAATCTGAAGTGTGTTTGGGGCTCCAGTTAGAGATATTACCTGTGGGAAATTATTATGGCGAGCCTGGAGCTCAGGTGTTCCTGTAAGAGGTCGGGATTAGAGATACAGTTGTAGAAGTTAACAGTAGTTGACGGTGGTGGTGGTGGCGGCAGCAGCAGTAGCAGGAGAGTGTGGGCGACAGTGAGGTTAACCAGCCAATGGGGTGAGGAACCACACGGACGCCAGTGTTTAAGGCATAGAAATAGAAGAATCAGTGTAAGAGACAGAGGATGCTGATGGATATAAAGGAAAGAAAAGAACCAGGAAGTGGGGGGGGAGGGCTTTTCATTCCTCTTTTTCTTGTTCCAGTTTTATCAAAAGCCTAGGGAGGAGCATGACAAATCTGCAACCTGTTGGAACTGCATGAGACTTGAGAAAACAATAGTGGGTAGAGAAGAGAATGAGATTAGAAAGCCGACACAGTGAGCGTAGACCACAAAGAAATGGATGCTGAGGATAAGGGGGGAAACATGACGCTAACTTAAAAGGAAAACCATGGTTAAGGACGTGGGGCGGGGAGTATTTTTGCAGGTGGAGGGAGAGGTTGTTTTTGTTTGTTTGTTTTTATTTTTTATTTTTTATTTTTTAACGTTTATTTATTTTTGAGACAGAGAGAGACAGAGCATGAACGGGGGAGGGGCAGAGAGAGAGGGAGACACAGAATCAGAAGCAGGCTCCAGGCTCTGAGCCATCAGCCCAGAGCCTGACGCGGGGCACGAACCCACAGACCGCAAGATCGTGACCTGAGTTGAAGTCGGATGCTTAACCGACTGAGCCACCCAGGCGCCCCTGTTTGTTCGTTTTTAGAGTAGGGAGTTAAAGTATCGTTAGGCAGAGGAGCTGTTGGACAGGGAGGTTAGAGATTCAAGAGAATGGGGGCATTTCTGATGGAAGAAGGCCCTACGGAGATGAGAGGAAGATGGAGTTAATGACCTTAAAAAGAAGAGAAGGACCTTAAAAACCAGTTCAGTCTTACCTACTGTCTCAGTGGTCCCATGACCACCCACTGGTTTGGTGAGTCACTGGAAGGGTTCTGAGGATTCAAAGTTACACTCATGGCTAAGATTTACTACAATATAGAAAAAGCAAGAAAAAGATACGTATAGGAGGAGACTGGAGAGGTTAAGCCCAGGCTTTTTTGTCCTCCTTCTGTGCTAATTGCACAATCATGTCTTTCTCCAGCTGCAAACTACAGAGACATGTATGAGATGTCCTTGTCCAGGAAAAATAGGAAGGGCAAATAGGGGAAAAAATGGCAGAATTAAGTCTTCTAACATGTCAATCACATTAAATGTAAATGGTCTAAATATACCAATTAAAAGAGAGATGTTGACAGAGTGGATAAGAAACCAAGACCCAACTATGTACTTTTTACAAGAAACTCATTTCAAATATAGTGATATAGGTAGGTTGAAAGTAAAAGGACAGAAAAAATATATACCGTGAATTAAGCAATTTGTTTAACAAACACATGCTTACCATATGACTCAGCAATCACACTCCTGGGCATTTATCTCAGAAATGAAACCTGTATCCATACAAATACCTATTCCCAATGTCAATAGCAGCTTGATTTGTAATAACCAAAAACTGGAAATAATCCAAATGTCCTTCAGTAGTGAATGGTTAAACAAACCGGTTTGGCATGGACTACTGCTTATTAATAAGCAGGAATGATGAGGACAGTCCTGACTGCCTTTCTTGATGTTTGACTGCTGACACCTTTTAAGCTTCACCCTTCCTTCTTCCCCTTGTGCCCCACATCTGGACAAAATGATAAGAAATGCTAGGTACTCCCTTCTCTGGTGCCACCAGGTGATTCAGACCACATGAGCCCCTGCTGGTGCTCAGGAACCCTCATCCCAGCCCCAACCACAATAAAAATCTCTTAAGACATTTGCTCTCTTGCTCTCTCTTAAGAGGCCTGCCCTACTCCTCCCAGAGATCTCAATTATTTAAGTAAGAAATCTTTCCATGCTCTCTTGGTGTGTGTATGGCATCATCACTCTCAACATCCAAACCAAACTTTGGGTGGAGGTGCCTCCTGCTTTTTCAAGGTTATGTAATAGGAACCAACTAGTGATATACATAGTAACTTGGATTTTTTTTTTAATTGAAGTATAGTTGACACATAATGTTACATTAGTTTCAGGTGTACAACACAGTGATTCAACAACTCTACATGTTATACTGTGCTCACAAGTGTAGCTACTATCTATCACCATACAATGCTATTATGAACCATGGACTATATTCCCTGTACTGTGCCAAAATAACTTGGATTAATAAGGAAGAAGAATGACATTATGCTGAGTGAAAAAAGCCAATCTCAAAAGAGGCCCATACTGCTTGATTTCATATACATAACATGCATGAAATGAAAAGTATAGAGATGTAGAACAAATTAGTGATTGCTGGGAGTTAAGGATGATCAACAGGGAGAGGGGTGTGTATGTCTCTAAAAGGGTAGGACAGGGGCGCCTGGGTGGCGCAGTCGGTTAAGCATCCGACTTCAGCCAGGTCACGATCTCGCGGTCCGTGAGTTCGAGCCCCGTGTCGGGCTCTGGGCTGATGGCTGGGAGCCTGGAGCCTGTTTCCAATTCTGTGTCTCCCTCTCTCTGCCCCTCCCCCGTTCATGCTCTGTCTCTCTCTGTCCCAAAAATAAATAAATGTTAAAAAAAAAAAAAATTTAAAAGGGTAGGACAGATTTGTGATGATGGAATCGTTCTGTATCTTGATAGTGATATGAATCTACCGATTTGATGAAATGACAGAACTATACACCCACATTGTAGCAATGTCAATTTCCTGGTTTTAGATACTGTGCTACTGCACTATAGTAAGCTGTAACTGGGGAATTTGGGTGAAAGGTACCTGGGACCAAAAAAAAAAAAAACAAAAAAAAACCCCGAAGTTTTAGAGTACCTGGCTGGCTCAATTGCTAGAGCATGTCTCTTTGATCTTGGGAGTGTGAGTTTGATTCCTATGTTGGGTGTAGAGATTACTTAAAAATAAAATCTTTAAGAAAAGAAAAGAAAAAGGTATATGGGACCTCTTTGTACTATCTCCAAAACATCCTATAAATCTAGAATTATTTCAAAATAAGTAATTTTTAAAGATGAACCGACTAGAGCTATATCCAGCCATACAGATGCATCTTAACATAGGCAAGACACAGAAGAATATTTATGGTATTCATAAAGATAAAGTCTTGAAAGACAAAAGTTTAATTATATTGTCTAAAGGTACATACATAAGTATAAAAAAAGTCAAAGAACTGATGACCATAAAAGTTGGCATAGCAGTTGCTTCTGGAGGGAAGGAGAGGGCTGTGGTCTGGCAGTGACACAGAGCTAAATAGCGTCAATGTCTTGTTTCTTGACCTGAGCAGGGATTACTCTTGTGTTCATGTTTTATGCATTAAATTGTACATTAATGTTTCAGGCGCCATTCTATATCTGTGTTATTTCACCAAAAATAATTTTTTGAAGAGCACGTAGGAAGAAGGACTAACCTTGAAAAGGAATAAGAACACTTCTTTCTGTGAAATGTACAGAAACGAGGGAGGGATGAATGCGAGTACGAGCATAATGTGAGCTGAAGGGAGGAAGGTTGTGTTTTCCCTGAAGGATAGACAAATGCTAAGACTGCAGTAGAGATCTTAAGGAAATTAGCAAAGGTTTAGAATAGGACTTTATGGGAGTGGAGAGGTAACGAAACCACATCGAGCAAGGAGGATTGCCCAGCAAGTTGAAGACTTCAACAAAATGGCAATGCTATATGTTTTTGGCTGCCAGTCAAGAAAACTCACCTAAGCACAGTTTAATAGTATTTGGCATGCTCTACATGGCAGAGGAAATGTGTAGTATATTTGGGAAAGAGTTCTGTCAAAATGAATTAAGTGTTTAGAAGATTTGATGTTTAGAGTAGTAGTCAGTATCCATCTCGGTATTTTAAGAATTTAGGAACAAGGTCAGGAAAAGTCATGTTCTCTTTGAACATGATCAAATGAACGTAAAATGAATGATGGTAGTCACCTACGGAATGTGTTGAGGAAACCTGACAGCGCGGAGCCTGCTTGGGATTCTCTCTCTCTCTCCCTCGCTCTCTGCCCCTCCCCCACTTTTGCTATCTCTGTGTCTCTCAAAATAAATAAGTAAGCTTGAAAAAAAAGAGTACAGTATAATTAGAAGAAATGACAGATGTGTTGATTACAGCATAACTTGACTATATGTAGGAAAAATGTTACGTTGTTGAAAACTGGTATAAATTGAACCACGTACTCAAATTGTGATTTTCCTTCTTTAGTTTTAGTAAGGAATTGAAATTTATCTAATTTGCTAGCTGAAAATGTCATCACTAACCATTTTTTATATAGTTCTGTTTCACGCTGTCTTTACATTTCGTTTCATTCAGTGCAATCTTTAGATTACAAGTATTATCACAATACTTTTTTTTAATCAGATGGGCCAGTTCTACTATTCAGCCAAAGCTTTTGATGTCTTAGAGAGGCTGGATCCTAACCCTGAATATTGGGAAGGCAAGAGGGGAGCCTGTGTGGGCATTTTCCAGATGATTTTAGCTGGACGAGAACCCAAGTAAGTAATCCAAAAGAGACACTACCTCTGTTCTTTTGGTGTTTGTAAGGGAAAAGAATTATTTTCTTGTATTACATCTTCTGAAAACCCAAAACGATAGTGATGTTTTATAATGATGAATAGAAGATTAAGATGTTTTGTATGTCTATCTGATGTTTTCTCT
This sequence comes from Herpailurus yagouaroundi, assembly GCF_014898765.1. Classification (NCBI taxonomy): domain Eukaryota; kingdom Metazoa; phylum Chordata; class Mammalia; order Carnivora; family Felidae; genus Herpailurus; species Herpailurus yagouaroundi. The sequence goes on along the minus strand of NW_024412391.1, from coordinate 8,579,217 downwards.
CCAGAAATTTTTTATGTTCCAAATCATTTTTATTGGGGACACTGAGTATACTATAGCTTTCAAATGTAAGAGTAAGATATATATTTGGCTCCAAATGAATTGTCATGTTCATTAAAAAAGTCTCTTTCTATCTCTTCTACTCTTTTCTTTGCCTATTAGCTTTTTCTTGTGCACTTACTTTGGGCTTCAAAGATTTAGGAATGGAGTGGGTATGGTTGATAATTTTTTTTTTTGTCTCCCTATATTTCAGGAAATAACTGAGACAGTAGATTACATAAAATTAAGTAACATACAGCTCCATTTATAACAAAAATTAAAATACTTAAAACTAAATTCAATTTTCTAAAAATAACTTTGTGGAATGTATTTGTTACTGGTGTATAAATAGATGTGGTTATTTTATAGGTAAACAATGTATCAAAAATTACTTCCTTCCTTGTATCTGATTCCATTCCTAAATACTGGTTTAAAGAAATTTATTAGGATGGGGTGCCTGGGTGGCTCAGTCAATTAAGCATGGGACTCTTGATCTCAGCTCAGGTCATGATATCACGGTTCATGAGTTCAAAGCCCATGTGATTGAGATTCTGGCTCTTCCTCTCTCTGCCCCTCCCTCCTTTTCTGTCTCAAAATAAATAAATGAACTTAAAAAGAAAAAAGAATTTGATTAGGTGAAAGAAGATGCCTGAAATAAAAAACAGAAATAGAAAATATGAGTGAAATCTTAGGGAAGAGGATCCATAGGCAGAGTCACCTATACATTTGATAAGGTAACAGGGAAGTTTTAGTATGCATTACATAAAACATGAGTTTTAATTTTAATTAAAATTAAATTACTTGAAACATAAACACTGGGTATTTGCCAAATCTTGGCCCTGAATTTTCTTCTCTTCCATATTTATTAATATATTAATTTTCTTTAAAAATTTTTGTTACAGTTTATTTATTTATTTTGAGAGAGAGGAAGAGAGCACGAGGGGGAGGGGCAGAGAGAGAGGGAAAGAGAGGATCCCAAGCTGGCTCTGTGCTGTCAGTGCAGAGCCTGACATGGGGCTCAATCCCATGAACTGCGAGATGATGACCTGAGTCAAAAGCAAGAGTTGGACACTTAACTGACTGAGCCACTAAGGCGACCCTAATATATTAATTTTCTTGAAGAAATCATCCATTACTCTGGCTTTATAAAATTTTACAAATATGGTGGTGACACCCAGTTTAAGGTGATTACCACCTCAAACAAAAGAGAACTTGGGGGCACCTGGGTGGCTCAGTCAGTTAAGCTTCTAACTTCAGCTCACGTCACGATCTCCTGTCTCATGAGTTTGAGCCCTGCATTGCTGTCAGCTGTCAGCACAGAACCTGTTTCAGATCCTCTGTCTCCCTCTCTCTCTGCCCCTCCCCTGTTCATGCTCTCTCGCTGTCTCTCTCAAAAATAAATAAACATTGGGGCGCCTGGGTGGCTCAGTGGGTTAAGTGGCTTACTTCAGCTCAGGTCATGATCTCTCAGTTTGTGAATTCGAGCCCCGCGTCGGGCTCTGTGCTGACAGCTCAGAGCCTGGAGCCTGCTTCGGATTCTGTGTCTCCCTCTCTCTCTGCTCTTCCCCTGCTTGCGCTCTCTGTCTCTCTCTCAAGAATAAAACATTAACAAAATTAAATAAACAAACATTAAAAATAAAATCTTTGGGATGAGCACTGGTGTCATGTGTAAGAGATGAATCACTGAGTTCTACTCCTGAAGCCAAGACTACACTGTATTTTAACTAACTTGAATTAAAATAAATAAAATAAAGTCTTAAAAAAAAAAAGAGAGAGAGAGGTCTTGGACTCAGAGAAGCAACTTGTTAGTATGGAGCTAGAATTTGAACCTAATTCTTTGAACCCAACCCTCTTTCTACTTGGTCATGCAGAATAGGCATAGAAATAGGAATACTTACATCATGTTAGGCCAGAAAGATTAATAGCCTGTGTATGGATAGTATAAGTAAACAGGAAAACTTGGGTTGGTGAGAAAGATTTCATAGAATTTCCATTTTAGTATTCTACCATAAAAATAGAAGGCTTGGGGTCGCCTGGGTGGCTCAGTCAGGTAAGCGTCTAGCTCTTGATTTTGGCTCAGGTCGTGATCTCATGGTTTGTGGGATCGAGCCCCATGTTGGGCTTCTGTGCTGACAGTGCAGAGCCTGCTTGGGATTCTCTCTCTCCTTTCTCTCTGCCCCTCCCCTGCTCACACACATTCTCTCTCTCTCTCTCTCTCTCTCATTCTCTCTCCCCCCAAAATGAATAAATAGACATTAAAAAAAAAAATAGAAGGCTTGGAAGTCCATAACTGGTTTGTGAATACACAGTGAAATAGTCTGTTACCAAAAATGCCTTACTGGAAGGAGCGAAGAACAAGTATGAGTTGATTAGATCTGTTAATTTACATGCTTATTGAAACTCTTTGTCCCTTCAAATCTTTCCCCCAGAGAGACCCTTCGAGAAGTGCTCCATTTACTGAGAAGCACAGGGAACCCCCAAGTGGAGTACATCATCCGGATCATGAAGAAATGGGCCAAAGAAAACAGAGTGCCTATCTAAAATAGCTCCAGAGTCCTGGGGAACTGGTCACTGCTTTGCTGTAAAATTGGAAACTGAGGAGAATTCCTCAAGTTTAATGTAAGGTGCAGGGCTCTATTTTTTGACATTTCCTTCCTTGCTCTTTGAGCCTCAAGATCAGTGACTTGACTCGCTTAGACCTAGCCTCCTGGCTGAACTAAGCACCATAGTCCGTGCTCCGGCCCCTGTGTGATCCGACTAGCAATAAGACTTTGGATTTGTCTGGTGCCTTTCTTCCAAAAATACTCAGAGAACTCTTACGTAAAAACTGCTTTAAGGAGAATGGCATAATTTTTTTTTAATGTTAGCACTCCATGGCATTTTCCCATCGCTCCAATAACAAATGCCTTTAATGCCCAAGAGCCACCGTCATTCCGTCCTCTTCATTTTAGTCATCTGTACGTCATCCCATGTTACTGGGGCATTCCATAAAGAATTTTGTAATGCATTTCTGAGTCTTAGGAGAGCAGAGGTTAGAAGTAGCAACGTGATTCTAAGAGTGGCAGTAAGATCCTTTATCAAACTGTCCAGTCATTAATAGATAATGGACTTCGGGGATTACTCTTTCAGTAGTTTTGATGATAAATAACATGTTATTTCTCATCAAAGAAACAGGAGTATTACAGCTGTTTAAAAGGTGCATACTATGAAAAAAATCTGTATGGTACATTTCAAGGTATTCAGGAAATAGTATGGAAATCTCATTAGTCACTGCTCCATTATATTTTAGGGAACAAAACAGGTTAAGGATCTTTTTCATATGTTTTGGTGAATAGACATCAGTTTTGAAGGTAGGGCTACAAAGGCTATATGTATGCAGTGGGGCCATTTATTAATATGATGATAATAAACATGGGTTGTGCAGAGCCCTTTGAGGGACTTCCTAATAGCTGGACTCGATCCTAAGTCCTATTCCAGCCCCAGGTTTCTGAGCTGTTGCAACGTAAACCTACCACTGAGCACTTTTAGACTCAACAACTGATTTTCAGAAAATAGACATACATGTTTTGATGTAGCAGATTACCTTTGTTTCCACGCCATGTATTTTGTTTCCGTTAGCTTAAGGTACCCAGCGTTACAGGTGTAGAAAGTGCAGAGCCACCCCTCCCCGCATGAGAACTGAAAGAGCGTCCTAACTCCTTGAAGCACTGCAGACAGCTTAGAGAAGTCCCATAGGCACTGCGCCCGTTGTCCCCCACACCCCCGGCACGGCGGTGGCTGAGGGAGTCCTAGAAAACGGAGCCGGGAACGCGGCAGGAGAAGACCAGCGACTGCAGGTAGCCTTTGCCATCCGGACACTTGCAAGGGGTTCTTTCAGTTCCTGTCTTTGATCTTAGACCCAGATCTAATCAGTTTGGAGCACAAGTCAAACTAAAGTGGCCCGAATAACTGCATTTTAGAAAACAAAATTTTATCATTTTTCATATGCCAAAGCTTCTGTGTTCTCATGTTGTCGTTCGTCCTTTTTCAGTAGTTGGTTCTCAGCATGTAAGGTGGATCAGATCTGGGCAGAACCCAATATGATTTTTAGAATTACCTTGTGATTCTTACTTAAGCTCACTTGAAATATGAGGAAACATAATAGTGGGAAAAGATGGAACTCCTCAATGGCTTTTGGCAATAGAATTTGTCTTCCGGTTAATTTCCATTATCGTCAGATCTCCTGTACTCGGTAAGCTTTTCCACTGGTGGTGATTTACTTCTAAATGAGCTTTTGTTGAATTTAATACTCCAGCTTGTCCCTGTCATTTTCCTGTTTTGGGGGGAAAGCTGATACTCCAAAAATAGCAATTCCTGGAATTTTAAACTAGTTTTTTAAAAAAGTTTTTAATCTATAGAATTGAGCCAAAAAAGCATAAAGGCTAGTTTTAGAGAGATATCATCCAATTGTTATTAAGGATCCTTCTGGAATGTCTTGGCAGGGTCTCAAGATTGCAGAGTCCTGTTGCATGGCTGCTTTTCTTACATGTGATTGATGATACAGGAGAGAAGAAGGTGCAGGCTTAGGAATGTGGTGTCATGTGTACAGTTCAGAGCGTCGATGCACCATTTATAGTCGGTAGCAAATATTACTTGCAAATGGAAAAAATTTTTAACTATTTTTGTACTTCAAAAGAATGATGATATTCTACTGTAATATATTCAAATTAAAGTTTGTTATTTGGTCTTACTATGGTGGTCTGTTGAGTGTAGCAAATGCAGGTCCTGGGTATGTCCTGTGCCTTCCCTCCTTTCCTGACCCCAGAGCGGAGGGAAAAAACAAAGTTTGGGGCGTCACAGTTAACTCTTTACGAGAAAGGAAGGTACATATTTTTAAGAATCCCTGTCCACCAAGGCTGTGGTTCGTGCTCAGTCACTTTAGGTTTGGCTCTGCTGAATCACAGCTCATGGCAGAAGTGTTACGGCCAGTGCACAGGACGACACCACACACTCAGAAAGCTCTCAAGTACTTGTTTACTGAGAATTAAACATATCGTAGCCGGTAGAGCAAAGGACCCGTGAGAACTGACCTCATAGAATTCTGGTTCCCATCTAATTATTGTTTTATTGTGTGCCGAGCATATACTCGGGGCTGGGGATGCAAGGATAAACAGTGTGGAGTCCTGACCCTTACGGAACCCAGGCTAACAGAAGTATGCCGCACCGAACACAATAGCGTGTGATTTTTGGTGTCAGTAGGAGCAAAGTATGAGAGGAAATGAGGCAATGGGAACGCTTGTATCCCTTGCACATGGACACCTCCTGCCTCACTTGGGAGAAGCAGTGGGGATGGGTCCTGAAACCCAGCAGCCAGCACGGTGCTCAGGCTTCCCGTGTGTGCAGACGTGCAGCGTACGTCCCAGGACGCGGAAGCCGGGGGACGGCTCTCCCTTAAGGCCTGGCACGCTCAGAAAGTCGAGAGCGAGTGGGCAGTGCTCTCTCTCAGTAGTTACGCCTGCTTCCTAGTGATAAAACTGAATTCGCGGTTTATTAGTTCCTATACCTAGGACTCTCTCCATTTGACTCGGATAAATAGTCGTGTCTCTCCTTCATCCTATAAAATACTTCTGAGGTCGGTAGGTTTTTGATGGTAATGTTCAAACGGTACTCTGCCTGTTTAGAGACGCTGTCAGAGAATCCGTGCCTGTCACCTACCTTCACTCTGGACACGTGAAGAACATGGGGCAGGACAACGAAACACTAGATGAACACAAGCAGCCTCTGGGTGTGTATGGAGTGTGTGCTACATGGTCAAATTCGTGCTTTTTGTTGCATCAGACACCCTTTAAATGCAATCTAGGGGCGCCTGGGTGGCGCAGTCAGTTAAGCGTCCGACTTCAGCTCAGGTCACGATCTTGCGGTCCGTGAGTTCGAGCCCCGCGTCGGGCTCTGGGCTGATGGCTCAGAGCCTGGAGCCTGTTTCCGATTCTGTGTCTCCCTCTCTCTCTGCCCCTCGCCCGTCCATGCTCTGTCTCTCCCTGTCCCAAAAATAAATAAACGTTGAAAAAAAAATTAAAAAAAAATAAAAATAAAAAAAAAATAAATGCAATCTAGATGCCACGTTCAACTAGGGACCGGGTCGGCGGTTGGGGGAAAGGGAAGGAAGGCAGCAGCCGCGGCAGGCCCCCCGCTCAGGCCGCGCCTCTCAGGGCAACACACTGTACGGAGCTCGGATCTAGGGCATGAACTCGGTGACCCTACTGCATGAACTGTGCATACATTTTATGCATCCTCGTTTTCGTACATTCATTCGTGAATTCGTGTATTTATTTGGTCACTTCCTTACCCCACTGTGTCCCAGAAAAGATTGGGATAAGTTACCAAAATGCATGTGACAAAATACAAATAGAAGGCAAGTAAGAGTAAAAGAAGCCCAGAGTAAAGGTTCGAACACAAAAGTACCTCCCAGAGTTACTAAAGATGGGCCAGAAGTTCACCTTCAAACTTCCTACCAACCGAAGCAAAGGGTGAAATATAATCAGATACAAAATGCACGGTTCATCTGTGTGAATGAACTCCCTAATGGGAAGAAAAAACTGGGTTCTCGGTGATTTCTGATCGTTCATGGGGTCCTGAATTAGGTTTTCTGTACTATAACTTAACACATTAACTCTCTGCTTAATGAAATTTCAAGGGAATCTTATTGCTTTCCTACACATGTACGAGTTATTCCTATTATGTACAATTAAATAATTACACTTGCCCTTCTATTTTTAATTTCCTCTATAAACATAATTATACTCTCCTTTGCCGGTTTTTGACCGAGGAGTAGCTATTAATATGGTGGAGCTGAGACATGTTATTCAAGTTTTTAAAATTACAAGTGGGAGTGCCCTGACTGGCTCAATCAGTCGAGTATGCGACTCTTCATCTCGTGGTTGTGAGTTGAAGCACCATGTTGGGCATGGAGCCTACTTAAAATCTAAAAGAATAATAATAAAATAAAATAAAATTACAAGTGTATGTTGGGATGAAATGTGGGTAACAGTGACCTAAAGAATAATTACAAGGTGCTGTAAAAGCAGTGAAATGATAGGAGGAGATTCGACAGGGAAACACTGTGGAGTAGGTTAAATAGAAAAGGCTCCATGGTGCAAGTGAATCTTAAGCTGAAACTTGTATAAAAATGAAGTAGAGAATAAGTAAACAATTGTGTCAGATGAAGCATAAAAGGAGACGTGAGAAATACTTACAGACGGTTAGTCTCAACTTTGTTTCAGTTTGTCTATTTTCATATAATTTGTTCTATGAAAAACAGTACGGCCTTGGGGCGCCTGGGTGGCTCAGTCGGTTGAGCGTCCGACTTCAGCTCAGGTCACGATCTCGCGGTCCGTGGGTTCGAGCCCCGCGTCGGGCTCTGGGCTGATGGCTCAGAGCCTGGAGCCCGCTTCCGATTCTGTGTCTCCCTCTCTCTCTGCCCCTCCCCCGTTCATGCTCTGTCTCTCTCTGTCTCAAAAATAAATAAACGTTAAAAAAAAAAATTAAAAAAAAAACCACACTACGGCCTTATTTGTAAACTTGTAGTTTCACACTATGAAACTCCTAGGTACCTGTCCAGGAGATACTCCCATACATGTGTAACAGGAGATATGCTCAAGAATGATCCTCACACACTGTCCCCAGGAAAAACCTGGAAACAGCCCAATAATATCCTCCGACCGGAGAACAGGTAAACTGAAGTGGCTTGTTACAAAGGAAAGACAACTCAAATGTCAATACACAATTAAAAGGGAGGCAGGAGAAAGATGAACAAGGAGGGCAGGATGGTGGTTACCAGGGTTGGGGAGACAGGGGCTGGGGAGAGAAGATACCACACACACAGTGTATTTTTGTCCTGGCTCCAGTCTTCGTGTTAGATGGCGAGCCACAGGAGTTTATGACTTATAAAAACAAATTATAAATATACTATTAAAGACAAATTATAAATAGTTCAATAAAAGAGGGACAACAATGAGCGTATGTCTTGAACTAAAAATAGGACCAACCCGATCCTGAGTACCTGAGGTAAAACAAAACATTCGTTAACTAGAAGGAAATCCTCCTAAATGTAAACAATGATTATTTTCAAATGATGGAATTAGATAACCGTACTTCATGTTCTTACTGTCTTTCTATATTTTCTATTCTTTTCTACAAGGAGCGCATGTTACTTGTATTATCAGAAAACGGCCATGAGGTGCCTGGGTGGCTCAGTCAGTTAAGCGTCCGACTTCAGCTCAGATCATGATCTCATGGCTCGTGAGTTCAGTGAGTTCAAGCCCCCCGTCCGGCTCTGAGCTGACAGCTCGGATTCTGTGTCTCCCTTGCTCTCTGCCCCTCCCCCACTCACTGTCTGTCTCTCTCTCCCTCAAGAATAAATAAACGTTAAAAATAATTTTTTTAAGAAAAAGGCCAGTAGAATAATACAAATTTTAAACTAAAGAAGAAAAAAATGAAGAGACCTTCAGTTTATACCTAACAAAATTAATAATTCCTACAAAATTAATAATACCTTTGTATCATCTAATACCCAGTCCTTATTCAAATTCCCCATTGTCCCCACAGTAGTTTTCTAGAATTAGGATCAAAACTAAATCCAGCATCGCAGGCAGCTGTTAAAACCCTTACATGTAGGGGCGCCTGGGTGGCTCAGTCGGTTAAGTGACCGACTTTGGCTCAGGTCGTGATCTCGCGGTCTGTGGGTTCGAGCCCCGCGCCGGGCTCTGTGCTCACAGCTCAGAGCCTGCAGTCTGTTTCAGATTCTGTGTCTCCCTCTTTCTGACCCTCCCCCGTTCATGCTCTGTCTCTCTCTGTCTCAAAAATAAATAAATGTTAAAAAAAAAATTTAAAAAACAAAACAAAACAAAAAACCCTTACATGTATTTGTTTAAAAGACATCCCCTCCCCAATTTTCCCCAAGCCATCGATTCAGGAGAACATTGGGTTATTTGTGTGCTGGAACATCCTACATTCTGAATTTGGTTGATTTCCTCCTCCTAGGATTATTGAACTTGTTCCCATATCACTCAAAATGCCTTTAAACGGATAGATCTAACAACTGAGTAGATTCGAGCTGGATTATTTTACGCTGCCTAGGTGGCAGGTGCTATTGTGTACTTCCTACTGTGTCATGCCAGGAGATCCATAGTGTCTGGTTCTCCCACTTTCCAAGAATCCATTCTTCTCACTAGTAGACCTCTATCACAAAAAAAAAAAAAAAAAAAATTGGAGTCAGTTACCATTATTATATTTTTAATTTTATCAAGAAATTTCAGGAAATTTGTTTTCCCTCTTATCACATAAGTAGCTACATAATATTCTCAATTTGGCCTCTTGGTCTGCAAAGCCTAAAATATGTATTATCTGGCACTTTATATTTTTTGAAAGTTTTTTTAAATTAATGTTTATTTTTGAGAGAGAGAGAGACAGAGTGCGAGCAGGGGAGGGGCAGAGAGAGAGGGAGGGAGAGACAGAATCCCAAGCAGGCTCCATGCTGTCAGCACAGAGCCCGACGTGGGGCCCCGTCTCACTGACCCTGAGATCATGACCTGAACCGAAATCGAGTCCGCCTTTTAACTGACTCAGCCACCCAGATGTCCTGACACGTACTAGGTTGAAGCCGAGGAAATTCTGCTGTGGTGAAATACCGTTTTAAATTTTCTAATTTTTTTGGCCTTTGCTCTCCTGTGAGTTGCGATTGCCGCAGTGACTGGGTAATCTGCTAATGTGACTAGGATTCATTCTCTCGCCAGTGCTATCATGTCATTACATAAAAAGCATAATGTTTTGCCACCTGATCTGACACAAAATAATTCACACTCCACTGTGCCTTAAAGGCTGAGGACCCATTATTGGAGTTTCTGTAGTTACCAAGTGTGTGGATCCTAATTATCTACTAAAGGAGGGAAAATGACCACTAGGTGGGTCTGTGGACCAGTGGACCCAAAGTAAGATAGACTTTGGCCAGGACTATATTCATTGGCTGGGGCCTGCACTCCAGCAGCGGGGTCGTGATACATTCTAGGACCCTGTGTCTCACAGTCCTCAGAAGAGCTGGGTACTCCTTAGTGTCCTGTCATCTGAGAAAAAGGCCATAGGTCCCTTATGGGAAAGGACCGAGGAAATCATGAAATACAAATATATGAACTCATACAGTTCTATGAGTTTTGGCAAATATATACAGTCACGTAACAAGCACCAGAGAGACAGATTGATGGGTTTTTTTTTTTTTTTTTTTTACAAAAAAAACTATTTTTCATAGAGAATCCCAGGTTTAAGTTTATGCTCACTCTCTTTGGTCACGACCACTATTCAGAGGCTGGGATTTGACCCAGGCATTTGTCCAGGGTGGCAGAGAAACGAAAAAGGAAAATTATAGCGACATCGATGACAACAAAAAGAAAGAAAGCATCTCGTGTGGGGGAAGGTGGACACAAGTTGCAAACAATCCATCAAAAATACGATCGATAAATGGCGTTGGACTTCTCAACAGCAACTCTGGAAGCTATAAAACAATGCTGCAATGCCTTAAGAATTCTGAGAGAAAGTTATTTCCGCCTAGAAATTGTTATTCAAATATGTAATAGAACAGATATCTTTTCAGACGTGTATATAACGTAAAATTTTCTCTTGAATTATGTGCTAGACCAAGAATATGGGAACAAACTAAGGAAAAAGATGCCATACCATCTGAGAAGTGGGGGCTCCAAGTTAAGAGCGGGTGAGGGGAAGGCCCAGGATAATGATGGGGGACATACTTCAAGACAGCTGTGCACAGTCCCAGAGATCAACCAGTACAGACTGGAGCGGGTCAGAGGCTCCAAGAGAGACGCATTCAAGATTAAATAGGATACCTCATTTATTAACCTATGAGAAGAGAGTATTAGAGAAGCTCTCAAGAAAACCAAGCAAATGAGAGGATTATTAAAATGTGCAAGGAAGGAAAAGTAATCATAATGCATTTCATGGTTCAGCTGTAAAAAGCGTTTATAGCTCATAAAACTGTAAGCACTGAACATCGATTCAACCAAAATCTGCCCCAACAGTATTAGGAGCAGAGGGGTTGGAACGTGTCTGTGTATGGCGTTGTGCGTGAGAAAAACCTGTCTTCATATTTCATTGCACTACAATAAATGAAAAAAAAGAGGGGTGGCTGGCTGGCTGAGTCTGAAGAGCATGCAACTCTTGATCTTGGGGTCGTGAGTTCGAGCCCCACGTTGGGTGTAGAGATTACTTAAATAAATAAAATGAGAGGGAAAAAAAGGGGGCGCACCCTGGTAGCTCAGGCAGTTAAGCATCCGACTATTGATCTCGGCTCAGGTCATGATGTCACAAGTCAAATTGTGTGATCAAGCCCCGCACTAGGCTCTGTTAACAGCTCAGAGCCTGCTTGGTATTCTCTCTCCCTCTATCTCTGCCCCTTCCCTGGTTGTGCTCTCTCTCTCTCTCGCAAAATAAACTTAAAAAAAAAAAAAAAGTCTTCAATTTAGTTCTGATAAACAGAGGAGGCCGGCAAACCAAAGAATTGCAGAGACAAGCCATATTTGCAGGAAGCACTTTGCCCTGTAGCAGAGAAGGCAACATTGTGAACGGCTCCACAGCTACTCGCCAAAGGGGTGGAGAAGAGTAAATGCAGACCCCTGAGTCATAAGCTTAGTACCTGCCAGGTGGGCACATGGCCCTGGGGTCCCCGGATATGCATATTCACCAAAGCGGCTGGTCCAGGGAACCTCAGCTTCCTCAAAGATGAGCAACTCACACAAACAAATGGACAACACAACTAAAGGTCTATAGAAAATTAATACAAGAGAAAAGGAAGGAAGAAGGAAGTCAAATGCTAAACAAAAATACCAGCAGAAAATTGGTAATATGTACATGAAAACCATAACCAAGCATTTCACTCTTACAGAAAGGTAGAAAATAGTGGTAGTTCACTGAGATATCATCTTTAAGGTATCATTAAAGGTAATAAATCAAATAGTATATATCTTGCAATACCAAATTAAAAGAAGAGAAAATACTGAGGTATCTGGCTGGCTCAGTCGGTACAGTGTGTGATTCTTTTTTCTTCTTCTTTATGCCACTCTTGATCTCAGGGTTGTGAGTTAGAGCCCCATGTTGGGTGTGGAGATTACTTAAAAATTCAGTCTTAAAAACAAAAAAAGAAAGTCCTGAATTTCATCATTGGTCATAGAATGGAATTACAGACAATGTCCAAAAGAAATTGAGGATTAAGTGCACTATAACATTATCCTATTAGAACAAAAACATAAACCTTCCAAATTACCAATGCGGTAACAAACACAAAGCAAAGAGATCAGTTCAAGGGGGATTTTTAAAGAGGTTTAAAGAAGAAAGCATGACATAAAATAATGTGTCAGATCTATGCACAAACATACCTCTCATGTCAAAAATACTAATGGACTCCACTCACCTATTACAAGAAGAAGATTGGCAGATTAGATCACAAAGCAAAACCTAACTCTGCTGTTTACACATAAGTAGTGGTAATAAAAATATGGGTAATAGTATAATTGGGCAAATGCAAATAAAAGGGAGCAGGTGTCACAACCAAACAGGGTTGAATCCAGGTCAAGATCATTAAGCAAGTCAAAGAAACACAATTTGAATGACAAAAGGCCCATTTCTCAGTGAAGATATAACAGAAATGGAAGAAATAACATCAAAAAACAAAAATGATAAGAGTTCTAAGGACAGTAGTAATAAAAGGTTCCAGTTCACAGTGGTTGAAATGAAAAAAATGTAAGTAAAAGCATAGAGGTAACTTACGTATGACAACTAATAAGGAATATATTGTTAATGTAGCTTATGCCTTGAAAACAGACTGACTTCCTTTTCCAGAACCCATAGAACATTCAATAAAGCTGTCAGTAAATTAGGCCACAAAGCAAACAACATCAAACATTTATATAAGTGCTTACTATGCCCCAGCTACACATCTAAGCACTTCACACATACTAACTCAATTTAATCCCCACAACTTTAAAAAGTATGTGTATTATTATTCCCCCTTTGCAGACCAAGGCACGGAATGCTGAAATTGCTTGTGCCAAAGTCACAGAGGTAAGTTAGTAACCAAGAGTCTCAAAAATAAAACCAATGCGGGGCGCCTGGGTGGCTCAGTCTGCTAAGTGCCCGACTTCATCTCAGGACATGATCTCACAGTTCGTGAGTTCGAGCTCCGTGGCAGGCTCTCTGCTCTCAGCACAGAGCCCGCTCTGGATCCTCTGTCTCCCTCTCCCTCTGCCCTTCCCCCACTTGTTCTCTCCCTCCCTCTCTCTCTCTCTCTCAAAAATAAACCTTTAAATAAATAACTAAAAGCAATGCAGAGGTTTTCAAATCACAATGTCATAAGTAGAAGTTACCTACAAAACTGAGAGCTCTGCCACCTAAACATCAAAAAAAGAAAATAAAAAGCCACTTAACCAACCAACCAGAGGCACCTGGGTGGCTCAGTTGGTTGAGTGTCCAATTTGGGCTCAGGTCATGATCTTGCGGTTTGTGAGTTCAAGCCCCACATCGGGCTCTTCGCTGACAGCTCAGGGCCTGGAGCCTGCTTCAGATTCTGTGTCTCCCTCTCTCTCTGACCCTCCCTTGCTCTCTCTCTCTCGCTCTCTCTGTCTTAAAAATAAACATTAAAAAATCAAAAATAAATAAAAATAAACCACCACCCCACCACCAACAAAACAAACAAATTGCAAATAAAAACTTAGACAAAAACCCTCTCAATTTTAGGGTAAAAGAGAAAAGCCAAGTTGTATTCGAACTGGATTGGAGATAAAGTTCAGAGGACAGGTGAAGGCCTTTGATTTTTATATTAATATACAGAAAAAAATAAAAACAAGTGACCTAAGCAACTTACCAAGAAGTAATAAAAAGCGGGGGGTGCCCGGCTGGCTCCCTCAGTAGAAATGCGACTCTTCATCTCCCAGTCATGAGTTCAAGCCCCCCATTGGGTGTGGAGCCTACGTAAAAAATAATAATAATAATAATTAAAAAAACTAAATGAAGTAATAAGAAGAACATTGAAATAACATAAGGACTCTGCAAGAAAAACTAGTAAACTCTGAAATTAATTCATTTAAAACCAGAAAAATGGTACAACTGATAAGTAAGTGAAGGGGTTGGTTGGCTGAAAAATGATTAACCTTTAGCTAATGAATCAAGGTGAGGGATGGGGAGGAGCACACACATACAAAATGTTACAGCTCTTAGATAAATTCATTCAAGTGGAAACACTTGGTTAAAGAGAGCATACACAAGTATTCTCACAGACGGTGCTGAATCGCTGTGCACACAGGTTATTCCGATTCCAGTCTCCACCAGCATATTTAAACATATTTAAGATATATGTATTTAGTTATTAAGTACACTCTACCCCCAACGTGGGACTTGAACTCACGACTCCAAGATCAAGAGTCACGCGCTCTACCGGCTGAGCCAGCCAGGCACTCCTCTGCATTGGTTTTTAATGTTTATTCTTTTATGAATTCAGTCTTTGTCAGAAGTGGAATCAGTGTTTTGCTTGAGTCATGAAAAGAAGCTGTAGGCTTTTCCCCTATTGTCTATACTGTACCACTTTACATAACAGTAAACCTATTGTTCTATAAACGCCTGGTGGAATTTTTCTGTGAAACTGGATGGTCCTGGTCTTTCTTTGTTCTTTGGCAACATTCTTGATTTCTTCCATAGCAACTGGTCTGGATTTTTTTGTCATCTCTGGAATTAGTTTTGTTATACGTGATGTGTTTTCTATTCTAGGATAAATCATCACCGTGATTCACAATGATTTTACCACAGAGTCATCCACGCTTTCTGCCGTCTCGTGCGGTGGAAGTCAAGTGGGTTCCTGGGAGGCCCCTTACCCTTTCTTGGAACAGTGTCCTGTCCCCCACCCCCATCCCCATCCACCTGATCCCAAGTTCCTGGTAGCCATGCTTCTTCACAGTTGTTTGATCTGGGGGTGAGCACCTGACCCAAACCAGGCCAGTCAGAGAACCTTCTCTACAATTTTGGTAGAGTGTAAAATTTTCCTGTCTTCGTCTGGGCCGGTCGCTCCAACAAAGATGATGTAAAGAAAAACTGGAGGAAGTATAACAAGGCCATATTTTTAATCCTGTAACTTGGGGAGCAGAGAAAGCTAGTCACAGAGAAAAGAACGCAGAATGAAATAGATCGGAAAGAGACGCAGAAAGGAGACAGAAGGAATATTGTCTGGCATCACGCAGGTTTTCTATCCCTAATTCTGGTTCCATCTTCTTGGGGACTGATTGCAATTCCTTCCCTTTGCTTCTGGGAGATATTCTTGCATCTGCTTTATAAACTGCTCTGTGTATTCAACCCACTTATGCTGATTTCCTTTATGACACTTGAAAACAGAAGTTCTCATATTACTCGGTTCTGAATAATCTACTATTAGCCCACTTGGTGGGGCATGGTCGCCCATTCCATCCCCCCAGGTCACTGCAGTCCATCTCAAAGGCCATCACCATGCTTTCCCTTATTCTATTTACCCACCACCTCATCATCCGTAAGTGCGTTTCCTCCATAACATTTCCCTAACTATTCCAAACTTTTTGATTTCTCCCTTCTCTGAATGTCCATGTACCACCCGCACATTCGAGGAAGAACTGAAAAACGTTGGCCCGGCTATGGCAAATAACACTCGTAGCTTTTTCCAACTCAAGCATCTGACTTTCACACAGAATCTTCTGGTCCTTGGGCTTCTGCAGTGTGAAATTCCCATACCCTTGCCGCATGGGTACAACCTCATGAACCTGCTCAAGACTGAATCTACTATTAGTTTAGTATTTCGTTACTCATAGCACAATTTGCAACAAAACAGTTTCTGCTCAAGGGAACTGTTCCTTGTGCATTCCATAACTTTTCCATTAAAATTAGAAAACAGGAAATCATTACACTTTATAAGCATTAAAGCTGAATAAACATTCAGAATATCCATTAATACATACACTGTATACTGGGGTGCCTGGGTGGCTCAGTTGGTTGGGCGTCCGACTTCGGCTCAGGTCATGATCTCGCAGTCTGTGAGTTCAAGCCCCACGTCGGGCTCTGCGCTGACAAATCAGAGCCTGGACCCTGCTTCAGATTCTGTCTCTGTCTCTCTGTGCCCCTCCCCCGCTCTCACTGCGTGTCTCTCTGTCTCTCTCTCTCAAGAATAAAACAAAAACATTAAAAAAATTAAAAAATACATCCACTGTATAAACAAATTGTGGTATATTCATAACTGAAATGCTACACAAGAAAAAAGAATAAACTACTGGTAATATGCCACAGATGAATTTCAAAACCATCATGTTGATGGAAAGAAGCCAGGCGTAACACACACACACACACACACACACACACACACACACACACATGTACATACTGTGTGATTCTGTGTAATGTTCAAGAACAGACAAAAGTAATATATGCTGGATAGAAATGTGAATGGGGCTTACTTTTGGGAGGATACTGAGCGGCAAAGGACACGAAGGACCTTTCTGGGGTGAAGGAGATCTTACCTATCTGGAGTGAGTACTAGGGTAAAGGGCTGTGTACAAAAGGAAAAGCTCTGGGACGCCTGGGCTGCTCCACCGGTTAAGCGTCCAACTACTCTTGATTTTGGCTTGTGTCACGATCTCACAGCTCTTGAGTTCGAGCTCCGCGCAGAGTCAGCTTGGGATTTGCTCTCTGTCCTTCTCTCCCTGCCCCTCCCCCACTTGTACTTGCTCTGTCTCAATGAATAAAATATTAAAAAAAAAACGTGCAAGTATGCATTTTCTTGTATGTTAAGAATTCCTAAATTAAAAAAAAAAAAAGATGCAAATGTTTAGTTACCAGAGGCACAGCTAGACTGTCTCCAACCCATATAAACCTCTTCTGTTTCTACAACTGGCTGTGCAGTGTCTCTCCCCGGATCGCTTTTTAGTTTTGTGAATATACATCCAGAGATATTTTATGTATATATACATAATACATCATTTCTCCCAGAAAGAACACAGTGTTCTTCCTCTTTTTACACAAATGGTAGCATATTGAAGGTTGTTCCTCCTATTGCTTTTTTCACTTAAGAATAGACCTTAGTGGGGTGCCTGGGTGGCGCAGTCGGTTGAGCGTCCGACTTCAGCCAGGTCACGATCTCGCGGTCCGTGAGTTCGAGCCCCGCGTCGGGCTCTGGGCTGATGGCTCAGAGCCTGGAGCCTGTTTCCGATTCTGTGTCTCCCTCTCTCTCTGCCCCTCCCCCGTTCATGCTCTGTCTCTCTCTGTCCCAAAAATAAATAAACGTTGAAAAAAAAATTTTTTTTAAAAAAAAGAATAGACCTTAGTGATGAGATTTTTAGAAGATTGCATAAAATTCCATTGTATGGATCGTGTCATCATAAGAGAAATGTACACGAAAATCACTTAAATAAATATCTCAGCTTGGCAAAGATCAAAAAGTTATATTGCCAAGGGTATTGGGAAATAGAAACCCTCATGCATTGCTAGTGGAATATAAACGGATACTTCCTATAGAGGGCAATTTATTAAATTCAAAGTTCACGTATTCTTTGATTCTACAGTTGAGTCAGGTTGAACAGACTACATTTGTGGAAAAGTTGTTTGTATTTCCTTTCCTGTGAACTATCTGTTCATATCTTTCTTCACTTTTCTATTTGGTTATTATTGTTGGTGCTCCTTGATCTGTGAGAGTTTTTTGTAGATTAGAGACAGTCACCCTTTGTGAAATGTGTTGCAAAATTGTTTCAATTTTGTCATTTGTTTTCGACTAGTCCTGCTTTTCTGTCATGTAGCAATTTATTTTAAATGGTTGAAATTATCAACCAGACTTGGAAAGGGCTTCCCCAGTGTGAGATTATTTTTTTTTTATCTCAGTTGATTTCTTCTGAAGTTTTTATTTCAGTTTTTACATTTAAAACTTTGAGTCAGTAGAAATGTAGCCTTTCATATGGTGTAAGATACAATTTTATTCCTGTGTGGACGGCTACCCAGCTGTCTTTAAAAAAAACAAACAAACATTTTTTTTTACATTTATTTATTTTTGAGAGACAGAGAGAGACAGAGCATGGGTGGGGGAGGGGCAGAGATAGGAGACACAGAATCCAAAGCAGGCTCCAGGCTCTGAGCTGTCAGCACAGAGACCAACGTGGGGCTCGAACCCACAAACTGTGAGATCATGACCTGAGCAGAAGTCGGATGCTTAACCGACTGAGCCACCCAGGTGCCCCTTTTAAATTTTTTTTTTTTACATCCAGTTGTCTGAATCTATTTATTGAATGATCCATTATTTCCTCACTGATTTGAAATTATTGTATATTCAACAAGAGAAAGACAGGAAATGGAAAATGCACAAGTGGAAAAGTGGAAAATGATTATAAACCGGCAATCTGCAGAAGAGAAAACTTAAAAGACCAACAGGTTCTCTGAAGCAATGCTCATCTCCCTTAGTCATCAGAGAAATGCAAGTTGGAATAATAAGGACTGGCAAGAATTAAACTGGATTCGGTGGTGGTGGTGGTGGAGTGGAGGGCTGAAGTGATATGGGAACACTTATCCACTTGTGCTACCATCCTGGAGAGCGGTCCCTCAATGCAAATGTGTGTCCTAGGACTCAACGGTTCTCACCCGAGCATGCGTCCCCAAAACACATTTTCACACACAGCCAAAGAGCATATGAATGAGTGTGTTCATAGTTGCACTGTGGTGGTGGTGGGGAAGCAGGAGATAATTCGAGGCTTCATTGCTAAGAAAATAGGCGAAACATGCTACTGCAGAGTACTCAAAAGTTATAGGCGTGCCTGGGTGGCTCAGTCGGTTAAGCGTCCAACTTCAGCTCAGGTCATGATCTCGTGGTTCATGGGTTCAAGCCCCGTGTTGGGCTCTGTGCTGACAGCTTGGCGCCTGGAGCCTGCTTCAGATTCGGGGTGTCCCTCTCTCTCTCTGCCCCTCCCCGCTCATGCTGTCTGTCAAAAAATTAGTATACATTTTTTTAAAAAGTTATAAACTGGTATATCGTTACACACAGCAACGTGGGTGGATCTTAAAAATATGATGTTGAGTGAAAAAGAAACAGAATGAGATATGTAACATAATAAACTTACTACTAAAAATATATGCATATAAAATCACATATTACGAAGTCACATACAAAGAGTTAAACTTCATAATTTCTGTCATTGGAGATGAGGAATGATATTAAGGTGAAATTTCAGAGAGGGAGGGAAGGAGAGGTTGAGAAGGGTCTTGAATAGACCAATGATAATAATGTGCCACAAACCAAGTAAGATTAATTCAACGTTGTCTGAATTGAAGAAAACAAAGCCTCAAGGTTACCAAAAATCTCCATTTTGTCAAGCTAGGGAATCATCTCCCTGCCCTCATCTTACTAGACTTGGTAGCATTCAACAGTGAGTTGTCTACCCACTTTCTTGAAATGCTTTTCTCCTTCTTTGAAAAATGTTTATTATTTGAGAGAGAGAGAGAGAGAGAGAGAGCGAGCCGGGGAGGGGAAGAGAGAGAGAGAGAGGGAGAGAGAGAGAATCCCAAGCAGGCTCCACGCTGTCAGCACAGAGCCCGATGTGGGGTTTGATCTCATGAACCGTAAAATCACAACCTGAGCCGAAATCAGGAGTCCGACGCTTAACTGACTGAGCCACCCAGGGGCCCAGAAATGCTTTTCTTCTAAGATCATGTTACTTTTTTACTTAAAATTTTCCAATGGCTCTGGTTTCATTTATAATAAAATCCCAACTCCTTACACCGTTGTGTAAGCTGACTCTTAAATCCCTCTCAGATTTATCTCTTACATCTCTCCCCACCTTGCTCACTGTGCTCTCAGCCAGTCTGACCTTTCTCCCAACCCACCAAGTTCACTCCCTTCATACACTTATACTTGCTTTTCTTCCTCTGTGATATTCTTCATTTGGATCTTCCCGAAACATTCTGGTCTTTATTCAAATGGGTGTTCCTCAAGCAGAACCAACACAGGAAGGATTACCGTAACATTGAACTATGGTCCATTCTACCTTTTGCTGTCGATTGTCGCTGTTATTGCCAATTAAGGTATTTCCTATTGTTCAGCTCCAAAAGGCAACCATCTTACCTCATTCATTTTGGGGAAGGTGGGAGACAGGAACTTGGGGACAGTCCTGCCGCTCTGCCTGTAGGATATACCACTAAATTTGGAGCACCAAAGAGTGGGGTTGGTGTGTCCCTTTTCTAGAAGTACACTTCTCCACAGGTGCAAGAACACCACACCTTGGATTGAACTTTAGTCCTCAACATGAGATTTGAGAGTTTGTAAAATTATTACATTGCTGTGCTAAAGATGTGGTGGACGGTAATTTTGCATGAAAAGGGTATGAGTAGCTTGATCTCACAGGATATTTTATATACAACAAAAACGTAACGCCTGATCTTATAGCATTACAGTTCAGTAACACTAATATCTTAGATATCTTAGATAATCTAAAATCTTAGACAAAGGTATTCTAACTTTGCACTGAAGAGGAATTGAATTTGGGGCACCTGGGTGGCTCAGTCAGTTAAGCATCTGACTCTTGATTTCAGCTCAGGTCATGATCTCGCGGTTCTTGAGTTTGAGCCCCACGATGGGCTCTGTGCTGAAACTGCGGAGACTGCTTGGGATTCCTTATCTCCCTCTCTATCTCTGCCCTTCTGCTGTTTGAGTTCTCTCTCTCAAAAATAAATAAGCATTAAAAAAAAAAAAAAAGAGGAATTGACTTTGACCTCTTCCTGGCCTCCTCAAAGGCCCTTACTACTGAACAAGAGTATTTAGGATTTCCCAAATTCCCAAGGAAAAGCATCGGTACCCATGTTCTGCTCCTAAAACATCCCAAAAGTAAGAAAATTAAATTTTCCTCATCTATTCACGTTCTAATAAGGTGGTTGCTAAGGTGACTATCGGTTTCAAACCGGTGATCGCAACCAGTTAGAAGACTGTGAAATCAATTTTGAGGGTCACAGGCAGCATTTTTAAAAAATGAACTAGGCTACAGCAGCACTTAATTGAATCGAAAGTTCCAGTGGCCACACTAATCCTGGATTATTCAAGGCTGGAGTGCAGGAGGGGAAGCTGGTAGATAAACAGTTACCTCATTGGAATTCCTGGGTTAATTTATTGTACAGATAACAGTGTAGAGCCTAATTTTACCTATCACAGCCTGTGATTTATGCAGTGAAGTACAGGAGAAATTTTACTTGCTGATAGGAAAACCAGAATTTTCAATTGAGTGTCAATGAAGAACTTAAAGTCTGTTTTTGGAGCAAGGGGTGTCATCACGTATGATGTGTGTGTGTGTGTGTGTGTGTGTGTGTGTGTGTGTGATACACATCGTGAATGTGTACTATTTATTAATCGAGTTGGTATCAGTTGTTCTCAAAGAAGTTTCTTTGTTATTAGAAGAAATAATAATGTGAGAAATATAGAGGTACCTGGGTGGCTCAGTCAGTTAAGCATCTGACCTTGGCTCAGGCATCATCTCACGGTTGGTGAGCTCGAGCCCCACTTCGGGTGGGCCCCGCTTCTCTTTCTCTCTCTCTGTCCCTTGTGGGACTCTCTCTTTCCCTCTCTCTCTCTCTCTGCCCCTCGCTCACTTTCACCCTCTCTCTCTCAAAAAAAGAAAAAAAAAAGAAAGAAAAATACAGAAGTTGTGTTCAAGTTTATTTTTTAAATTTTTAAAAATTATTTATTTATTTAAAAAGCTTATTTATTTGCTTTGAGAGTGAGCAAGAGCAGGGGAGGGGCAGAGAGAGAGAGAGAGAGAGAGAGAGAGAGGAGAGAGAGAATTCCAAGCAGGCTCAGTGCTCTTAGCACAGAGGCTGACACAGGGCTCAATCCGACGAATCCTGAGATCAAGACCCAAGCCAAAATCAGGAGTTGGAGGCTCAGTTGACGGAGACACCCAGGCGCCCCCATGTTCAAGTTTAGCTGTTAGATTTGGATGTGCAGTGAAAATATTGAGAAAAATATGTTATTCTAATAATCAGAAAACAGACTTTACATTTCAAAGAAGAAAAGATAATACATTTCCTGCAAAGAAAGCTTAATAATACCTTCAAAAGTAAAAGGACATTTGAAAATACAGCATGATCAACTTGTCAATAAGCCCCAAAAAGATGTTCTTAAGGAAAAGGGCATAAAGTTATTGGCACAATTATCAGTTGCTTCACAAATATTAATGAGGAACACAATCTTTGCGTTTAGCTGTGGCAAAAGAAAAATGGTTTAGTGCTAAGTGCTAAAAAGCTGCTTCATCCAATATGTTGGTGCATATGTTTTTGGTGGCAAACAAGCTGGTAAGTTCAAAGATATACTTCCTGGAAATAACACAATATCAACTCAATTATCACAGAACCTTGAGAAGAATCAATGATTCTTATGCAGTAACAGTCCAACTAGATGAGAGTACTAATATTGCAAATTATATAATACTTTTATGCCAGATATGTGTAGCAAGACAATTTTATAGAGGAGTTATTGTCTGTATGGAGAAAAATATATTCACCACTAGGAAATAGCATTTAAGTCACTAAAAAAAAAAAACTATACAATTTATAATGGAATTGCAAGTGATGGGACAACAAATATAATCAGGAAAACATAAAGATATAAAAATTATTAAAAACTAAAAACAGAAGATAACTTGAAATATTAAATGAAAACAAGTGTATAGAAGATTCATTTGGTCTTCAAAACCTTAAATAATTTTATTAAAGTTGATGTCTATGAGGAGAATAAATTATTGGGGATTAGTACCTCATTTACACAGAAAAATGATTGCCATACATGAAATTAATCATTATGTTGGATTAAGATGAAAGAATTTACTGCAAAGAAAGTGGATTCACATTACTATTCACAATACCTATGTATATGAACTAAGAAATTCAGTTTTGACTCATTTGAAAAATAAAGTTACAGATCAGGCTCAATGGTAGCCGAGATGAACGTGCAGCATTACCCTCATGCATTGTGGACTGAAATAAACCTATGAACAGGCAAGGATGTCCACAGCATTAAATTAAATCATCTGTGCTATTTATATTGATCGGTTTGTACATTGTATTATAAAACATATTTATGCTGTATTAATTTTGTTCTTTATTTTACACCATAAGGTAAGTTCTGTGAAACCTGTATTTCAGCTATGTATCTGTGCGTATACTGGGTTTCAGTGTAGAATCTATTTCTCACTGGGAGTTGTGAGAAGTTAGAAAAACACTCAGTACGTTAGAAGTTGGAAGATTACGTTGGAAGAGTCACACGCCTGCAGAACGATTCAGCCCACAGACCGCCAGTTTGCTGTCTGAGCTAAGCTGTGGAGGCTACTGGATATGAGTTACCATACAACTTACTCTGTAGGAAAATACTGAGTGTCTAAGACATCATACTGACTCAATGAAACGGTCGCGAATTCGTGGTAACATTGTTAATCCAGTTAATGGATTTAACAGAAGGCGTGAATTCTCTTCAGGATTTGGAGGGGGGAGGGCCTCAAATTTGCTTTCTGGTTCGTGGATTAAAATGGACAGTAACTCTCATCCTTTTAAATCTGGATTCCAATTAGTTTATCACACGTGTGCCTACAAGGCGTTCCCAAACAAGGCTCCCCTCCACCCCGAAATGGGTCATTTAGCATTCCACTTGCAGAGAGTACGTTCTCTAAAATACCACCAAATCCTCCTGAGAAGTTTTCTATTAATTTCAACGGTTTAGGCTTTGTGGACGAGCCCAGAACTGTTCATTTACCCAATTGCAAAATGGTACTGCTCATTTTACGACCGTGCCACACACAATCCCCACCGTGGCCGGGCGACAGCAGTCGGTCGAGGAAAGGTAGGCCTGTGGGAGTCAGTGTTGCGCTCTGCGGAGGGAAGCCGCAGGGCGAGTCCGGCTGGAATTAGCCATTTCCTTTCTTCCCTTGGTATTTCGGGCAGCGGGGCGCTGGGCAGGCAGGCACCGCAGCTGGTCCTCGCGTCCCTCAACCCTTTCTCCGTATCCGCCTCGAGTAACCAGCTTGACAACCCCAACTCATTAGAGCCGAGTGCCGGAGGAATGGGCCGGACGGGACCCAGCGCCATGATTAGGTCAGACCCAGGCGCATCCCGACGCTGGCTCTTTGCTGAGCCCCACGCGCGCCTCCGGTTTCCGGGTGCAAACGGGAAGCTAGGGAAACCCCAGACCCCTCCCTTTTAGGAAGGGCGCAGACGGCGTCTCCGTTTCCAAGGAAACCGGCCCTGCCACTACGTCACTTCCGCTGACCTGTCTGGACTCCAGACTGTTGGGAGGAAAAGAGGAAAACTGAGCCGCAGCCACGACGGTGGACGCGAGCGTCTCCTATCTGCGCATGCGCCCGCTCAGCGGCCTGCTTCTATTTATGTGGGGTATCCAACATGGCGGCTGCGGCGACCCTGGCGATGGCGGTGGAGCCCATCAGAACATAGTGGCTGGGAAGGGGGCACGGTCCGCACTCACGGTGGCGTCGGCAGAGACGACTGAGGGTGGTGGAGGGAAGAAAAGCGACGGAAAGCAAAAGGAAGGGCGGGCAGGCAAACAACTCGGCGTAGAACCGAGCGCCGGCTCGAGCGAAGGCACAGGGCCAGAACAGTGGGGATGGCGGAGCCACGCAGAGTAGCGTTTATTAGCCTGTCACCGGTGAGGCGGCGCGAGGCCGACTACCCGGGGGCCGAACGCGAGCCCGAGTACCCTCGCGAGCCCCCCCGGCTGGAGCCGCAGCCATACCGCGAGCCGGCCCGGGCGGAGCAGCCGGCCCCGCGGGAGGCTGCCCCCCGGTCGGACGTGCAGCCCCCGCCGCGGGAGAAGCCGCTCCCCCAGCGCGAGGTCAGCCGCGCCGAGCCGCCCATGTCGCTGCAGCGCGAGCCCCCGCGGCCCGAGCCGCCGCCGCCGCCGCTCCCTCAGCTGCACTTGCAGCCGCCCCCGCCGCGGGAGACGGCTTCCCGGGCCGAGCCGCAGCAGAGGCCGCCGAGGGAGACGGTGCGCCTGGAGCTGGTGCTCAAGGATCCCACCGACGAGAGCTGCGTGGAGTTCAGTTACCCGGAGCTGCTGCTGTGCGGAGAACAACGGGTACAGAAGATTCCTCCCTCACCCCCCAGACCCTGGGAGTCTCAGGACGCGTCCGCCTCTCCCAGTGGTTGGCACCTTCCGACGCCCACTTTGCGCGTCTCGGGTCGCCTGGGAGGGTGGGCTGGCGGGGGCAGGGGCCGAGAGGGTGGACGAGTGGTCGGTGCTGCTTTCCCCTGCTCCCCAGGGTTGGCCAAGGCTCCCACCCGGCTCCGCCGCCCCCCCCCCCCCCCCCCGCTCGCCTGCTCAGAATGCCGCTCGGAGCCGGTTTTCCTCTGCAGCTTTCGGGACCTCAGAATTTATGTTCCTTTCTGCTCCCCATGCAAAATCTGGGAGCTCTGCAAGTTACGTGGTTGGGTTTTCCTTGCGGAGCTCCAGCAGTCAGTCATTCCAGTAGAAAGGAAGAGAAAACCTTGGGGGACACGCCCCCCGGTCGGAAGCCCAGAGATAGTGTAACCCCTCGACATCGTCCTCTTCACTCTTATGTTTGGCTCTGAGGTGTGCTTGCGAACGTTGGGTATTTCTCTTAATTGAAGGGGATTTGAAAGTAATCTGAAAAATTTCAGACTAAGGATTCCGCTCTAGGAATGAAGAAGTGGGTTATTTGGTTACTTATTTTCCTCTCTCATGTTGCTATTGGTAAACCTATTTAGCTTTGTTTTCTGTATAGTTTGTTCTTAGTGTAATTGAATGGGAAGGTGTCTTTGGCGCCTACCATCATACTTTTATTTGAGTGTTTATCATTAGTTTATAGGTCCGCGTTGGAGGATGGTGTATTGGCCATGGTGATTTTTGGAGAACAATGAAAAACATCTTAGCTTTGAATTTTTAGAAACTGTTGAAAATCCATAGGTATGCCTTTGATGGAACTGGTGAACAACGAAGATAGGAGAGAGGTTTGTTGCTAATTGTAATCTTTATTGTAGGTTTTGGTGATCTTTAGAAGTAAACTAGAAAGGGAAATGATAGAGTAAAAGCAGTAAGAACAATTTCCTCTGTCGTTTAGAGATTATGCTCTTTATTAGGTTTGTTTCAGTACAGATCTAATGGACTCAAGAAGTCATTTGTTTTGTTTTTGTCCTCAACTATCTTTATAGTTGAGATGAATGACTCTTTAGTTTAAAAATGTATTAATGTCACTTGATTTTGTTTATTTTAAGGCCAATGAATCTTTTGATCATTATTTGTAAATATTGTTGTGTGGTCAAATCACTTTATTATTATTTTTTTCATGTTTATTTTTGAGAGAGAAAGAGAAACAGAGCATGAGCAGGGGAAGAAGGGGCAGAGAGAGGGAGACACAGAATCTGAAGAAGGCTCCAGGCTCTGAGCTGGCAGCACAGCGCCCAATACGGGGCTTGGACTCATGAGCCACGAGATCATGACCTGAGCTGAAGTCAGACGCTTAACTGACTGAGCCACACAGGTGCCCCTAGGTCAAATCATTTTAAATGTTTGCAACCTAAATGAATTGGCAAGGGTAGAGATCATATTGGCCATGTCCACATAACATTTTGTCCTTCAGACTCACTTTAGTACCCCTCCTTTTTATAAATTTGATGTTTCTTTTTTCCAAAATAATTTTGAAAATACTGGATTGGAGCATTTTTCAAGTAAATTGTATTTGATCTTCTCATCTAAGTAAGTTTGCTGTTTGACTCCCTCATCTACTTCATACATTACAGATGAAAAGCATCATATTTGGGTAAAAATACATTATAGTAGCTAATATTTACTGAATTCTTCCTATGTGCGTGCTAGACACAGGTCCGAGTAAGGTGTATGGCTTATGGAATCAGTCCAGCAGAGCTCCTTGAGGTAGGAACCATTGTCCCCACTTTGCAAATGAGAACGCAAATGCAAAGTGCTTGTATGTAATTTTGTTAGTATTTCTTTCCATACTAGTACCACTTGTTAATGAAACAAAACTTCTTAAAATTGTATAGTTTAAAAAAATTTAGAGGATCCTGACAAAATGAACTAAAATGAGAGTTATAGTAGAAATAGGGATTTGTTCTGATCCTCTTAATGCTGTGATATTCATTCCATGATAAAGTAATAGTAGATATTTATCTTTTAATTACGACCAAAAAAAGTTAATTTTGACCCCCTACCTTGTTTGTTAACCTGATAATATCAGAATTACTAGTTTCATGTAATAGGAGAAAGATGAATAATTCAGTTTAGTTTTTCTGTTTATGCTCTCAATTTTGGGATATATTGGTCACTTTTTCTTGTATATTCAGCCATGTATCATTTGTTGTATTCTGAACAAAAAAACCCCCATGGTTTATACAATGCACCTTTGCAACCAAGATTTGCCAGATTTACCTATGATAACTCCCAATAACATATTTTTAAAGGAATTGTAGGAAACATTTCTGTAAATGAGGTTGTCATATTTCCATGAAAGGAAATCCTAGCAATAGAAACCAACAGAAAAAGCAAAATGAAACCAACAGAATTGATCTGCAAAGCAGTGATTCCCAAATTTGGTTTTTCTTCCCTCAGGGAGAGTCCAGTTATTTTTAAGGATGTTAGAATCTTTTCAAAATAGTTTTAATGTTGAGTTTTTGTAATTGAAAAACTTACTGTGTAGCAGAGTTTGGGTAGAAAGGCAAGGAAAAGACATTGTGTAAAATTAAAAAAGATTCTAAATTTTGAAATAGCCATCTATCACTGAATAAGATTTTAGTTAATAGGTGTAGGTATCAATCTGTGTCGCATGTGGATACCATCTTTATCGGGATACATTTAAATCATTCCCCTTCATAGATACAAAATGAATAGTGAAACCCTGATTAACCGAATGCAAACAGAATTGTTGCATATTATTTTTTATTAATGAGGCAAAGCGCAGTTAAATGAGTGTATGTTGGCAAAATATGAAAAACAAAATCCCTTCTTGTTAGGTTACAAGGACGCAGGTTAGCTAAACCCTTACCTTGTTATCTCTGTGGACTGCTAAGCCCTGATTGAGGTGGTTCGGGATGATGACTGAGGCATGACAATTGCCTCTGTCCTCAGAGATTAATGTGTTCACCATTTCTGGCTAAAGGGAAATAGTACAGTTTAATATAAGTTCTGGCAGTAATTGCTATGCAAGTAATTTTTGTTTAACTTTTAGTAAACCAGGGAATCAGTTAACTAGAGCATCCATTTGTGAATGTGATTAATTGAACATTTAGTATAAATAGAAAAAGAGGGGTGCCTGGGTGGCTAGTTGGTCAAGCGTCCGACTCTTGATTTCTGGTTGGGTCATGATCTCACGGTTGGTGGGGTTCGAGCCCCACATTGGGTCAGTGCTGACAGGTGGAGCCTGCTTGGGTGTCTCTCTCTCTCCTTCTCCCTCTCCCTCCTTCCCCCTCTGGCTCCCTCCCTCCCCCTCCCTCCCTCTCTCCCCCTTTCTGCCCCACCCCCACCCCATGCTCGCTCTCTCTCTCTCTCTCTCTCCCTCCCTCCCTCTCTCTCTCTCCCTCTCTCAAAATGGATAAAATAAACTTAAAAAAGGAAAAAAATGATTATGGTGTTAATATGGTTATACTTTTACAGAATTCTATGGTATCCCATTGTCATAGTGCATATTTTCGGTAACGTGAAAGATCCGAAAATGGTGTTAATGAGTTAACATCAAAGGACAAAATTATTATAATGTTTATGCCTGTGGGTAGCTCATAATTTTGATATTTACTGATTTTCAAATCTTTTTTTCCATCGGAAACCATAAAGCTTACTTAGAGCCTTGATTGTGGGTAGGGGTTGATTTCTTAACTGTGAAAGGAGAGTGAGTCAGTTTTCTTAAATTTATTTTTACAGACTGTCAAGAGTAAGAGATTTATTTTTGATGTCTCTATGAAGTCTACACAAAATCTTATAAAATGGCACATAAGGTGATTCTTATTAAAAATATATGTCCGTGTGTTTATATTTCACATATAAAACGGGTCAGACCAACTGGAAGACCTCGTGTTTAGACTTCACAGTGACTTGAAGCATAAGTTCATAATGGCAGTCATGGTGGTTGCTCTCTGTCCTTAGGCTCAGGTTAGGGCTGTATCCTGGACATGCTTCATATTTCTTATTTCATTATCAGTCTCTTCCTGCTGGTTTAATTATTCCTTTCAGGTCATATGTATTTTTTCCACAGGTAACTCCTACTGGGATAAAGGATTCTGTAAATATATTACTTATTGCAGTAGATAATTTTACAAGTTGATTCTAAGATTACTTCTTTAAGCTTTAAGAGCATCCTTTTATTCTTATACCCTAGGTCTGATGAATTGTTTTGTATGAATTCTGTTCATATTTTTCTGTCATGTTTTTAGACTGCTCAAACCTCAGCCTTTATACCCAGGATGAAATATCTCTGTTCCAAAGTGTGCAGACCTTTGTCCCTGCTGAATTTTTTTCTTCAGATTCAGCTGAATCTGTATCCAATATTTCAGTTGTAATATACTTTATCTTTAATTCCTGAAAATACTACCTCAGTAAAAATACCTAGCCTTCCTTTTTAAAAAAATTAACTTTCTAGTCAGTTGTTCATAATTGGGTACAAGTAGAATTTTGACGCATATGCAGCTCCTTGTTTCCCCTTTTTTGGGCTGAAAAACTATATATATATGAAATGTGCCTGCTAAAATAGTAAACCTGAGTAAAGGATGTGATTTATGTTTTTGTTTGTTTCGGTAAATGGATGGCAAATGTGGGATCCGAGCTGTTTGTGTGGTTTTTTAAAAACCATGTATTATAATAAACTTTGATTCTTCCCTGCTAGAAGGAGGCCATGGTAATGTAATCTATTTGCATCTACTTCACTTTTCTAGCTTTGTTTGCAAGTAGTATGTATTCCCTGAATGACTATCCATTGATAACAAGTAGGTGATGGGGCACCTGGGTGGCTCAGTTGGTGGAGCGTCGGACTTCGGCTCAGGTCATGATCTCGCGGTTCGTGGGTTCGAGCCCCACGTCGGGCTCTGTGCTGACAGCTCAGAGCCTGGAGCCTGCTTTGGATTCTGTGTCTCCCCCTCTCTCTGCCCCTCCCCATGCTCCCGCTCTGTCTGTCTCTCTCAAAAATAAATAAACGTTAAAAAAAATTAAACAAACAAAAGTAGGTGATGTAGGTAGAGGTGTTGATGCCCGGCCTCAGCAGAAGGCTATAGCAGCTACAGATACTCTAGTGACAGCTCAGGGCAGGTGAATCAGCGGTGACACTGATGAATAACCAGGTGATCCTTTGAGAAGCATTTCCTGACCAAAGCAGTTATCTTTGTTGGGAAGATCTCAAACTAGAGTTATAAGTGGGATTTTTGTTTTTATCTAATTTTCTTGGGGGATTTTTGGCCTTTTTATTTTGGACATGGTGGCCATAGATCATTCTGTAGGAGGACACAAGTTGAATTGTTGAGCTGTTCACCGAAAAACTTGAGAATGTGTAAGAATCCATTAAAACTGCAAGTGTTATTTTGCTACAGATGAACATTTCTTTCTGGTTTCTTTTAATGCTTCTAACTCATTTGTTAATATTTGGAAATTTTGACTCTCATTAAATTTAAGGATGTATTTGCCTCTGGTTGAAGCAGTACTAATACTTTTATTTCTTTTCCCATTTTCTTTGAATCAGAAGAAGCCCATTCACACAGAAGACCCATTTAATGACGAGCAGCAAGAGAGGCAAGAAGTGGAAATGTTGGCTAAGAAGTTTGAAATGAAATATGTGAGTATAATATACTCTTCACTAGGTCAGTTTACCCTGTTGGCCTTTTTTCCTCCTGTGACTGGTTGGGAGGGCTTATAATACCCACTGCAAACCTTATTTTGCCCTTATAAATTGCACTCCTTATAGAGTCCAGGTACCTTGTTTAACTTATATTTTCTCCCATCCTTATAATAACACCACATACTAAGTAATACTGAGTGCGTTTTACACATGAAGAAACTGAGGCTCTGAGCTCAAGATCACACAGTGGCAGGAACTAAGCTACATATCCATCCATGTGTGTCTAGCTCTGATCCTTTGTCTTTCCACTGCCATTGAGAAGACCACTTTAATTCCCTTGGTGTAGTATGTCTCAAGTTTTCATGCCTCTTTAGACTTTAAGAGAATGAATGTGTGTACTTCTAGGCCCTGGGGATCAGAATCAGTCAGAAGCAGCATGAAATTTCTTTGAAAGTCTCTTGTTTACCTTAAACATTCATGTACATTTTAAATTCTGTGCCATGAATAGATTGGTATTGGTTTTAATGTAAAAATAAATTCTAATGACCTGATTGTGAAGTTGCTTAACATTTTCCTCAAGTTTTCTAGTAACTGGGTTTGTAGGAAAGCCCTCTCCCCTCCTCACTCCTGATGTTTATCCTGTGACTTGACTTCATGGCACTTTGCTAAAACATAACCCATGAAAAGCAAGACCCCTTTCGAGTTCCCCTGTAAGCACTGAAAATTGTCTCACAGAGATAGGAGGTCAGGTGGTGCTAGCCCTGTCATTCATGTTACCCAGATTCAACTAGGATCTTGGTTGACACTAGTTGGCTCCTTGTGCTAATGAAGAATGTATTTGGGGTGAGGGAAAAGTATGAGAATGCTTTGGGATGTGGATCAGGTTGTAGGCCGTACTTTGCCACCTACAAATTGTCCTTTGGTGAGATTATTTAACCTTTGTGGGCCACAGTTTTCTTTTTTTGAAGACTCTTTGAAGCTCCTTCTGGCTTTATATTCTGTAATTATATAATAATTTGGGGATGGACTGGTGGGCGTTTTGATGGAAAGAATAGCAAAAGTTGTTATGTAAACTGTAGTGTTTAATTAAAATACGGTGTTCTCATTATATATTCTGATGTACTATGGCTTGATTTTTATTTTTAAGTAATCTCTGTACCCAAAGTGGGACTTGAATTCATGACCCTGAGATCAAGAGTCCCATGGTTTACTGACTGAGCCAGCCAGGTGCCCCAATGATTTTTTTTTTTTTTTTTTTCTGTGAGAGAGAGTGCTAGCACAGGAGAGGGGCATAGGGGGAGAGAGAGACAGAGAGAGAGAATGGGAGAATGAATGAATCCTAAGCAGGCTCCCTGCTGGGCTTGATCCCACCTTCCTGGGATCATGACCTGAACCAAAATCAGGAGTCAGATGCTCTACTGATGAGCCACCCAGGCACCCCCTATGGCTTTTGTATGCAAGTTGATACATTGGTTAAATTTAATGTTTTAACCAGACAATATATTTACATGGTTCAGAACTCAAAAAGTATAGAGTGAAAAATCTTTCATTCTTTTGTTCACCCACATAATCTCACCTCCCAGAGGCGCATAATGTTTTGGGGGGGGGTCCTTCTGTTCTTTGTTTTTTTCATTTACTCTAACTTGGAGATTTTTTCATATCAATACAAAGAGAACTTTCTTCTCTCTCTCTCTCTCTCTCTCTCTCTCTCTCTCCCTCTCTTTTAGGGTTGCGTGGTATTCCATTGTATGGACATATCACAGTTTATTTAACCAGTCCCCAGATGATTTAAATTGTTTCCAAAAATTTGCTGTTGTAAATAGTGCTACAGTAAATTACTTAGTCGTGTGGTATTTCACAGAGTTGCAAGTTTATCTGTTGGGCAGATTCCTAGAAGTGGAATTTTTAGGTCAAAAGACATATGCATTTATTTATTTAGTTTGGGTATATATTAACCAAATTACCGGTTTCTAAGTTACCAGTTTCCATTCCTCTAATACTACATTGGAGTGCCTATTTTTTCCATAGGTTATAGAACTAAGAATTAGAATTGCCCTTTGCAAATGGAAGAATTCCTAGCATACGATCCTATAAGTATTGTGACTCAGTGTATGATGTACTGCTTCAGAGTTAGCATTCAATCTTATTGGGGAGCCCTTGGATAGTACTTGCCATGGAAAAACCAATATTCTGAAGAAGGTGGTTGATGTGTAAAATCAAGTTCCAAATAACTGGGTTATATCCAGGTGCTGTAATTATGCAGGGATAAAATATTACTCTTGTTATAATTCAAATTAATAGGCTATATTTCTTCTCTAGATTTTTATTGTGGCTACTTACTCTCTTATTTCCTTTCTTTAAAAAATTTTTTTTCTTTTTTAGTTTATTTATTTATTTTGAGAGAGAGAGAGCACAAGCAGGGGAGGGGCAGAGAGAGGGAGAGACAGAATCCCAAGCAGGATCTACACCATCAGCGCAGAGCCCAGTGCGGGGCTCGAACCCACGAACTGCGAGATCATGACCTGGGCTGAGATCAAGAGTTGGATGCTTGGGGCGCCTGGGTGGCGCAGTCGGTTAAGCGTCCGACTTCAGCCAGGTCACGATCTCGTGGTCCGTGAGTTCGAGCCCCGCGTCGGGCTCTGGGCTGATGGTTTGGAGCTGGAGCCTGTTTCCGATTCTGTGTCTCCCTCTCTCTCTGACCCTCCCCCGTTCATGCTCTGTCTCTCTCTGTCCCAAAAATAAATAAACATTGAAAAAAAAAAATAAAAAAAAAAAAAGAGTTGGATGCTTAACCAACTGCACCACCTAGGCACCCCTCGTACTTCCTTTCTAAGTAGAGATTTAAAATGTCCTACCCTATGAGGCCTTTATGTGCCATGAGTATTACGGGTATTAAATATGTATGTTTTAACAAATTATTTGGACCCTTTTAATTAAGAAAATCATCAGGTTGAAAGTGATGGGAGAAGATATTTATCCACCTCTAGGCCCCAGGTTGTCACAAAAGATCACTTCTAAACAGCAAAGATTTGGGGCACCTGGGAGGTTCAGTCGGTTAAGCGTCTGATTTTGGCTCAGTTCATTATCTCACGGCTGTGGGTTTGAGCCCTGAGTTGGACTCTGTGCTGACAGCTCAGAGCCTGGAGCCTGCTTTGGATTCCATGTCTCCCTCTTTCTCTGCCCCTGCCCTGCTCATGTTCTGTCTCTCTCAAAAATAAGATAAACATAAACAAAAAATTAAAAAAAATAAACAGCAAAGATTTTTTTGGTGTTGAGAGGTAGCAAATTGGGATGTCTGTATGTATATTTATATTTATGCATATGTTATATGTATATTTATATTTCAAGTAAAAAGCCTTAAATAGTATATGTAAAATATTGCAAAATGTTAACCCACCAAGGTTACATTTCCTTTTTTTTTTTTTAATTTCCTTAAAAAAACTTTTTTGGTGATAAAACGAGGACTTAATTTGGAGGTTTATAAAACATGAAACTAGCTACCTTCTAACTTTTGTTTCCTTCATATAATTTAGATGTCCTTGTCATTATTTCTGAAAGTCACTTAAGGTTACTTCTAGCTCTCTGCTTTTTAGAACGAGAGATGCACTTTTTTTGTTAAATTTTGTGTATAAATGATAAAGTACTTGAGGATTTACGTTGGACATACAAAGGGGCATGATAGTTGCTTTCTCTTGGAGAAACTTTCAGAATAATTGGGAAGGCAAGACATAGACACACAAATCGAGTACCAAGCCGTGCCTGTGGAAGTGAATGACTCTGGGGATCTGAAAGTGAGCAGAAAGGCCAGTTCCACTCTTGAAACTGGAAGGAATTTTGGAGACCTTGGTGCAGAGTCATTGAATGGATTCTTCCAGTCTCCTGTCAAACCACATTTGTCTGTAATCCCTGGAATAACTTTTCTGCCCATCATAGGATATCGAGTGGATAAGAAGCAGCAGGAGCACAGGATTGTGAGTTAGCACAGTTGGATTCTCATCCTATCTTTACCATGTTAACTAGCTGACCTTAGTGAAGCCTCTTGGCTTTTTTATGCTTTGGTATCTGTCAGGGGAAAACAAGATCTGTCTAGCCAACTTTATATTTATAGCACAGGGGTTTTGTCAGCGTCAGATGAAAAAATAGATTTTTAATGTTGCAAATATTTAAAGTGCTATCTAAATAGGAAATACTATTTAAACATGTCACTCTCGTGGAGAACTGCTCCGTCTTATTGCACATGTCATAAATTCTTTTTGATATAAACGTGTATGGGATTTTTAACCTCTATTATTTGACTGCCCCACTGATTTTGATCTTTTAGCTTAGGCATTCTGTTCCAAATGGCCTTTATCTTTGGTCATTCTCCAAACGGTCAATCACCACTTACAGACAGTTAGTTATTACAGTCTTCGTAAAGACCACAACAAAGTATTTGGAACCCTTTAAGAAAATCATTGGGCAAAAGCGACCTGGGAGGAGATATGTTGTACGGTGCTAGGCTCTCACAAAAGGTCACTCTTAATCACTGAAGATCTTTATTGACTGTAGTTTACTGTCCAATAGTTCCTTTAGTATCCTGTAGCAAATTCAGATGCCCACTGATCCATCAGCGAAGCAGGCCAGGTGAACAGTAAAGGTGGGCGGTTGTCTGAAATAGGGGACAGCTCCTGTCAGCTGCAGCCCTTCTTACTTTGTGGGGACTTGGGCTTAGGGTTGTCACATCTTTACATTTCTCAAAAGAAGGCTGAAGTCTGGATTTTCCTCTAATATTTCTTAAATATTGGCTTCTAGTTAAAACACCTACTAGACTAAACAATACATCTGTGGGCCGTATCCAGCTCTCAGGCCCTAGCTGGAGACTTGGTATACTTGCTTCACTCTTTCTTTTTTTCTAATTTATTTAACTTATCAGTCCACGTACTTTCACATTTGCACCTTGTCTTCTGTGAGCTGGGTGGTTGGTGGTACAGGTGGGAGGGCCTGCCATTTCCGTTGTGGAGGAGAATGCATTTGTAGGAAGTTTCAGAGAACGGAGCAAGTTAAACTCAGTTGGGGGTTTCCACGATACGGGGGAATAATAAGATGCATTGAGTGGTGGCTGGGTCTATAAGCAACGTTAGTGACAAATTGAGTGGTGTGGTGGAGGGCTGAGGCAAGTTTTTGGGCTTCTTGTGGTCTGGAGTATGTGTGTGTGGCGGTTCCTTGTGCTGGAAAGGAGCTGTGTGAAGTGGAGCTGGCTGCCACTTGAGGGAAAAGGACTGAGAAGGTGGAGTTCAGGATGTGTCCTTTGTCTTGCAGCAGTTGCTTGGGGGAAGGGATGGAGACAATTTTAGTAGTTGAAAAGCAGTAACAGAAATTATAGGACTTATAAAATTGTAGACCGAGTACCCTGTATCAAATGGTTTGTTTTTTCCCTCTATTCTGTCCTGTTTTTAATTGCCTGTGTCCTGTTACCTTTTAGGTAATGTAACAATGAATGTTCAGCATTAATTGCTACATGTTTTCTTGGGAAAAGAGGAATGTAACTGTTCAGTGCTTAATTTTACTTAGAGCATACTAAATTGGTTGTTGTATATAAATCTTATTAAATAGCTAAGTCCAACCTTTGATACTTCTCCATAGGTTCCAAATTTTTCTTGTTGGTTACTATAGGAAGAAAGCAGGATACAATTGAAAGAGGTTTGTGCTCCTTTCCTCATTCTCAATTTTAAGGCTCCAAATGTTTAGGCTAAATGTCCTAGTTTCCTGAATATCCTGAATTTCTAACTCAGTTTTTAGATGGTTTCTAGATTGTGTATGCTTTTTCTGAGGCTGTATACACTCTACATCAGTGAATTAGGTTCGCTTTGATGGGTATAGACTTGTTCTCTGAGCCTTCGAGGGCATAGGAAAACCTGTGGTGGTTGGAAGATTTCTTTTAGTGGTTTTTCTCACTGTTACCCTAGCCATCTTGAAAGATCATGGTATCCTAGAATTGGATATAAATTCAATAATCTAAATGGAAGTGCTTAGCATAATATCTGGTGCCTTGCAGGGGCTCAGCTGCTCAGCTCTTTGAATCTGAATGACTCTCTGAATAGGAAGACATGTATTCAGCCAAACATTTATTAGCATTTCTTTTTTTTTTTTTTTTTTTTTAATTTTTTTTTTCAACGTTTATTTATTTTTGAGACAGAGAGAGACAGAGCATGAACGGGGGAGGGGCAGAGAGAGAGGGAGACACAGAATCGGAAACAGGCTCCAGGCTCTGAGCCATCAGCCCAGAGCCCGACGCGGGGCTCGAACTCACGGACCGCGAGATCGTGACCTGGCTGAAGTCGGACGCTTAACCGACTGCGCCACCCAGGCGCCCCTATTAGCATTTCTTTTTTATTTTTAAAAAAAA
>NW_024412391.1:8403740-8536933 GCF_014898765.1 Herpailurus yagouaroundi | reverse complement strand
CCAAGAATTCTTAAATAATAGTTTTCTTTATTGGAGTTACCAATTGTAATCACTTGTCATGACATGCCTTTTCAGTTCCTTGACCTCTTTGAACTAAACAAATTCTCTTCAACTTCCTGAAACCATTAGGAACAATTGAGAATGAGCAGTTTAGGGTATTTGGAAAGAAGGCCCAATATCCTAAGTGCCGATTCAAGAAATCTGTGTACGTTATATCTGTGCTGTTAAGTCAGCTCTTGGGTGTCTTTCCACTGACTTACATTTCTACTCTTTTCTATTGGTGGGTTAAGGAAATCAGTGGAAGTGGAGAATGATAAGGTTGTGACTAGGCTGGGACAAATAGAGAAGCTTGGTGATCAGGAGTTACATTCTTCTCAGTTATAAGATTGCACCTGGGTGGCTCAGTTGGTTAAGTGTCTGGCTCTTGATTTCAGCTCAGTTTCTCACAGCTCAGTGATCTCAGTTTGTAAGTTTGAGCCCCACGTCAGATTCTGCTGGCGGTACAAACTTGCTTGGGATTCTCTCTTTCTGTCTCTCTCGCTCTCGCTCTCTCTTTCCCTCTCCCCCACCCCATTTTCCTCCCCCTCCCTCCCTCTCTGCCCCTCACTCAGTGGTGTATTCTCTCTCCCCTTCTCTCTCAAAATAAATAAACATTAAAAAAAGACTGCAGTCTTAGCATTCACTGTCATGCTTCCTCTGTCTTCCATAGGTGATCAATGAATGTTGCTTATTAGTTAGGTTTCTTATTACCTGGGGTTAATTGGCAGGGAGGTGACCGGGGTGGGATCCTGTACTAAGAACATTTTGTTTGTTTGTTTTCCAGCTTAGTGTTATAGTGTAATCAGACAGCATTGGCTTCAAATACTGATTATCAGGTTAAACAGGTACTAATGATTCAGTAAGTCATTTTCTTCTGAGTCATAGTAAACTAGTGATCTAGGGGAATAGATTCAAAGGGGATTCTTCATTTTAGATGTAGCAAAACTCAAGATTATTTTTTTTAATTTCGAAAATAAGTTTTGTATTTTTATAGGATGCATTTATTGTGTAAACTGTGTAACATTAACAACGGCTAAGGTCTGGAAAATTTATCAAATAAGACTTTGATTCTCCTGCAGGGAGGATCCTTTCTAAGGCTGCTGGAAAAGAGACCAGTTCAAAACAGGCCTATTCAGGAAGACCCTATAATATAATCCTTTGCCAATGTATCTTGATTTCCTTAGAATTAGGTGAAATTCTAATATTTGTGAATCGTCTAGTATTTGGTTCCAGTTTATACCATTTGTGTATCACTGGACTTGAGCGTAACTGGGGAGCCAGAGAACTAGAGGGTGGAGAATGGAAAAGAGGAGGTGAGGCAGAGGGCAAGCCAAGAGAGAATTGTTTCCAGGAAGACTAGGAGATGAGGAAAAGGGAATTGAGGCCAGAAAACTGTACTCTGGTGGCCTCTGTGATGAAGGAGGGAGCTGGGATGTGCCTGACTGTAAATGCTTTGGCAGAAGGCCATTGATAGGTAGAGGAGAGACTATTAAAATCCTGGCTATCGGGGAGGGATTTGAGAAAGAGCTACTTGGGCACAGCGGCGTCAAATACAGGTTGTCCAAAGCTCCTTCCCCGAAGTGGGACTAGGAAGCAGAACCATGTAAGGAGTGAAAACCCAAATGGTATTGAACATTTGGTGGGCCAGATGAAGAAATTCTTGAATAGGTAGTACATGCACTTGACAAAAACTCAAAAGATACGAAGGAAATATGATGTAAAGTAAATCTCCCTCCTACTCCTGACTCCTAGCTAACCAGTCCCCCCCGCCAAGAGATAATCACTGTTTGAGTTTCTTGTTCTAGAGATGTGTTTATGTAAGCATTTACATATTTCAAAAGATTTTGGTCAGTGTAAAAGAATACATAAATACAGATAAAAAAGGGAAGAAAGTAAAAATCACTTAATCATCTATAATCCCACTACCAAGCATAACCACTGTTAGTAGTTGGATGTGTAGCCCTTTCAGGGCTTTTAAAAATGCTTGTCTGCTTACAAATGTACTCTCTTGCACTTAAATTATTTTTAATCATCTAAGTAGCATATGAATACATTCCTATTATTACAAACAAATTCACAGTGTTACAGCTCTTTGAGAATTCATCCAGCAGGTTTTCTAGTTCCTACCAAAGGGGGAAAAATTCAAACAATACATATTAAGTCAAAATCTTCCTTCACGACTGCCTCCAATTGTATCCCCTCTCCATTGTAGCAAACATGGTTATCTGCTTATTGTGATTCTTTGAGCTTTTTACATATATTTATGGACATATAATGTTGTGTTTTTCATAAATGAGATCCTACTGTTTGAGAATTAAAAAAGATCTTATTTTTAAAAAAAGCAAGAAAACAAGATCTTGTTATTTTAATGTCATCTCCACAATTACCAGTTTAGGCTGAACACTTCCTTTTTTAATTTTTTTTTTTTTAACATTTATTTATTTTTGAGACAGAGAGAGACAGAGCATGAATGGGGGAAGGTCAGAGAGAGGGAGACACAGAATCTGAAGCAGGCTCCAGGCTCTGAGCGGTCAGCACAGAGCCCGACGCGGGGCTTGAGCTCACGGACTGCGAGATCATGACCTGAGCCGAAGTCGGCCGCTTAACCGACTGAGCCACCCAGGCGCCCCTAGGCTGAACACTTTCAAATGCTTAGTGAATACTGTCTTTTCTATGACTAGCCTGAACTATACATAGCATTTGGTAAACTACTTTTATTGCCTTCCGTACTATTAAATATTCCTCTACCACATGGTTTTAAAATGGCTGTTAGTAGGGCATCTGGATGGCTCAGTCAGTTAAGTGTCCAACTTCGGCCCAGGTCACTATCTTATAGTTTGTGGGTTTGAGCCCCGCGTCGGGCTCTGTGCTGACAGCTCAGAGCCTGGAACCTGCTTCAGATTCTGTGTCTTGTCTCTCTGCCCCTCCCCTGCTCCTGCTCTCTCTTTCTCAAAAATAAATAAACATTAAAAAAAATTTTTAAATGACCATTAGCGTTGAATGGATGTGTCACAGTATATGTAATTTATACCTTTATTATTGTTATGATGCTATGATTGATAGGATGCTTGGTGAAGAACTTATACCTGTACATCCTTTGTACAAGTTATAGCAGTTATGTCTTCCTGTGGTAACTCCTGATCAGCTTGATTAGACTAAAATGTTCCTAGATCTTTCTAGTTATGCAGAAGTTATTTGTGCTAGTTATGCAGAAGTTATGTGTAATCATGCCCATTCCAACAGAACCTATTTGTTTTTTTAGTTTTTCCCTAGGTAAATCTTAGAGGCAGTTAGCTGTCCCTAGATAAAAAATGTTAGGAGAGTAGAAAAAGATCATTTGATTTTAAGTAGAAAGCATGAAGGAGGAAGGGTTTAAAACTTATTATCTGGGAAGGGTGGGGAAATTCAGAGAGGAATAAGAGATTATTCCCAATAAGGGGAAGGCAGAAGAAAGATAAACTTCAGTGTGTTTAGGTGGAGAGTGGATAGATAGGTTGAATGAATCAGAGTGTTCAAGTTGGAAAATTGTAAGAAAAAGTTGGAAAGGTAGTTTAAATGCCTTTAATGCCTTATTAAGGGTTTTGGATTTATTTTATAATAGGATGCTTATGAAGCATTTTGAACAGAGAAATGATACAAAATGGTATTTTAGAAGTATTAATTGGATGGTATAATGCAGGATAAACTAAGATAAATGAGGGAAGAGAGGCTAATTAAGGCATTCACTACATTTAAGTGAAAAATAGTGGCCGAGATTATAGCAATGGCAGGTAGAATAGAAAGGAAATTGCAGATGTGAAAAACCACATGAACAAAGGTTTGTGGGGAGAGAGTTGAAGTAGAAAGAATAATGAGGAGTTCTAAAAATCAGCACTTCTGAAAGGTAAGTACCTACAATTCATTCATTTAAATTGTTCTCCCCAGAACCCAGAAAGTTCCCTCTTACCTCTCCATAGATAATCCTCTCCCTTCATTCCTGGTCCCTGGTATTCTCAGACCTACTTCATGTCAGTATAAGTTTTTTATTTGTTTTTATTTTGTGGTTTCTAGAGTTTCTGTGGTTTCTGGGAATCTTAAAGTCTTTTGTGTCTGGCCCCTCTGACTTAGCATGATGCTTTTGAAATTCATCCATGGGTTGCATGTTGTCAGCGGTTCCTTCCCTTGTGTTGCTGCATAGTAAGCCATAGTTCTTGGCTGCTATGAATAAAGATGTTCTGAACGTTAGCATATAGCTTTTTGGGTGAACATACGTTTCCATTTTTCTTGAGTAAATAATAAGAGTGGGATTGTTAGGTCATATGTGAAGTGTACGTTTAACTTTATAAGAAACTGTCAACTATTTTTCAGAATGGGTCTTCATTTTGCACCAGCCATGTAGGAGAGTTTTAGTAGCTACACATCCTTGTTAACATTTGGTATCATGAGTCTTTTTAATTTTAGCTAACTGAAGTTTTAAGGCAGAAAAATAGAATGAATAAAATGGGAATGTTCAAGTGGAAGGAGCTAATTTGGAGGTGGCTGACAGTGGGGACACTGGTTTCAGTTTCTGGTATTGAGTTTTAAGGGGTCTCCAAGTAGGAAAATGACCCCAGAGATTCTATAACTTCTCTTATAGAACTTTTAATGGAATGGCACTTTGGAGCCAGATAGTCATGAGTTTGAAGATTAGCTCAATTACTTTCTGTGTGATCTTAGCCAAGTTATTTGCCCTTTCCAAGCTTTAGCTTTTCCCATTTGTCAAATGTGAAATAATAGATGGTTACACTTAGAAGAGGCGCTGATGCAAAGTTAGCACTCAGCGGGTGGTAGCTATCATCATCTTGGTCGTCGTCATCATCATGTTTGCTGCTTAAATATATATTTTATGCCCCCAGTAACTTAGGAGTTTCTTGAACATCTCTGCATTTCTTCCCTTCCTAACCCATCTCCCTTTGCTCATCTTTGCTCATCCCTCACCACAACAGGAGTGATTTTGTTCAGCACTAATCTTGTCTAGTCACTTCCTGTTCTGATCCTTCCACTCGTGTTGTCCGGGCATAAACATCTACGGAAAGCCTTGATTAAGACCGCTGTTAGAAAAGTCTGGTACCACCTATATTTTCCTTTCTACTGTGTATCATTACTGTAATTTGTGTAATCTTTCTCCTGTCTACAATACTATAAAATCCATGAAGGCTGGCACTTGGAAGGTACTCAGTTAATTTTTGAGTAGATTATCTTGTTTTAAGATTGTTCAGGACAGGATTTTTACTACTTAATTTAAATTCTTTCTGAGGGTACCTGGGTGGTTCAGTTGGTTAAGCATCTGACTGTGGATTTTGGCTCAGGTAATGATCTCCCGGTTAATGAATTTGAGCCCTGGTTCTTGGATTTGAGCCCTGCATCGGGCTCTGCACCGCTGGTAACAGTATACTATGTAATTTTTTACAATTAAAAAATTTTTTTAATTCTTTCTGACATTTACCATATTACTTTCTTTTTTAAAAAAAATATTTATTTATTTTAAGTAGTCTGTACAACCAGCATGAGGCTTGAACTCATGACCTCAAGATCAAGAGCTGTATACCCTTCCTATGGAGCAGCCAGGCACTCCAGCGTGTTACTTTCTATGGCATAAGTTCTTAACAGATATTCTTGAATCTAAGTAGTGGTTTGAAATGAGCTTACATAG
Organism: Herpailurus yagouaroundi; assembly: GCF_014898765.1. Taxonomy (NCBI): domain Eukaryota; kingdom Metazoa; phylum Chordata; class Mammalia; order Carnivora; family Felidae; genus Herpailurus; species Herpailurus yagouaroundi. Next base: position 8,531,223 of record NW_024412391.1, on the reverse strand, counting down.
AATTATCAGGTCAAATAAGGTAAAGAGTTTTAAAAATTATTTTACTGTATTTCCATTATGACATTAATACTTTATAGAAAGTTTGGAAAATAAAGAAACAAAAAGAAGAAACACAAGAGGATGGCAGAATTCTTGGCAGATGCTTTTAGATTGCTTTCCAGAAGAGTTTCATGGTATACTGTTACCAGCAGTGCTTGAGTGGTCCTGTTTCTTCTCCATTTTGCCAGTTTATAATTTGATAGATGAAATTAGTATCTTTAATTCCATTTATTTGATTTATTAATTACTCTCTGTTGAGTTGTAATGCCGCCTTTCTCATGTTAAATTCTTACCTACTAGGATAGGTTTCTGAACATTGTTGTTGATTTATGTTTATTCTTACATTCCTGGTATGTTGATTTTAACTCCCATAACTTTATTTGTAACTTAATTTTTAAATTTTAATTCCAGTATAGTTAACATATGGTGTTATATCAGTTTCTGGAGTACAATACAGTGATTCAACAATTCTATATATTACTCAGTGCTCATCAAGATAAGTGGACTCTTAATCCCCTTCACCTATTTCACCCATCCCCCCACCCTCCTTCCCTCTGGTAACTATCAGTTTGTTCTGTAAAGTTAAGAGTCTGTTTTTTGGTTTGTCTCTTTTTTTCTCTTTGTTCATTTGTCTTGTTTCTTAAATTCCACATATGAGTGAAATCATATGGCATTTGTTTTTCTCTGACTTATTTTACTTAGCATTATACTCTCTAGATTCATCCACGTGGTTGAAAATGGCAAGATTTCATTCTTTTTTATGGGTGAATAATATCCCAGCATATGTATGTATGTACACACACACACACACACACACACACACACACACGCACTCTCTACATCTTCTTTATCCATTCATCTGTCATTGGACACTTGGACTGCTTCCATAATTTGGCTATTGTAAATAATGCTGCAGTAGGCATAGGGGTGCATACATCTTTTTGAATTAATGTTTTCATGTTCTTTAGGTAAATACCCAGTAGTGGAATTGCTGGGTCATATGGTAATTCTACTTTTAATTTTTTGAGTAGCCCCCATACTCTTTTCCACAGTGTCTGTACCAGTTTGCATTCCCACCAATAGTGCACAAGGGTTCTTTTCTCTCCACACCCTCGCCAACACTTGTTGTTTCTTGTGTTTTTGATTTTAGCCATCCTGACAGGTGTGAGGTGATATCTCATTGTGGTTTTGATATGCATTTCCCCGACGATGAGTGATGTTGAGCATCTTTTCACGTGTTTGTTGGCCATCTTGATGTTTTCTTTGGAGAAATGTCTGTTCGTGTCATCTGCCTATTTTTTAATTGGATTATTTGTTTTATTTATTTATTTGTTTGTTTGTTTATTTATTTATGGTGTTGAGTTGTATAATTTCATTTGCAAATATCTTCTCCCATTCAGTAGGTTGTTTTTTGTTTTGTTTTGTTGATTGTTTCCTTGGCTATGCAGAAGCTTTTAATTTTGATGTAGTCCCAGTATTTTATCTTTGCTTTTGTTGCCCTTGTCTCAGAAGACATATCTAGAAAAATGCTACTATGGACAATGTCAGAGACCTACTGCCTGTGCTGTCTTCTAGGATTTTAAGATTTCAGCTCTCACATTTAGGTCTGTGATCCATTTAGAGTTTATTTTTGTGTATGGTGTAAGAAAGTGGTCCGGCTTTATTCTTTTGCATATTGCTGTCCAGTTTTCCCAGTATCATTTGTTGAAGAGACTTTTTCCCACCGCATATTCTTGCCTCCTTTGTTGAAGATTATTGGTCACATAATTGTGAGATTTTTTCCTGGGCTTTGTATCCTGTTCCAGTGATCTATGTGTCTGTTTTTGTGCCAGTACCATACTGTTTTGATCAGTACAGCTTTGTAGTATAACTTGAAATCTGGGATTGTGATACCTCCAGCTTTGTTTTTCTTTCTCAAGATTGCTTTGGCCATTCAGAGTCTTTTGTGGTTCCATGCAAATTATAGGATTGTTTACTGTAGTTCTGTGAAACATATTTTTGGTATTTTGAAAGGAATTGTATTAAATCTGTAGATTGCTTTGGGTAGTATGGACATTTTAACAATACTTGTTCTTCTAGTCCATGAGCAAGGCATATCTTTTCATTTGTGTCATCTTCAGTGTCTTTCATCAGTGTTTTATAGTTTCCAGAGTATGGGTCTTTTACCTCCTTGGTTAAGTTTATTCTTTGGTATTTTATTATTTTTGATGCAATTGTAAATGAGATTGTTTTCTTAATTTCTCTTTATGCTGCTTCATTATTAGTGTATAGAAATGCAGTATATTTCTGTAAGTTGATTTTGTATCCTGAGACCTTACTAAATTAGTTTATTAGGTCTAGTCGTTTTTTGGTGGAGTCTTTGGGGTTTTCTATATGTGGTGTCATACCATCTACAGATAGTGAAAGTTTTACTTCTTACTGATTTGGATGCTTTTTATTCCTTTTTCTTCTCTGATTGCTGTGGCTAGGACTTCCAGTACTATGTTGAGTAAAAGTGGTGAGTGTGAACTTCCTTATCTTGTTCCTGACCTTAGGGTAAAGGTCTCCATATTTTCCCACTGAATATGATGGTAACTGTAGGTTTATCATATATGGCCTTTATTATGTTGTTAACTCTCATAACTTTAAATATATTTAATATGTAACAGGGTTAATATTCTTCATTTGTTTTTATATTTTTTATATAGTATAAAAATATAGTATATTTTTATATTAGTTTTCATGTATCTGTGCATTTTTATATTCTCTTTAGAGTTCTCTCTGGTTTTTGGGTGAAATAGTCCCTCATGCTTAATTGCATGTATGTAACTATCCTAGAAATACCTCATTCTGTTTGTCTTTTTTTTTTTTTTTTTTTAACTTCTGCTTCTAACTGTAGTTCTATAAACTAGTTGTAAGGGTCCCAGTTTGCAGACCTGGCAAATGGAAAAAAATAAGAACCATTTATTACATGTGTCGTATATAAGCACACACATGCTGTGTATATGTGTGTATGTGTGTGTATATATATATATATATATATATATATGTTATGTGTGTATATGTTTAATGTCAACTAGTATTTCCTTTGATTTTCTTTTTTTAAAAAAAATTTAAATGTTTTTATTTATTTTTGAGAGAGAGAGAGCCAGCAGGGAAGGGGCAGAGTGAGAGGGAGACACAGAATCCGAAGCAGGCTCCAGGCTCTGAGGTGTCAGCACAAAACCTGATGCGGGGCTTGAACCCACAAACTGTGAGATCATGACCTGAGCCGCAGTTGGACGCTGAACTGAGCCACCCAGGCGCCCCTGCGAACTAGTATTTCTTGAGAAGGATTTTTGTTGTTCTGAGATTATGCCCTATAATGGCTTTATTTGGGGGTTGGCGGGGGGAGAAGGGTTGCCACCTTGTGTTGGTCCCCAAAATTGTTTTTAAAATTTACCTAATTGTAAAAATCTAAAAATACGGGAACTGCTACTTTATCTCACACTGTAATGACTTTCTTGGCGGTAGTGGTATAGTAACAGGGCTGTTTTGGTCACCGAAAAGCATACAATGAAGTTACAGCTTATGGGGGTTCGGTTTTTTAACATCTGGGTGTAATAAAAATATAACATTGAATCAGGATTACTTTTACAAATTACTTAGAAAAGGATGTCACCATGTTGGTGACTTCTCAGCAAGTCCAGCATAACCATTTTTTCCCTGAATCACTGGAATAGATTATTTCTTTGCGTGGAAATAAGCTAGAGCAGTTTGCTTTTGTTTAAGGGCAGTGTTGCACAAAACTTATCCATCTTTCACTGTTAGAATCACACTTTCCATTGAGAGCTATTCACTGAGAATTGAAACCGAATAAGAGATTTACATCTTGCATCCCATGCTTTCTGCTGGACTTACTCTGGCTCAGTGGTAGCATGTTAGGCAGAATCCTTACCACTTAGTGTTTTCTCTCCTCTTTCTGAGCATCTTCTCACTCATGACCCACTTCAGTAAAAAAATCAGGGGTCATGGAGGTGTTAGGATGATACTTAGAGTAGTTAAATTTGAGTGAGTATGGTTGAATATCTAAAATGAGTTTTGGAGACTAAACTAAACACTTGTTTCAGCAGTGCCACAATAGTATTAGGTTTTCTGTCCACTTAAACTCCTTAAAACAAGCTTATCTATACCATTTACCGTACATGTACCATTTATACCTTACGTAGAATGTTTTCTTTATAACTGTAATCAACCAGTTAAAACCTCCTGAAAGTATGACATGAATAATGGAATGTATACTAACTGGTTCTTTTTATTTTGTTGTTGTTTTACTTTAAAAAAACATTTTTTTTCTTTCAAGAAAAAAATTTTTTTTGTTTTTGTTTTCTTTTTTTTGTTTGTTTGTTTATTTAAGTAATCTCTATACCTAACGTAGGGCTCGAACTCACAATCCAGAGATCAAGAGTCATAAGCTCTGGGCTCCTGGGTGCCTCAGCTGGTTGAGCAACCGACTTGGGCTCAGGTCATGATCTCGAGGTTCTTGAGTTAAAGCCCACATCAGGCTCACTGTTGTCAGGACAGAGCTAGCTTCAGATCTTCTGTCCCTTACTCTCTCAAATAAAACAATAACAAAAAAACCCAAACAAACAAGAGTCATTCACTCTGCTGACTGAGCCAGCCAGGTGTCCCTAAAATACTTTTTATTTGAAGAGATTGTAGACTCACATGAAGTTGCACACACAATACAGAGAGGTCCCTTGTACCAATCACCCAGTTTCTCCCAGTGGTAATATCTTACATAACTAGAGTTATCAAGACTAGAAGATTGACATTGGCACACTACAATTAACGAGCCTTCAGTCCTTATTCACACTCACCGGTTTTTGCATGCACTCGTGTTTCATTTTCTTGTATGTCCGATGTGTATAATCCTGTGGTGTTTAAATTTTTTTTTTTTCAACGTTTATTTATTTTTGGGACAGAGAGAGACAGAGCATGAACGGGGGAGGGGCAGAGAGAGAGGGAGACACAGAATCAGAAACAGGCTCCAGGCTCTGAGCCAATTCCTGTGGTGTTTAAAAAAATAATTTTAAGAATAGTTTGGATTTACAGAAAAGTTGCAGAGATAATAAAGGCTTCCCATATAGTTCTCACCCACTCTCTCCTATGACATATTATGAATGATGATATCTATACAGTAGATTTGTTACAGCTAACAAACCTACTTTGGTATATTACTATTAATTAAACTCCACATTTTATTCAGATTTTACTAGTTTTCCCCTAGTGCCCTTTTTTAGTTCCTGGATCCCATGCAGGATACTACATCACATTTAGTCATTACATCTCTTTAGACTCATCTAAACTCTGACAGTTTTTCAGATTTTCCCTTGTTTTTAATTATCTTCATAGTTTGAGGAATCCTGGTTAGTTATTTGTAGAATATCCCTTAATGGGACATAGTTTAGTTTGTTTGTTGTTTTTCTCATGATGAACCTATAGCTCGGATTATAGGCTTTTGAGAGAAGACCACAAAGGTGCCATTTTTATCATATCGTATCAAGAGTACATGCTATCAACATGACTTACCGTGTTGATGTTGAACTTGATCACCTGGCCGAGGTCATGTTGGCCAGGTTTTCACTATAATTAGTCTCCTCACTTTCATACTCTATTCTTTGGGAGCAAGTCCCTCAGCACAACTTATATTCAAAGGGTGGGGGATTTCAATTCAACTTCTTGGAGGGGGGATTATCTACAGAAATTATTTAGAGTTCTTCTGATAGGTACTTTTAAAGTTTATGGAAACCGCATGAGTACTGATATCAGTCTAACGTATCTGTTCTTTGCAGGGTGGGAAACCCCGTAAACACCGGAAGGATCGGCTACAAGATTTAATTGATATAGGCTTTGGCTATGATGAGACAGACCCATTTATTGATAACTCAGAGGCTGTGAGTAATGTATCTTTAATATAGCAGCAATTCTTTGTTTGGGATAGAAGTCAAGGATAAAGTTACTAAAATAGTTCAGTATTTGTTTTTACTAACTAATCCCCTATTGATGTCCATCTAAATTGTTTCTACTTTTTTATGTGCTTATGAACAGCTGAGCATCTGTGTACGTTTATCTTTGTGTACTTGAATAACTATGTAAGATCATTAGAGAGTGCAAATGTATGTACAGGATAAATTTCTAGCAGTGGGGTTTATTCATTAAGGGTATTTACATCTTGAATTTGTATTGATATTCCCAGACTTGGGTAGGTGTAATTTCAAATGGCTTCCAGATGAGACCCATATGAATTTGAAGATTGGAGCTGCTGGGTTGAAGTTAATCTGGCAGGCATCTTTAAAATGTGCTTCATTTTTTCATTACTGCCAAGCCTTAGTACAGTGGTGGTGATTGAATGCCAGCCTTTATCAAACCCTATCTGTTTTGTTCCAAGCCCTACAGCTTTTTCCCTGGAATCTTCTTTCTTTTATAAAATGAAGAGGAATTTAGGAGAGCATTTAAGGACTATAACAATCCATTGATCACATAGCAAACAAATGCAGGCATATTGTGTTTGGGGGTAGGTAAGGTGTATGTTCTTACATTCTTCTCAGTGCACTGGAGAAATCTAAACAAACCCTGGACTTATGGCATCCTCTGCATTGTTCAGTGATTACTTAGAATACACAGAAAGGGACACCAAGGTAAACATTGTAGTACTACCCACAAATTAGTATTTCTTTTTCCTGTTACTACAGTGCTTGGTTGTATAGATGATGATAAGGCATATAGTGGTAGGAGAATCATAGAACTTCCAGCAGGAGGCATACTGGATACCCTGAGTTGTTTCAGTGTTCTGACATAAACTGGTTTACCATACCAGGCAGCCTGTTCTATAGGAGTAAAATTTGGCAATGCCCTTTGGAGTAGAGAAGCCTTCTTATTACCAGAAAGGTTGACAAACCTTTTTGTAGATTAGGGCATGGGATGTTTTTAAAAGTCTTGACCTTGATTTGAAATACAAGTCAAAATTCCTAGATTCTAGACTCAACTCGGTTTCTAAAGATTTCTAGACAAATCTTTTAGCATTGCTCAGTTTTCTCTGCTACAGTCAGAATATTTGAATATGGTGTTTTTCATACTGACTTTTGCAACCCATAATTGGATTACATATCACTTTAGAGAGTGTGGCCAGCATTTTTAACAAAAGTGAAGTAGAATAGAATAGGAGCTATCATAGTAAATCATAGTAGATTATGTGAGTTTTTTTTATGTGTGTGTGTACACACTGGGATTTGATGTGTAACATATTTCCCACTTGGGTTGTGGTGAAAAAAATTTGAAAAGTACTGCCTTAATAAATAAGGGTAAGTTTTGTATGTAAAAGTTGTTGAACAAAAATTATTTTATTAGTTGCTGACATTTAGAGGACAAGGTAGGTTCCTGTTTAGTAAGAGGAAATTGAACTAGATTACAGGTTGTTTATTGACTCGCAAAATAATTTTGTATTGTTATTCTTACAGATTATTGGGTCCTTATGAGATAATTCAGACATAAGACAATTATTATCCAACCAAATGATTTTCTGTTCTTTTCATTGATTGTAAGCTTTCACTGTTTGTAATTATTTGATAGTGAAAATAATCTGGTTCTAATTAATTTTCAGAATCATGTACCACTTATAAATACCTGAAAATAAATGCTTTTAAAGATTATTTTTAGTCTCACTTATGCTGCCACGTTTTGTGAAGACTGAAAGAAAATGTTTTTCTTTATTTACTAATAAATAATAATACCAGGCATGAATAACACTTTTATTTAGTTTGTCTCTTGTAAATTTCACTAGAACGTTGTGAAATAAGTGATGTTGTCACTGTTAGACAACTCCAAGATATCCATGTTAAGTGATTTCCTCTGGGTCACAATTGCTAATCATTGGCAAAGGATCTAAATCCAGGCCTTCTGATTCTCAAGTTCAGCGTTCCATTGCCTCTTAACACATTCTACTCGGACGGCTAAATTAAATATGCATAAAGAGCTTGTTCTCCTGGAGAGTGTTCTGATAGGGAGAGCTTAGGAAACACTGCAGCAGACCGATGTTGAACACACCCATGTTGCTATGTAACGTGGTGATGAATGTGTTTCCCACTGCATGATGTAGTGGATGGTTTGGGATACAGCCAGAGCCTCTACCATAAGCTTATAAAATTACTCTGGGGGTTCTTATCCTCTCTAAATTTGGTTTTCACTTATAAAACGCCTTTTTTGCCTCACAAAGGTATCAGGAGGGCCAAGTGAAATAATTTATATGAAGAAGCATTGTAAATTATAAAGCAGTGTAAGCAAAAAGTAATGTTTGTCACAGTTACACATTTCCAAAATAATTACTACAAAGTCTTTTCACTTCTAATTCTTTCTCTTCACTCCTTTGCTTACAGATAGTACCGGACCCTTTCTGAAGGTCTTACCCATAGATCTTTATAGTAGCCCGTCAACTGAAGCAACAGGAAAGGGATTCATTCCTTTTTTTGACTCAGTATGATTAAACTGGAAATTCTTTTTCTATTTACCATTTAATTTAAAAGGATACAGGTTAAAAGCAAAAACTTTTGCATGTAGCCTTAATGTTCTTACAGTAACTAGTACATTCCCTATATTCCTTGTCCAGTGCAAAGGATCTGCTTAAAATCTGCCTTTCTTAAAAATATAAAATATGAAGAACCTATAAAGTAGAGTTCTGGGGACCTTAGGTAGCAGGTATCTTGCTTCTATTAGATAAGTAACTCGCTCCTTTTTTCTCAGCCACTATGGACTCCCATCATTTGGTTAAGATTGACCCTCATTTAATGTTTGCTTTTGTCCATTTTCATCAGGTGAGAAATGATAAACTTTAAAAATCCAAGCTTAGAGGACATCAGCTTAAGTGTTATTTTAGGTCAGACCTTCTATCTAATTTAGACAATTTGCATCTCTTGATCCAGGCAAAGTACCTGGCTCATTATAGTGTATGCTTACTGAACTGGGCAGTTATTTTTCTGTTGCGTTTTTAAACACATATGTTATTTTATGTTTTAAACTTTTAAACAATTTTCTTCATTTAAAAGCTTAGAGCTAAGACATAAGAAATAACTTTGTTATTTATAATCTTATGAATAAAATTATATACTGATATGGTAGGAAATGAAATTTATTCCTTTTCTGTATGTTTAGTCATCTATTTTAACTTGTTTCAATTTCTCATCAGAATCATTTGTCTTTGGGGCACCTGCCTGGCTCAGTCAGTAGAGCATACGACTCTTGATCTCTGGGTGGCGAGTTCGAGCCCCACAATGGGCATAGAGATCACCTAAAAAATAAATAAAGGTTTGAAAAAAAAATTTGTCATTAAGAATAGTAGCAGTGATCCTTAAATTTTTCTCAGCAGATGATGGATATACTGAGGATTTGCTTCATTATTCCAGAATTTCCTTTCTTTATATATATATACTGAGTACTCTGGGCTCATTTTTATCCTAGATACTAACTTTTTCTAAATTTATTCCACAAACATCCTCATTGCAGTCAGTTTTGTAGTTAGGATTTATGGATTTCTTTGATGTACTTGTAGAATTAATAATGGGATATATCTGAAACATTTTATTTTAAATATAGTATGACGAATTAGTTCCTGCTTCTCTAACAACAAAATATGGAGGCTTTTACATCAACACTGGCACTCTGCAGTTTCGCCAAGCTTCAGATACTGAAGAAGAAGATATTACAGACAACCAAAAGCACAAGCCCCCCAAAGTGAGTTTATCCAACACTGCAATGGTAATGAGAGTGTTCAGTAAATACGGTATACTTTTTGAATTTACTTGTGGATATGAGAAAAAGTAAAATGCTAACCATTGTTTAATAAATCTGTAGTTATTTACCTGCTTTGAAGTAAAGCTATGTAGATAAAGGGAAAAATTGATATTTACATCATATGTAATTGTATTTTCTTTTAAGACTTCTCTCTCCATATGTGGTATAATAATCTACTGTTTGGGGGATAAGGGTAAGTTTCTAGGATAGGTTAAGACTTGGTGTAGACATTAGCTTTCCTGAGACAGCTAATTCTATTTAAGATATATATGGTTTTAGGAAGTGAATAGTGTGTCCTTAGGTGTTTCTTGAAGCGTGATCCAAAGACTGACTTGTGCCAGAATCACCAAAATGTTTGTTAAAAACTAGGCAGTACTCAAAAACAAAAACAGGTAGTACTCATAGACCCCAAGAGTCTGCATTTTTATTTTTTTTATTTTTATTTCAACGTTATTTATTTATTTATTTATTTATTTATTTTCAACGTTTTTTTATTTATTTTTGGGACAGAGAGACAGAGCATGAACGGGGGAGGGGCAGAGAGAGAGGGAGACACAGAATCGGAAACAGGCTCCAGGCTCCGAGCCATCAGCCCAGAGCCTGACGCGGGGCTCGAACCCACGGACCACGAGATCGTGACCTGGCTGAAGTCGGACGCTTAACCGACTGCGCCACCCAGGCGCCCCGAGTCTGCATTTTTAACAAGCATTTCTAATGCACACTGAACTTTGAGAAAAAACACTGCCCTAGATGCTAGATCACTAATCTAGCGAGTAAAGCATTGATCCTCTGTTAAGCGATACTTTCTTTATCATTTGCAGATTCCCAAAATAAAAGAAGATGATATTGAGATGAAGAAGCGGAAGAGGAAAGAGGAAGGGGAAAAGGAGAAGAAACCAAGGAAAAAAGTCCCCAAACAACTGGGGTATGTAAAATTAAACACCCCAAGGGAACTAGGGTCAGAGCATGACTAGCTGCCCTTTTGGAAAGATCTATTTAGCATTCATTAACCCAGCTTAGCTGGGACTAATTTAATACTATATTTAAAAGTGTCAATGACCATTAACTTACATTTTAATAATATTAATATGTATTAAGTATAAGTTTTTATTAAAAAATAAAAGGCTTTGTCATCTTAGAGACTCATGGTGTTTTAGATCAGATTTACAAATTAGTTCATTAAGTATTTTGGTCGTTAAAATTTTTTACCAACAAGAACCAGTTTGAAAAGATGGTATAAACGTTGAGCAAGTTGTTTTCATCTTTTTGTCTTAAAAACTAAACTTATTAGATGCCTGGGGATTGAGGACTGGCAGTAGTCTATGTGTGAATGATTTATAGTTGTTTTAGTATTTAAAAAGTCATTTATTTAGCTCTTCTTTAACACCTGTGACTTTAGGTAATGATATCACCTCTAAATACCAAGTAGAATTTCTCGAAAGACTGAAGTCATAAGAATGAAATGTTTGTAACATACGTCCATAAAATTACCAGTTGGTCTTACTTTTCCATGGCCCTTTTTTGGAGAACCAAGGGACAGAAACTGTGACAGGCTGGATTTTCTTCCCTTCCTCACCAGGGGAGGTACATCTGAACTTTGGGCTATCAGTATTCAAAAGCTTGATGTAGGGAGGTATTTATGCTCTCCTAAGCATGAGATTTTAGTGAACCTTGAATCATTAATTAAGAAAAAACATATATATATTACTAATGCATGTTTTAAATTCTCATTATTTACAAGTAAATTTCTTTAATGCCTTTTAATGAATTTGTTATTTTCTGAAATCTGTGGCTTATTCATGCAACACACACTTATTAAATACCTTTTATATACTAAGCATTGTTCTGGTTTCGGAGTATATAACAGTAGCTAAACCCCGGGCCTGCCCTCAAGGCACAAGTGATAGTTTCGATTCTGTAGTGCACCTAGAAGCGTGTATGCCATAGAACGTAAAAAAGATTTCTAGAGAAAGTGTTAACTACACTGAGACACCTTTCCCGCATGGTTCCTATAGGGAGAAAGTTGTCCTAGAAAATCACACATATGTGATTGCCTCACATGGCTGTTCCTAGAATGGAAGGTGAAAATGATCAGAAGGTAGTGGCAGAATAGGGTCTAGAAAGATTTTATATTTCTTTGGCAGTTTGTAGCACAAACCACCTGGGGTACCAGTTTGAAGGTGTACTGTGTGAGCTTCTCTGGTTACTTATAAGGCAATTCTGTTTTCTCAAGTACATTTCTTTCTCTCTTTCTTTTTTCTTTTTTCTTTTTTCTCTTTTCTTTCTTCCTTCCTCCTTCCTTCCTTCCTTCCTTCCTTCCTTCCTTCCTTCCTTCCTTCCTTCCTTCTTTCTTTCTTCTTTCTCTCTCTCTCTCTCTCTCTCTCTCTCTCTCTCTCTCTCTCTCTCGTGCATGTGCACATACACACTTGCACAGAAGCAGGGAAGGAGCATAGGGAGAGGGAGAGAGAGAATCTTAAGCTTGCTCCATGCCCAGCGCAGAGCCTCACTCGGGGCTCGATCTCATGACTCTGAGATCATGACCTGAGCTGAAATCAAGAGTCAGATGCTCAACCGACTGAGCCACCCACACACCTCATAAGTGCATTTCTTTACTTGGTTAATTCTTTAGGTGACTACTTTATAGATGTGCTAAAGAATGTGAACATTCCAAAAAGAGTAGTTAGTTTGACTTCATAGACTTTAATAATCCTGAGTTACCTTCAGTTTTGTTTCTTTCTGTTGACTTTTGTCCTTTTGTTTTCTTCACTCTGGTGGCCATTTGCCTTTTGACCTTTCCCAAGTGAGTCCAGATGATGATGAAGGTGCTGTTGTAAAAGGATGATGTAAGAAGAAATTTGCTTTCCCACCCATGAAATGACCGTTTTGATTATCTGTGCCTCCTTATTTACACGGGCTTTAAAGTAAAATCCTACACAGCCTAACTGACCCCTTTTTTCTTCACAGAGTTGTGGCTCTAAATTCACACAAGTCTGAAAAAAAGAAGAAACGTTATAAAGATTCTCTTTCTCTAGCTGCCATGATACGAAAATTTCAGAAAGAGAAGGATGCATTGAAGAAGGAGCCTAACCCCAAAGTCCCAGTGAACTTAACGACGTCCTCTCTGAATAAGACCCCCTCCACTGCCGTAGCATTGGGAAGTGATGTCTCGGACTTAAATCTGAACACTGCTGATCCAGACCTCCCCATTTTTGTTGGCACAAATGAACATGAACTATTTCGGGAAGCTGAAAATGCCCTAGAAATGCTAGATGATTTCGACTTTGACAGATTACTGGATGCTGCTTCTGATGGTAGCCCCCTCTCTGAGTCAGGGGGAGAGAATGGAAACACCACCCAGCCAACCTATGCCTCTCAGGTTATGCCCAAGGTGGTGCCTACACTCCCAGAGGGTCTGCCTGTCCTTCTTGAAAAACGCATCGAAGACCTCCGTGTAGTAAGTGTAATGATTCCCTTGTTTCTTATTTGCCGCACAAACATAACAATAAATGCTTTTTATAAGGCAAAAATATGAACCCACAATCCCAACACCCATATAAACAATTTTTAATTTTCTGTATTTCCTTTCAGGCATTGGCTATATTTATAGGCCTTTGATTTTTTTTTTTTAATTTTTTTTTTTCAACATTTATTTATTTTTGGGACCGAGAGAGACAGAGCATGAACGGGGGAGGGGCAGAGAGAGAGGGAGACACAGAATCGGAAACAGGCTCCAGGCTCCGAGCCATCAGCCCAGAGCCTGACGCGGGGCTTGAACTCACGGACCGCGAGATCGTGACCTGGCTGAAGTCGGACGCTTAACCGACTGCGCCACCCAGGCGCCCCTATAGGCCTTTGATTTTAAGTAGAAGTAGGTGTAGCTATAGTTATAGCATGATATGGGTGATTGTTTTATTATTTCAACTTACAGTTTTCATAAATATAATTTTTATTGTAAAAGAAAATCATGTAAACACAACAGAGGAAAGGTGGGGGCAAATAGTAACACTGCAGGAGTGTACCTGAACGTGGTCCAGACTGTATTGACATCCGGTTTTTTTATAGTTGATTTTCCAACTAGTCCTTTGTAGCTAATCAGCACCCTTAGTAAGCATGCATTGTTCCCACTAGTACTTGAGAGCTGAGGTTTTAGCATGTCACATTAGATACCACTCTAGATTGGCTTGGATTCATAATCTTTAACTAGCTGCAAATCCAGATAAATGTCATCACACTTACCCAGTTAATCTCAAGGAGATAGTATTTTGACTAAAAATAACACGCCAAATCTAGCTTAAAATGCCCTTCTTGATTACTTGAGGATTTGAACCCGTGCCATATTTGAACCCATGCCATATTTTAGTCCCCTTTTTTCCCTGACTAGAAAAGTAAAACACACAATACAAAACATATTTCAGGAACACCTGACTGGCTCAGTCAGAAAAGCATGCAACTCCTGATCTCGGAGTCTTGAGTTTGAGCCCCATGTTGGGTGTAGAGATTACTAAAAAAATAAATTAAAACCCCAAAACACCAAATATGTATTTCATACATATGGAAAGATTCCCCATAATCTGACATTCATTCACCCCCCAACAGAGGTAACCACTATTAACTATGTATTTTTTTGGATTTTAATCCATGCATTTGCAAATGTTATATTATTATGAAAAATAATTAATGGGATTGTAATGTATGGACTGTTCAAAACTTGTTTCTCCTAGGATTAGTGTAATCCAATTTAAGTCATGTTTTAAAATTTACTAATAATCTTTTTATTGTATTTATTTCTCTTAACTTCTCCTAAAATTTAAATATCTGATTAGGGGAGTAATTAGATTTATCTAATTTTTTCAGTAACTGGCCCACAGATTTTATTTAGTAATTCTGTTATTTTTTCTGTTTCATTCTTTAGCATTTCTTCTAAACTTGTGACTTAATTGTAATTCCCTGTTAATTTAGTTACCCTTATTTTATTTTAATGAACTTCATTAGTCCAGGACTTAGAGAAGTGTGTTATTTTTTTTTTAACTTTTTAAAAAATGTTTTTATTTACTTTTGAGACTGAGAGAGACAGAACATGAGCAGGGGAGGGGCAGAGAGAGAGGGAGACACAGAATCCAAAGCAGGCTCCAGGCTCTGAGCTGTCAGCACAGAGCCCAATGTGGGGTTCAAACTCATGGACTGCTAGATCATGACCTGAGCTGAAGTCTGACGCTTAACCCACTGAGCCACCCAGGCGCCCCTAGAGAAGTGTGTTAAAGTATCTCATTGCCAATATTTCTTTTTAAAAATCTTTTTAAAATGTTTATTTATTTTGAGAGAGAGAGCGTGACCAGGCGAGAGAGGCAGAAAATTTCACACTTAACCAACTAAGCCACCCAGGCGCCCTTATTGCTAGTGTTTCTTAGGTTATAGCTTGTGTTTACCATAGTTTTTGCTTTGTTTATTTCTATGCTGTGGTGTTTGACCCATAAAATTCTTGATGACTAGATCTTTTTTGTGATAATTATCATTTGGAGGTGACTTTTTGTGCTATTAATGCCTTTCATCTTGAATTTAGTTTTGTCTGATTTACTGTGGACTTTTTATTTTTACATAGTATAGCTTTTCTTATCATTTACCTTCAACCTCTTTGATTTTCTTTATTTTAGCTCTTTCTCTTATAAGGCAGCATAAAAATGGAAATTTGTTTCTGGACCTCATTTGAATCTTTTTCCTTTAACAAATGATTTTAACTTCTTCTAGTTGTTATAATTATGTAATTGATCTTTGTCATTTTCTTTTTTATTCTGTTTTATTACTTCCTCCTTTGTTTTCATTCTTTTGCTATTTTCTGTGCTTATTTTTTGAAAAGTATACAGTTTCTATAGTTTCGGCAATAAATGGGTTTTTTATTTAACCTTTTTAGCTACTCTGTGTAGGAAGTATGGGTCTCATTTCTTTTTTATGGTTCAGAAACTTGAGGTAGGTTATAGCTTGGTCAGGTCCACACAAGTAGTAAGTGGTAGAAATTTAACTACAATCCAAAGTATGGGCTTTTTGCTCTGCCATTTTGCCCATTCCTAAAATCTTTAGTTTCTTCTAAATTTGAAAAAGTACTTAGTGATGCGATCCACATTTTTCAAGATGTAATTAATAATAATAGCTGCTGTTCATTTAGCAAAACTTGTACTCTGTCCTGAGCACGGACGGTACTGCTGGGTGTCCCAGAGCAGTTACCAGTCAGGAGGCAGCCCTGTGACTGCGCTCAGTGTGCTTCACTTACTGTGCAGTCTAGTCCTCCCACAGTCCAGTGACGTACGTAGTGTTCTTCCGTTTAATGGACGAGGAAACCAAGGTTCAAAAGGTTTAAATGCTTTGCTCAAGGCCACATAATTTTTAAGTGTCTGAGTCATGATTTGAAGGCAGAACCCTGGAGCTCTGTAGCAGGCACTGTGCCTCTGTGTTATATGCCGTTGATTCTCACTTAAGAAACAAAACTGATTAGTAATGAGTGTGTTATGATCTTGTAAAAGCATTGTCTTCCATACCAAAAATTATTGTCTCTGTGGTAGCCCTGCCAGGGTTAATATATCTGTTCCATTGGTAGGAAATTATCAATAAGAAGTTTGATTTCACTTACTGGTATCTGTGACTTCTATTTTTTCTTTGAAATATGAGATGGAGGGGTGATTGGGTGGCTCAGTTGGTTAAACAGCCGACTCTTGAGTTTGGCTCAGGTCATGATCTCACGGTTCGTGAGTTCAAGCCGCGTGTCTGGGCTCTGTACTGAGAGCACGGAGCCCACTTGGGATTCTCTCTCTCTCTCTGCTCTCTCTCTATCTCTTTCTGCCCCTCCCCCGCTCGTGCATGCTTTCTCTCTCTAAAAGTAAATAAATAAACTTAAAAAAAAGAAATATGAGATGGTATTTTTTCTTTAGGAAGTGAGATTTCATCCTTGGCTTATATGCTTATGTCTGTATGATAAGGAGTTGCTTCTCATGACTCTTTTCTTACTTTGTAATATTCTTCCACTGTTCACCTTCTCGACTTTTTTTGATTCTCTTTCTTGACATTTAGTTTTCCTTACAGCTTTCATGTATTTCTGCCTGCTGCATATACGCAGTTTTCATTCTTTCTAATAAGTACTAAGGCACATCTTAGAAATTTTCTTCTATTTATTA
This sequence comes from Herpailurus yagouaroundi, assembly GCF_014898765.1. Lineage (NCBI taxonomy): Eukaryota > Metazoa > Chordata > Mammalia > Carnivora > Felidae > Herpailurus > Herpailurus yagouaroundi. The sequence goes on along the minus strand of NW_024412391.1, from coordinate 8,514,217 downwards.
CATGTAAAACTGTCAAATAACTTGATGGGTTGACATGGTCAGCATATGGCTTGCTCAGATTATTAGATCAGATTTCTTGATTTCCATCTCATGGATCTCAACTACATCCTTTGTGATTTTCCCAGTAAATTTTGCTTATGGTAGAGTGTCTTGGTTTGTACCCTTAGTTTCTGGGCACCTGGTTAAGGTGACAATAATCATGAAAATATTATTCTTAAGCTCATGGCATTAATATTTGCTTCTCCCTTGATAATAATCTTGGCTAAATTTTTTTGTTATTAGTAATTAGGTAGAACCTAGACTGGCTGCAGTTAGCTGAGTATCTTTGTACGGCATGGTCATGTTGCACAATTGAAATCAGAAGGCTTGTGGTCTGAGTCCTGGATCCACCACTTATTAAGTAGTGTGATTTGGGAGGGAGAAGGAGGCGGGATTAAAAAAAAAAAAAAAAGTAGTGTGATTGGGGGCATGCCATGTAACCCTCTGACAGATTTAGGTTCCTTGTTTGTATAATGGGGGCTGTCATACCAATGTCATTGGCTGTTATGAGGATTAAACATGATAATGTGTGTAAAATAGAGTATATCAGACAGATCTTCTGTAGACAGTGTCTGTAGAAAGTGAGCCATCTGCTTTCTGTTATGTTGGAGATCACAGCAGTAATTAATAAAGCAATGGATAGTCAAAATGCACAAGATACTCAAAGCACGAAAAAATCTTGTATTTGGGATGCCTGGGTGGCTCAGTCAGTTGAGCATCTGACTTCAGCTCAGGTCATGATCTCACGGTTCATGGGTTCGGGCCCTGCGTAGGGCTCCGTGCTGACAGCTCAGAGCCTGGAGCCTGCTTCGGATTCTGTGTCTGCCCCTCTCCTGCTCATGCTCTGTCTCCCTGTCTCTCTCTCTCTCAAAATTAAAACAAGAAAAAAAATTTTTAAAGTCTTGTATGTATAATTTTGTTAATTTATAAAGATTGAGAAAAATTAAGTACAGATATAATAGAAAACAGTGGTATATAGGCTAAATTTGTTTCAACACTCTGTAATTGCCTACTCATGTCAGGTACTAAACTGAGTATGGATGATCCAAAGGGAAGTAAATCACAGTAGCCTTACCCTTTAGAAGCTTATTCTTTCCTAAATAGATATGGAAACAAATAATGTGTTGAAAGCGGTATTGACAATCCTATGTTTCTCTAGGCTGCCAAACTTTTTGATGAAGAAGGAAGGAAAAAATTCTTTACACAGGATATGAATAATATTCTTCTGGAGTAAGTAATTCTCTTCTTTGATTAAAAAACCTAAAAAATTATTTAAACTTTAAGAACTCATTTAAAACAATAGTTGATTACAACTTTACAGGTTGAATACTATTTTAGATTTAAATGTATTTTTTTTGTCACTTCCTATGAAAGTGTCTTTCTGGAACAGCTCTGAGTGGTCATATTAATTTTGGTATATTTTCCTTCTATTTTCATTCAGACTTGGGAAAAATAATTCCATTGGTATCTAGCAAGGTTGTAGACAGACATTTGGAGACAAATGGAAAGTATGGTTGAAAGAAGAAATTCTGGTTGTGAGGTAGGAGAGAGGCAGTGTGGAGAAGAGAAAGGGAAGAGTGGGAGGGGGAGGCTGCAGGCCGACATATGATACAGATTGTATTGAGATTAGTGACAGTTTTTACTCTCAGCTGGAGTTTGATACTAACAAAGCTGCACATTCTAAGTTTGTGGCCAGCTAAGCTGTCCTTATAAACCTAACGGCTTGTGAATTCTGACCATTGGTTATAGCATTTGAGTGTGTAATTAATTGCTGCAAGCAGAACTGGGCAAAAAAACAATCCTGGAGAAAACAGCACATGTTACTCCTCTTTCGCGAAAATGATGTATGCCTGCTCTTAGTGGTTCAGTAGTGTTATATACAAAGAAACAAGGAGTGTTTCCACTACTGTGTGTGAGGCTTGTCTTTTAAATATACAATGAAGGTAGTTTCTCATATAAAAGATGATGGATTGGTTTGTTTTGATAACTGTTTTTAATTAAGTACAATCTCTCTTTTCTCTGGAATACTTAAAAGATCTTTCTGGTCCCTCATGGACCCGTGAAAAACCTAACCTAGTATGCCACTGGTATGGTGACAGGAATTTCTTGTTCCTGTTCTTCATTTTAGCCAGGGATTTTCAGACTGATTCTGTCTGCCTGGAAGCAAGGCAAATGTTTCCTGTCTGCACCAGATCCTTTTACCTGGCTCCCTTTTCACCCCAGATTCAATGAAGAGTGTAACCGTTACTCATCAGAGCCGTCCCAGATTCCACAGTCAGGAATCTGACTAGCTCTTCTTTTTCTTGCCACTTGAGAGCCCTAAGTTTACTAGAGCAGGTCCTTTTCCTGTGACTGAGACCATTGTTTTTTATTTTACTCTTCTGTAAGAGGGACCCTCTTTTTCTCTCCTGAGAGAAACAAAGGACCATCCTTGGGACCTAACATCTCAAATAAGCAGAATATCAACATTCCATGAACAGGCTTCTCTCTTTCTTGCTCTTTCTTTCTTTCTTTCTTTTTTTAAGTAATCTCTGCACCCAATGTGGGGGTCAAACTCACGACCCCAAGATCAAGAGTCGCATGCTCTACCCACTGAGCCAGCCAGATGCCCCCACCAGCCCCAGCAGACTCCTCTTAATCTCTCCATGTCTGTCTTAAATCCTGTAATTTTTTTGGAGCCCTATTTTTATTTCACAGAGTGTGCCTCCAGTTCTACAAGCCCTAGTGCTCAGAGTTTGTTTTTTTTTTTCCCTTTTAGTCACTTATTTATGCCCCCTGGCCTCTGTTCCCACTTTCCTAAATATCCCTGATTTCTTTGGACTGAGTTGATCTTCTAAGGGCATATGGCATGTGATTATTTTGAGTAGTAAATTCCCATGAAATGATTCACATGTATTGGCTCTGCCTCACCATTGCTTCTTTATGATGGGGAGAAAGGGAGGTAAGTTTATTGGAATAGGGAACGCTTTTTCTTTTTGCCTAATTGAGTTTGACTTGGATCAATAAATATACAGCATGCCGACTTGATCCTCCCCATTTCCTCCTTTACCTCAAGCAGACATTGCTAACATCTTAATGCTCTTTGCCTGTGATCTCAATCCAACCTGAGTTCTGTTCAACAGATGCTCTAGGAAGGTACTACCAATCCCAGTGGACACTTGCGGTGAGCCCTGTTGTCTGCCATCTCATTGTTAGATGCTCCTTTAAGGAGCTCATGAATGAGTATTGACTTTTGAATCTCAGTATGAATAGACTTATCAGTTGGTCTGTCTGTCTCACCCTCTCTGACATAAAGGAAAGTTACCAAGTGAGGGGGTTGATCCTCTGCCACAGCTTTCCTTAACTCTCTTGAGGGATTACTTTGCATTTGGAAAAACGAACTTGGAACCACATCTTTAACCTATGCCACACCAGGCGTTCTTTAGGTAACACTAGAACCAGCCCATCTGAATAAAGTCATTCAGGGAAGGAGGGATCTTTTGAATTCTTGCTATAAAATAAATTTTCAATTTTCAGTTTGGGTTACTGCTCCCTAAGTCTTTCTTCAGTTACTAGTTTCAGTGGTTCTGTTATATGGATAGTATTGGTAGAGTATCTGAAATAGTTGAGGAAAAATTCAAGAAATTTACTAGATTCCGGGGGCGCCTGGGTAGCTCAGTCGGTTAAGCGTCTGACTTCGGCCCAGGTCACGATCTCATGGTTTGTGAGTTTGAGCCCGCATTGGGCTTTGTGCTGACAGCTCAGAGCCTAGAGCCTGCTTCAGATTGTGTGTCTCCCACTCTCTCTGTCCCTCCCCTGCTCGTGTGCTCTTTCTCTCTCTCTCTCAAAAATAAATGAACAGTAAAAAATTAAAAGAAAAAAAGAAATTTACTAGATTCCGAATTTATTTGGACTTAGGTTTTCTTTTACTAGTGTTTTTAAACTGATTGACTTAGATATGTATTCTGTTTTGTTGGGTTTTTTTTAATGTTTATTTTTGAGAGAGAGCATGAGCCGGGGAGGTGCAGAGAGAGGGAGGAAAACAGAGGATCCAAAGCAGGCTCCATGCTGTTAGCAGAGACCTCGTCATGGAGCTTGAACTCAGGAACCGCGAGATCATGACCTGAACCAAAGTTGGACGCTTAACTGACCGAGCCACCCAGGAGCCCCTGTATTCTGTTTTTTAAAAAGAGGGAGAAGGGTGCCTGGCTGGCTCAGTTGATAGAGCATGTGACTTGGTCTTGGGGTCAAGATTCCAAGCCCCACATTGGGTGTAAAGCTTACTTAAAAAACAGTTATTAAAAAGAGGGAGTTGATGGGATGGGAAGATTTATTTATGTATCAGTTATGGTGAAATGATTGTATTTCTAGAATTTTGTGTGAAAATATAGGTAAGACTAAGCATTCCTGAGCCAGAAGAATCTTTTTTATAAAGTTGGCCATTTCTTCAGCTGTGGATTCCTATGTTGTGTTTCTTTGAGCCTTCTTCAGAGGCAAATGAGAGCCTTGTACATACAGATGGGGGTATAAAAGTGGGTTTCAAACTTATATACTCAGGAAATCCAGTGTTTGTCCTCCAGTGCATTATCAGCAGGTGGTCCCAGTATATTTTTATCCATTTAGAGCCTGTAGTAATCTCATGCTTATAATTTATTATCAGAGGGTTGAGACCCAGTCATTGTAACATTCTTGCATGGATATCTGCTTTGGGGACAGACTTTACATAAAGAAGGAAAGAAAAGACAAGAAACCTGGTAGAGAGAAGGGGTCAGACTCAGGAAAGTTCATTGCTTTGGGAGAACCTTTATTTTTCTGAAATGTGAAAATACCTGAAATTCAAACTTTGATTGGCATGTGTTTTTAGTCATCTGCAGATCCTTCTTAAGACCTTAGAAGATTGTAATTCTTAGGAAAAAAAATAAATAACTGTATGAGGGATGTGTGTTTAAAATATACTGCTGTCAGGTAGGATTTTGTATATATTTGTGATAGACCAGTATAGTCTGTAACCTTAAGGGTTAATATGCTTCTCTGATTTTTCCCTAGTATTGGCTTAGCAGCAGGGAGTCAGTTCTTCCTGTTTTCGAGTTTCGCCCTCTTTGGAAACCACTTATTTTTTTAAGTATGTCACTGAGTCAATCTATTCTTAATTGAAATCTCTTACTACTTGGAGTTTCTATTTTATTTTCAGCCTCAACTACCGTTTAATAACAGGGCAAGCATAGAAAGCATCCTACCCAGAGTCTAGACTTTTAATAAAGCTTCACGCATAATTTATTTAACCAAATGTTTATACACAGAACTCATGACAGTAATGGTTGTTTCCCATATGATCCTGTGCATTTGACCTTCTGGTTCTTATAGAGCCTAAACATTTTTCTATTTGTATATTGTATTTGACTTCTTTAATACCACGCGTTTTCTCTTGCCAATGCTAAGAGCATAGTTTTCCACATTTCACTGTTTCTGAACTTGCAGTGTATCTTCTAAGTGATGGATATATTTGAAAAAAAATTTTTTTTCAACGTTTATTTATTTTTGGGACAGAGAGAGACAGAGCATGAACGTGGAAGGGGCAGAGAGAGAGGGAGACACAGAATCGGAAACAGGCTCCAGGCTCTGAGCCATCAGCCCAGAGCCCGACGCGGGGCTCGAACTCACAGACCGCAAGATCGTGACCTGGCTGAAGTCGGACGCTTAACCGACTGCGCCACCCAGGCGCCCCTAAGTGATGGATATATTTGATAGGCAGGGTTTCTTCCCCAAAAGCTGTTAACTGAATCTATTTATGAGAATTATTTATTAAATCTATCTATACGTTGTCCTATCATAGAATGTGATGATTTGGATGTAGTTTGTTGCCAAGAGCTCCAGTTCAGTCTTGGCCTTCAAATTAGCATCTGTTCCTATCTTCCTACAATAGCAGCTGCCAGATTTAGTGTCTTCCATCTTGGGAGAAACCTCCGTTATTTCGTGGTAGACTTGTCCAGCTGGGAATATGGTGGCTGTTAAAACTCTTTTCCTTTTTTTTTTTTTTTTCCCCTTCTTTAAATAACTATTAGGCTAAATACCCTTATAACAATTTATTTTTGATCTAAAAAACTAATTTATAAATGGAAACAGGAACTGAAGAATTGGAATAAATTGAGCCAACTATTAAGTATCTAATTTGTGCAAGGCAGGCATAATAAGGGAGACAAATGGATAAAACAGTCTGTATGTGTAGCCAGAAGAGCTTTACCTCTTCTGGATCTGCAATTTTTTCAGACACCTCTAAGGAAAAAATATTCTAAGAACTCATTGAAACTATGTGACTCTCTAGCTTAGCAATTGTGGTGGGGGGAGAGGGGATGTGAATATCTATCTCTTTGAGGAAATGAGGTTTTGGTTAATAATGGAGTTCCTGTGCTTTACCCAAAAATGTAGGCTTTGTCCCTGTTCATCAAAAAATTAGTCACCAGACTACTTATGTTTATATAAATTCTCTGTATATTTTTTTCCTTGAAAAATACTGTCTAGGAAATCGTGGAAAGATAAAACGAGAGAAGAGTCATTGCTTTTACCTCCTTGCTTATGTATTAGTACCTAAAAGAAATTCTGTACTATTTATTTGTTGTTGTTTTTGTTCAGCATTGAGTTACAGCTACAGGAATTAGGCCCTGTCATTCGTAGTGGTGTCTACTCCCATCTTGAAGCTTTTGTGCCATGCAATAAAGAAACACTGGTGAAACGTCTAAAGAAGTTACATCTCAACGTCCAGGTAAGAAGAGGAACAATAATATCCGTATCTGGAGTTTTATAACCTATAAAGAGACTAGTTTCTATTTGGGGCTTTTGCATATTAGTTGCTTTATACTCTTAATTGTATGTATTGAATAACCATAGGAGATTATTAAAGGCATAGAAAATCTCTTGAAAAAAATTACTTCTCAACAGTTGAAAAGGCTAGACGAGAATGTTTCCTAAGGCGTAGATTCCTGGACTGGTAAATTAATGTCAGTTCCACAGGTGATACAACTTTGCCCTCAACAAATGTCTGATAGATTTATAACTCGGTTTTCTTATTACTGAAATGGATCTGTACAGATTTGTTCATGCCTACGTTACAAAAACTGAGAAAGAATCACAGGGTTACGTGTAAACTTGGAGATTTTTTTGTGTGTAATCATCCATATTTTGCTAGATTCTTCTCCCCTAAAACACCACCAAGTAATTATCTAAGTTTGAATGCTTCCAATGGTCAGAAACTTATTTCATTATAATATCAGAAAGTTCTTCTGTGCACTGAGACATATCCAGGTGCTTTCCACCCTATTGGTCCTGATTCTACCTTTGAGTCCATTCATAAACCTAATTATTTGTCACCTTCATGGCTTTCATGTTTTTGAAAGCTTGTATTATGTCCCCTCCTTCACTTCCATATAAGGTGGTTTTCAGTACCTTCACTGCCTGATGATTTTTCCCTTATGATTTATTTGATTATTTATTTTTTAAATATTTGTAACTTGCAAGTAATAGGAAATAATGCAGTTTAAGACAAGAAAGGACATTTTTTTTTCTATTAATAAAGGTATTTGATGGAATTAAAAGTACATACGAGGGGCACGTGGGTCGCTCAGTCAGTTGAACATCTGACTTTGGCTCAGGCCACGATCTCACAGTTCGTGAGTTTGAACCCCACATCGGGCTCTCTGCTGTCAGCGCGGAGCCTGCTTTGGGTCCTGTGTCCTCCTCTCTCTTTCCCCCTCCTCTGCTCATGTGCACACGCACTCTCTCTTTCTCTCTCTCTCAAAAACAAAACAAAAGAAAACAAAAAAACAACCAGAAAGGGATGGGAACTGATAATTTGGATTAGCTCTTGTTTTTCTCTCCCTGTGTCTTATTTTTATCCTTTTATGTGCCTCTGAAAATAAGATTACTTCATTCTCAAGGTTTTATATTATAGAAAGGCCACACACAGAGACTGACTCAACCCTCTCATCCCAATCCAAGTTTTTGGATCAGGAAATCTGATTATACCATGTTGGGTCAACCTAAACTTTTCTGGCCAGAGGTTGGGAGTCACACAGCACAACATGGCTGGCCAAGGGCCTCCATAGCTGATGGGGGAATGAACATGGTGCCCAGGACCACTAGTATTAAGAGCTGATTGGCATAGAATTCTTTATTATAGGTATTATACTAATGTTAATAAAATAACTCTTTTGAATTCAGAAACTGTAAGTTCTTTCTCAACGTAAAGCAGAGTAATCAACAAATGAAATTTACTCGAGGTCACAGATTTTGTGTGACCTGAATCCTTTTTTTTGTTTTTGCCTGGCTCCTTCAGACATTGACTGCTGGAGCTCACTGCCATACATTCAGGTGACAGACATGGGTACCAGTGAAAAAAGGAACTAGAGGCAGGAGAACAACTTTTCATACATTATAAAATATTTTCTAAGGGGCATTTCAGATTTGATGTTTGGTTATTTAATATTCCTGTTCTTCCTGTGGAAGAAGACATCTATCTTAACCTTTGATTTTCTTCATGTGGTTTTATCATGTATACTTTATTTATTTATTTATGTATTTATTTATTTATTTATTTTAATGTTAATTTTTTGAGAGAGAGAGACAGAGCATGAGCGGGGAAGGGGCAGAGAGAGAGGGAGACACAGAATCGGAAGCAGGCTCAAGGCTCCGAGCTGGCAGCGCAGAGCCCGATGCGGAGCTTGAACCCACTGTCTGTGAGATCATGACCTGAGCTGAAGTTGGACACTCACCTGACTGAGTCACCCAGGCGCCCCTGTCATGTATACTTTTAATCCCTAAATACTATATTATTTGATTTTGCATGTTTTTGAGCTCCGTATGAATGGAGTCATACTGTCTCCATACTTTTCCTCTGCAGCTTGCTTTTTTACACTGAACATTATGTACCTCAGATTTAGCTATGTCTTTACCTGTGGAGGACTCCAGTTGTACTGCTCTACAGTGTGTACACTGCTCCATTCTGTTAATACATCCCAGTTATTGTGTCTTTTTTACGGCTGATGGATAGGTGGGTTGTTCCCAGGCAGATAGTCGCAGCTACAGAATTAGGAAGTGATCACCTAGGAACCCTGATACCGGACGTTCACATTTCTTTTAATAGGATTTTGTAGCAGACACTGTAACGTGTGCAGTAATGTTTGTTAACTGGTATGCATGAAAACAGTAAGAGTCTTCCAGTTTCCTCTTTCTCTTTGACCTTGACCGTGTAACTGCTTGCAGCGTAAGTCACAATTGGTAACAATAAACGAAAGAACAGGATGCCAACGTCCAGTCGGTTGTCACCCAAACCAAATTATGTGTTCTAGTGTTGCAAAGCAGTATCTCCTCTCATGGTACCCCATCAAAATGGGGATCGACTGGTAGTAGTCTGCATAGTGTAGATTTTGTTCTTTACTTAATTTTTTATGACATTTGAAGTGTCCGTATAATTTCTTGGCCAAACGTGGGGCATTTTTAAAAATGTAAAGGAATACGTTACGTGTCAACTCTACTCGAATAAAACATTTTTTTTAAAGAAACAAGTGTAGGGGCGCCTGGGTGGCGCAGTCGGTTAAGCGTCCGACTTCAGCCAGGTCACGATCTCGCGGTCTGTGAGTTCGAGCCCCGCGTCGGGCTCTGGGCTGATGGCTCAGAGCCTGGAGCCTGTTTCCGATTCTGTGTCTCCCTCTCTCTCTGCCCCTCGCCCGTTCATGCTCTGTCTCTCTCTGTCCCAAAAATAAATAAACGTTGAAAAAAAAATTTTTTTTTAAAGAAAAAAAAAATTTAAAGAAACAAGTGTAAGGAACACTATTAATTATGCTGGGGTAATTACCAGGCACAAACTAGGATTCTCGTTGGCTGCCTGGGAAGTATGGTCATTCTAATTTTATATCCAGTGTGCCTCCTGAAGACTGAGTGCTGTAGAAGAAATGTCCATATTTAAATATGCTTACATTTTAAATCTGTAATTAGTGTCTTTTGAGAATCTGCTTGCAAAATAATTTTTTGTTAATGTATTTAAAAAAACTTGTAGTATTTTTCCCCCCCTCAGGATGATCGTTTAAGAGAACCTCTGCAAAAACTGAAACTGGCTGTTAGCAACGTCATGCCTGAACAGCTATTTAAATACCAGGAGGACTGCCAAGCTCGCAGTCAAGCTAAGTGTGCCAAGTATGTACCTCTTCTGTTTGGACTGGCTTTTGCATTTGAGAAATATTTTTAGCTCTTAGGGATTGGTCTTATGTGGACTTTATCACCAAATAGAAATCTACATATGCCACTGAAACAGTATAATTGAATATTTTCTAAATGACACAACACTTCCCATTCAGTTGCTTTGATGTCAAAAGCAAAAGTTCTGTTGATCTATTGGGTGGGTGTGATGAAAGCAAGAGCTGGCACTGGTCAGGTATTTCCCATGTCACCCAATTTAACTGGCTGAAGTCAGTATTTTCTGAACTCAAAGATAAGTAATCATGCCCTTAAATGACACAGCTTGAAGACCTAATTTACCAAACTACTTTGTGATGCTCTTCAAAATATTATGTATAAAGGTAGATTATTTACTCTGCCTTTTGAGTTAACATTCAGTTAAGCAATTTAACAGGTGTCTCTGGAGCATATCATAGGCACTGTTGGGTTAGAACTTCGCTTCATAAAATCTTTTTCATTTTTAGGTTGCAGACAGACGAAGAACGAGAGAAAAATGGATCCGAGGAAGATGATGATGAGAAACCGGGGAAGCGTGTCATAGGACCAAGAAAGAAATTCCACTGGAATGACACCATCAGGTAAAATTTAACCAAAGCCTTCACTTTTAACCAAATGGACAATGAGGAACTAAGGTTTCTAATAAAAAGAATATATAGTAAATGGAAGAGTAGATTGGCAGCAACCAAAAATTGGTGTGTAGGAAAAATTTATTCAAGAGAAGTTTGATTTGGTCCTGTTATCTTTAGAGTGCTCTCACTTTTATTTTCATATGCTACTTTCTATAAACTAATCTTCTAATTATTAAGTCAGTCATATTGGCTTCAGAAGGTGAAGTACTCTGTATACATCTGTAATCGGTCATTTTTTTTGACCAATATTTCTGTACCCCAAATAGAGGGTTTGATTGCAGGACTATCCCTTTCAGTCTTTGGTGCCTAGATGAAAGGTATCAAAGGAAATTGTTTCATATTGGGGATTTGGCTGTAGTGCAATGAGTGATGTGTGTTAGAAATTATTTATCTTCATGTCATCTGAATTCTTGAGATAATATTCTTTATTATTGCTTGCAGATTTATGTGCTTAAAAAAATCTGTTTCAAACTTACTTTTCCACAATTTTGCAGTCAGATTTATATATAAATATATATTTTTAATCTGTTTAGAACTTTGTTATGTAACCTTGTTGAGATCAAATTGGGATGCTATGAGTTAGAGCCAAATAAAAGCCAGTCCGCTGAGGATTATCTTAAATCCTTTATGGAGACAGAGGTGAAACCATTGTGGCCTAAGGGCTGGATGCAGGCAAGGTAAGAAATATGACATCCTAGATTTTATTTTACTTTCTTATTGTTGCTGTGTTTAAAAATACATGTATAGAGACAGATATGTGACATTCATTTTGCTAAGAACCTAGTGTGTTTAGCGTTCTCTATAGTCCTCTCAGATGATCTCTGCTTTGAAAACTTCAGGCACTGAAAAGACAAAATGGTTAGTCACAGGGACGTGGAGATACAGAGATACATATAAAGGTGACTTTTTTGCCAACCACTTTCTCTTTTTTTGCACCTGACTTTGCTAATAGAGAAAATGGGTGGAGAGGTAGATGGCTATAAACTTTGGGAGGGGACTTCACATAGGTATCATGAAGATAAGCCTAGAGCTGAATACAAAATTGAGAGTGTAGAAATAGAGACACACAACCTTGGGTTCTGTTGTCAATAGTCAATATAGAGTGGTGTCTCAAAAATGCATAGTCGTCCAATTTAAACCATAAAGCGTTAAGAATGTTAAGATAGGCAGCTGTCGCAACCAGTTAAATCAACAGAAAACATCTTTTGATCTGTTAAAAGATTTAAATAAATAAATCTTCTGTAAAACTCCCTGTAAGACAGATTACTGAATTTACTCTGTGCCATTATAACTTCCATTTGATAAATAAGCAAGTAATAGACTGTTGAAAACCATGTGAGTAAAATGAGAAAGTGGTTATCATTATCTGTTACACAAAAATAATTGTGTCCTTTTAACTTTTGCAGAATGCTTTTTAAGGAAAGTCGGAGTGTACATAATCATCTTACTTCTGCTCCGTGAGTAAAACAGACTCCATAGTTCTTCATTTGTTTTTACTCACATTATGTGCTTTAGTAAACAAAAGTACTATTTATTAAATGCTAGGCAACATAGTACTTAAATGTACATTTAGACAATCTCCATTTTACTACTGCCTTTTTTTCAAAAAGAATCATTTTTCTGTTGACCTGAGACCACATTTATCTGTTTAATAGTTCTCAGGCTAGTCTCCAAACACCTGAATCTATGCTGGCCTGAGATCTGGCGGCTAGGAGCCGTGTAGACAGGAAGCCTCTGATGGTTTCCTTTGTTCCTGGGCCTTCTTCCCTCCAGTTATTTTGTGTCCTTTTTCTTTCCCTCTTAATGATGATCAGCATAGCTAACCTGTAGCTTTGTGCCTTCGAAGACAGTTTCTTACACATACCTACCCTGCCTTGCCTTGCAGAGTGCTTCATTCTACAAAAGTAACCTATTTTTCATGCCCTTCCCTTCTGTTCAAAACTGGGTATTTCCCTAGTGGTATGATTACTAAAGAAAAGCCTCTGATCCTGGTAGGCAGTAGTAAAAAGCTGGTTTTTGTGGTTATATTTTTGGGTGAATACTGGTTGACTCAACAAGAATTTTATATTTACCTACAACTTAGGGCTATTTCTCTGCACCATAGAAGTGTAATAGTAAGAGTTAATAAAATATACAATTAGCAAGTCACTGAGAATTTACAGACCACTGTAATTCAATATTCTAAGCGGTCTGGTTAACAACTGGGTAACATTACAAAACTCTCCATCTCCTTGTGTACAATTATAATGGAATTTTTTACAACTCTTAGGAAGGACACTTTGTTAGTATACTATCAGAGTTATGTTGGGTTGATTGTGGTTTTTGGTTCTTGCTATTCTTGTTTATTGAGTATAAATTTGGGATAAGTTTGGTTTCATACACATAGGTTTACTTTGTTGCTGGTGGTTTAATTATCCTGGGGGGGGGGTACATATATATGTGTGTGTATGTATTGGTGTCAATAATATTTCTGGTCTTTAATTTCCCTATAGTTCTAAAATCACAAATGTGTTACAATTCAGGTATAAATAATTCATCCCTTTAAATCTAAAGCATATATTTACATAGACCCTCTCTTCAGTTTTTTAGGTGGCTTTATTATTATGACTAACTTGTGTTTTGTTTTGTCTTGTTTTGCTTTGTATCGGAAAGTACAAATCTATGGGATGTGTGGGCCTGATATCTTTTGCCCCAATGGTCTTTATCAAAAAAACTTGGAAAATTACTGTCGCCTTAATGAAGTTGTAGATTGGCAGTTTTAATCAAGATATTTGTTAATTTAATGGATGACATTTCAATTTAGTGAAGTAGAAATACTCAGTGTGAGGTATTTTAGCTTGTTAACCCTTTAGTTATTCAACAGACATTTGGGTACTTTCTCCTCTTATGTAACACATAAGATTTTTGTCTTCAAACTTTTTCACACTGGTTCCCAAAGTTTCCAGGGTTGCATGGTATTTTACTTGCCTTTTATCCTCCTGTCATTTTGACATTTTTTATTTGAATTCTCATATTAAAATAATTTTCTTTAAAAAAGAGAATTTTATTTTTTTAAATAATACCTTATTTACAAGTTCTTGGCATTGGTTCTTCTCAAATTATGGTTTAATTTGAGCTTGAGATTTCTTGAAGATCTGTTTTCTTATAAATAATTATTCTTACCAGTTCTTTGAAGTGGGTCTTCTCAGACAGCTTTGTTACCCTATCTTCAGTTATTTTTTCAATTCTATTTTGATTATTTACATTTAATTTTTAAAACCTTTTATCATCTACCGTTCATATTTTGCTAATGGTTCAGCCTTCCAGTTAATTGAAATTGGAGGAAATGTTGCTGTATATTCATATATAAACTGAGTGTGTGTATACACATATATAAATACACACATATGTATAGTTCCTTCATAGAATTTTCCAAATAGCATAAGAAATTATTTACCCATGTAATGGCAAGATTAGAATTTCATAATGAGTGACCTAATTGCTACTGAAATGACCTCCTTTTTAATCTGTTGTCTTAGGGCAAAGAAAAAGGTGATTCCTGCACCTAAACCCAAAGTGAAGGTAAGTATTGAACCAAATCTTTAATTGGTCATAATTGAGGAATGTTGAAATACATTCATAAGATGAAAAGGATATATGGTATTTATCATAGATCAATAGGTAGTGTACTCTTAAGAAGAGTGTTTTTAAACTTTGTAAAAATCCTAGAACCCCTGTATTTCCAAGAATAGATGACTGTGTGGTAGTGGGAAATTTGCACACATTAATTAAATTGTAAGATTTAACCTCATACAAGTTAGAAACACTATAAAATATAACAAATGTCCTTTAAAAGCACAGCTGAGATTGCAGATGTATAAGAGAAATCCCAAGGGCCCAACGCAAAGAAGCTACCAGCGTGTTAATATGTCTTTGAAACTTTGGTTGCCTGTTGGGGTACTTGCTGATTTTCATCTATCACTTTATGATTTATTTTCAAATTTCTTCTCAGAGCACAGGAGATAGGGTTTTCTTGGGCTTATATAGATTAAGAATTAGACTGAAACTCTGCATGAACCCGGACCTTCAGAGGGTAACACCTTTGGTAAAAGAAAGAACTAGAAAAATTCACTCGCCAGCAGAAAGTAAGAAACTTGTGTGTCTTGGCCTGAGTCCTAGATTAGGGGAAGGAAGTTCTCCCTGAGAATTTAAGGAGTTCAGGAGTTTAATTTATACTACCTGCAAGATCTGGGAAATCCTCAAACTTTGAAAATAACTTAAAGGAATTAGTATTAACCCAAGGCAATTGGCAAATCAAATTTCCCTTGAAATAATGCAGTCTCATAGCAGGCTTCAAAGGCTTGCCACATATATACTGTGTCAAACATGAGCTTACAGTCTGAAAATACAGATTACACAAGGAAATGAATTACTATGAGTGAGAGTCAGCAGAAACATCTGACAGAATTAGATCCCTGAGAGGGCCAAGTGACGGACTTACTGGGTTTCGAACATAAAGGAATTTAACTTAATATTCAAAGAAGGAGAAGACAGGATAAAAAATATCACAACAGACAAAGCAGTTGAAAAAGAACCAGGTATAATCTCTAGAAGTGAAAACTGTAATCATTTGAAAAGTAAAATTATAGAGAAATCCCACACGCTTTATTTAGGTTTTGGACTTTCCCTATAGACTTCATCTCTTTGAATAGATGAGTTTCTTTGCTTAAGAGGTATGGCCAGAAGGCCATCCTTCTCTGTGGCCTTCTTAACTTTTAATATTAGAGGCTTTGTAAGTACGAATAGTCCTCTTTTTCTTACATACCTCATTTGTCTTCTAATCTAAATAATGGTGAGCCAGTATTCCATCACATCTGTTGAGTTCATGCTTTGTTTTGACACATTATTTTTAAACTCCTAATGCCCTTCATAAAGTGTTTGTTAAATTAATTTTACATCTATTCAAACATATGACTAATTTATCAGAATTCTGATGTTGACAAGGATGGTATAGGGAATTCCCTGTTTTTGCTTGTTTGTGTCTTTGTGATTAAATTATTTTTTCCTTTTCCCCAAATGGAAAAACTATATCGCCGATTTGTGTTTCTCCTACCCTACCGCCCCTCAAATACCTGTTTTAATTACAAAGATAATACAAGGAAATACATTAGAAAATGCAGGGGTGCCTGGCTGGCTTAGTTGGTGAAGCATGTGACTCTTGATCTCAAGATTGTGAGTTCAAGCCCCACATTGGGCATGAAGCCTACTTTAAAAAAAAAAGAAAGAAAGAAAATGCTAACAATCAAAAAGTATAAGTATCCAGGAAAAAAAAAAAAAGCTCCTACTTTCTGGTACAAACCCACCCTCCCTTCCCTCCGTCCAAACACCTGTTCATTTATTCATATGACTTAACATTTTATAAATGGGATAGTTTGCTTTTTGACTCAAGTATATACCCTGAACAATTATCTCTGCCAGTATAAATTTACACAGTACTCTGCTGGGTGGATTTAATGTTATTTTTATAAAGAAAAAATTAATTTGGGGGCACCTGGCTGGCTCAGAAGAGCATGCAACTCTTGATCTCAGGGCTATGTGTTCAAGCTCCACATTGGCCCTAGAGCTTACTCTAAAAATAAATAAATAGGGGCACCTGGGTGGCTCAGTTGATTAAGCCTCTGACTCTTTAATTCTGGCTCAGGTCATGATCTCATGGATCATGAGATCAAGCCCCACTTGGGATTCTCTCTTCCTCTTCTCCTCTCCCACCAGTGCGTGCACTCTCTCTCTCTCACACGTGCACGGTCTCAAAATGAATAAAAACTTAAAAATCAGTGAAAGTAAAGCCAGTTTATTCATTAAAAAATAAAAAAGTTACTTCAAAAAGCAGTTTTATATTGGTAACACTACCAGTATTATTCTGATACATTCTCCCATCATCAGTTTCTATACTTTTTTATAAAATGAAATTTTCACTAATCACAATTAGATGGATGGCATGTCAAAGCAGACGTGTTTTATGTGCATTACCCATTCATATCTTAACAATTTTGACCTTAATGCGGTTATACTACAGAATTCTGAGAGGCAGTGGGGTTTTCAATCAGGGCTTTTGGAGTAGCAGCTTAGAAAAATTGCTGAAGAAGTTAGAGTTTAAAGCATTTTTAACAGCTGATTTACTGTAATACAGTAGAAGGTGATAGTAGAGACACTTCCTCTCCATTCTTTCCCCACTGTGGTTAAGGTAAGTGTTGTGGTGATATAAATTGATACACAATTTAAGACTTTGGGTTTAGGTTTATTTGGGTTTGTTTTTAAGAAACCAATCAAAGAAACTTTGAAATGATTTTTATGTAATAGTTTTATTTCTTCTTAATTTTAAAAATGACATGAGTCAGATACTTTATATTTCTCTTTTAAGGGAAACAGTTACTTTTTAATTCTTTTGCTTTTTGAATATTTTAAGCTGTGCTTTATGGGGTGCTTGGGTGGCTCAGACGGTTAAGCGATGAAGTGTCTGACTCTTGATTTCGGCTCAGGTCATGATCTCACGGTTCGTGAGGTTGAGCCCCAAGTCGAACTCCGCACTATTAGCACGGAGCCTGCTTTGGATTCTCTCTCTCCCTCTCTCTCTGCCTTTCCCCTGTATGCGCGTGCTCTCTCTCTCTCTCTCTCTCTCTCTCAAAATAAATATATAAACTTAAAAAAGAATAAACTGTGCTCGAATTCTCTTTTCTCTTACTTGAATTTTAAGGTTAATTTTTTGAAAAAACAGAATATTCTCTTAGGTATTCAGAATTTTAATTTCTAATAACCCTGTTGAATACATTACAAATGATTTCTACCATGATAAATAGAAGACATAATTTCGGGGGCACCTGGGTGGCTCAGTCAGTTGGGCATCTGACATCAGCTCAGGTCATGATCTCACAGTGTGTGGTTTCGAGCCCCGCATCGGGCTCTGTGCTGACAGCTCAGAGCCTGTAGCCTGCTTCAGATTCTGTGTCTCCCTCTCTCTCTGCCCCTCCCCTACTCATGCTCTGTCTTTTTCTGTCTCAAAAATAAATAAAAAACATTTAAAAAAAAAAAAAGAAGACATAATTTCGTATGCTTGGACGAATCCCAGTTTGATGAACTACTTTCTCTACGTATGGCTCTGGGTGGCTCTAGCACAGGGCATACAGAGGGCAGAAATACAAGGAAGCAGAAAGCAAGGGTCAGTATCCTAGCAAACCATTCTATAGAAGAAGGGTGGAGTCTTAGGATAAATGCAGAATTTCTTCTAGGTGCAAGGAGAATAAAAAGAGAATAGCCTCTGAACAGACGGATTTGGAATAGCACGTGAAGATCTGATGTAGGTGGGCAGGGTGAACGGGGTTTCACCAATAATGTAACTAGTATGTGAACGTTCCTTTGGCTTGGTTTTAATTTTAAGTCTTCTCAGAAGAGCTTACTAAGGTATGGCAGCTGTTTGCAATGTATCAGATGCTTTGGCTTATGAGCACAGTTCAGTCAGGAGCTCTGTCCTCAGACATGTTTTGGTTTTTACAGTCTATAAAGATTTCCAGTGGAATTTTAATCATCGTGAGAATTTCTTAGTCCTTTAAAAACTGATACTTAATAATTCATTTAATTTTTTCCAATATAATGCTGTTTATGGTAGGAGTGTAGTCCAAAAAAGGACCAGAAAACTCCTGCATCCTTGGTGGCTTCAGTTGGTGGTCCTTCAACGAGCTCTAGCACATCTGCTGTGGCCTCTACCAGTTCTAGCTCTACACCAGCCCAGGAGACCATCTGCCTTGATGACTCACTAGACGAAGACCTTTCTTTCCATCCACCTGCACTGGATCTTGTTTCTGAAGCTTTAGCTGTTATCAACAATGGGAACAAGGGCCCTCCGGCTGGCTCAAGGATAAGCATGCCAACTGCAAAGCCTCGTCCAGGACTGAGAGAAGAAAAGTTAGCAAGTATCATGAGTAAGCTGCCATTGGCTGCTCCTAAAAAACTAGATTCTTCTCAGACTGCACATTCATCAAGTCTTATTGCTGGTCACACAGGGCCGGTACCAAAGAAACCCCAGGATTTAGCTCATACTGGCATCTCTTCAGGCCTTATTGCTGGTTCTTCAATTCAGAACCCTAAAGTTTCCTTGGAACCTTTGCCAGCCAGGCTGCTTCAACAAGGACTACAGAGGTCGAGTCAGATTCATGCTTCTTCCTCTTCACAGACCCATGTTTCCTCTTCTTCCCAAGCCCAAGTTGCTGCCTCCTCTCACGCTCTGGGAACATCAGAGGCCCAAGACGCTTCTTCGTTAACACAAGTAACAAAGGTGCACCAGCATTCAGCTGTCCAACAAAACTATGTGTCTCCATTACAAGCAACCATTAGTAAATCACAGACCAACCCAGTGGTGAAATTAAGTAATAATCCCCAACTTTCCTGTTCATCCCCGCTTATTAAGACTTCGGATAAGCCACTTATGTACCGCCTTCCCTTATCTACTCCCTCACCCGGAAATGGTTCTCAAGGGTCCCACCCCCTGGTTTCTAGGACAGTACCTAGCACCACTACCTCCAGTAACTATTTAGCCAAGGCTATGGTGTCACAGATGTCCACGCAGGGTTTCAAATCTCCCTTCTCAATGGCTGCATCCCCCAAACTTGCCGCATCTCCAAAACCTGCCACATCTCCTAAACCCTTGCCCTCACCTAAGCCTTCTGCCTCATCCAAGCCCTCTGTGTCCACTAAGCCTTCAGTATCAACTAAACTTATTTCTAAATCCAACCCAACTCCCAAGCCTCCTGTACCCCCAAGCTCTTCCAGTCCAAATGCACTAGTAGCCCAGAGCAGCCACTCCAGCAGTAACAACCCAGTCCATAAACAGCCCAGTGGGATAAACCTCAGCAGACAGTCTCCCACCTTGAATTTGCTGCCCTCCAGTCGTACTTCAGGCCTTCCATCCACAAAAAATCTTCAGGCCCCTTCAAAGCTAACAAATTCCTCACCCACTGGAACTGTTGGGAAGAATAGCTTGAGTGGAATTGCAGTGAATGTACCTGCCAGCAGAGGTAGCAACCTTAACTCAAGCGGAGCCAATAGGACTAGTCTCTCTGGGGGAACAGGAAGTGGAACACAGGGTGCTACTAAACCGTTGTCTACTCCACATAGACCATCCTCTGCCTCAGGGTCTTCAGTGGTAACCGCCAGTGTGCAGGTATGTATGTTCTGTGTGTTCGCGTGATAAAACGTAAGCTCGTTTGATTGTTCTCTTCAGTCAGTTTAATAACCATATACATACAGAAGTTGTTTGTAATAGTTTCTTACAGCTTATGGCCAAGGCATGTTCCTGATGTTGACATCACAGTAATGGGGATACTTGGTAGATGAGGTTTCTGTTGGGATGTGGATTCCCCCCTCCCCCCCCCCGTAAAGTAGCACATGCGTACTTTCACAGTTGTTGAAAAACACACAGTATGAATATTTAAAACTGTATGTTGTCAAAGTCCAGAACAAAGCCGTAACTTAGGAGTTTAATATACTCTCACTCGTCTCCTTTCTCCCCTGTTCTAGTCCCTCCTCTCCTGCTAACTTTGATTTTTTTATTTAGACAGATTTATACATTTGTCAGGGTTTTTTCCTTTAACCATTTGTTTTTTCAAGTAAAATTTTTATTTTGCATTAAACTTAACAGTTATTCATACATAATTCTCTCTGTCAAATTACTGTCAATAACCCTTTTATATACCAGTTTCCCTTTTGTGAGTTTTTACTTTACATTTATCTTGCAGTTAGCAGAGTGCCTCACTCAAGAAAGGAGTCTTTTCAAGAAGGCTAACGTAAAACCTAGTTTCCCTTAGCTCTAGCGTACCTGATAATTTCTGTGCCATCACGCTTGAGTATGTATAGACTTCTTGGGTCGCTGTCTCCCTCCCAGTGTTACAAGTACTGTTCCACTGACCTTTGCTTAGTATTTAGGATTATGGAGAAGTCAGAGGCCATTCTGATTTTTTGTTCCCTTATGTGTGTTTTCTCTGCCTAAATGCTAGTAAGACTTTCTCTTTTTACTTGTAATTTAGGTATTCTCGGATTATGATTAGATTTATGTATAAGGTTTTGTTAACTGTACCTAAAACATGGTGACCTCTTTCAGTCTTATACCTGGTGGCTTTTTCAGCTCAGGAATATTTTGTTCTATGCGTTTCATTGTCTTTTCTGATCCATTTGGCCTAGGTTTTGTGAGAACTCTTTATCACTCATATATTTCATCTCTCTCCTTTCCATGTCATCTTCTCTGTCATTGTTTTCGTCTTGCTGCCACTCCTTGTATTCTGAGACTTTGTCAGATTTGTCCTTCATGTGACCAGTTTGATTTCTTTAATATTCTTTCTCCCTGTTCCCTGTCCCCAGAAGTAATACGTATTCACTGTAGGCAAATTCAGAAAAAAGAAAAATCACCATCTTCCCACCGCTGTTTATATTTTCTGGGTACTGTTTGAGATTCTTGTCAAGAAAATGGGTTTTACATAATCTGTTTCATAACAAGCTTTTAAAAAATACATAACATTTTATGATGTGTTCTTCAGTTCTTAAATGTTTTTTGAAAACAAGACTTTTATTGATTTGTGGAATTCTGTTGTCTAAAAAAGTACTGCTTCCTGTTTATGTGGAATAGGAACATCTAATGAAAGAATGTTTACCTTAGTGTTTGTAAATATTTCTGCTATTCAGTACAAGCTAAGCATCGGTATTCATAAACAAATGAAACCCAGATCATCACTCTGCCATCCCTGTAGGCCTAGGAATGAATTCATTGTAGAATTCTAATAAAAATAAAATTCAGTTAACTGATACTTCATTAGTTGAAATCTTGGACTCTCTGATGTTTTATCTATTAATTTTACTTTTATCACAAATTAGCAAACACTGATTAGGGATGGCATGTTAAAATTCAAGTTATAAACTAAGGTCTGGAGAGTTAGTTCACATTCTTATTACTTTTTGATGTTAATCTTTAATTTGAGTAAAGGAGAGATTTATAACAGAAATACCAGTTCCACTCCTTCCTAGTGTCAGTTACTTTTAATTCCCCTAGGTTTTTGTGTGTTTTTAAGTATGAAAAATGGATGAAGACAATTTATTCATTTTAGTATTAACTTTTAACTTCTTGTCATGATAAGGCTTTTAGCTCGCTTTATACCTTTGCCATTCTCCTGAAAGAGTAAAATTACAGCCTTTGACCATGTAAACTATTGTCTCTGTTGAGCCTACTCATAAACTATGGTTTCATTTGCTTTCTTATTACAAGTTTTTGGCTTTTTTTCTGAAGTTAAAAATTCGCTTTTTCCCCCCTTCACTTAGGAATTTAAAGCTAAATCTTTCTCCATTCTTTGTCATCTCCAGTGTCTATCAGTTCTCTTTCCCACCCCCACCCCCATCCTTCTTGTATTTGATCATTTATCCCGAGAGAAGCTAGATACTTGGCATAACAGTTGGTTTGTAATCAGGGAACCTATATGGCAGAATTTGTGTTTCCAAAAAAGAACTGCTTCCTTCTGGTTTTCTTCCTTTCTGAAATGACTTTATGATGTGAAGGCCTTAGCGTTCCTGCCTTCAGACTGACCCTTTTTGTTCTGTCTTACTGGTTTGACTGAAGAAAAGGTCAGTAATTGAATAAGGTTGTTGGTAAGTTGGGGAGAACCGATGGCTTTTTGTTTTTAATGTAGCCTCTCATTGAAACCTGGCGGCCTCTGGAGACCTGTTTCTCTAGCGCTCTGATACTAAAAAGAGATTCCCTATCCGTGCTTGCAAAACATTCAATTCCTGTCTGAAAGACATCTCCAGCTAGCTGTTCATTTGCAGAGTGAAAAGGGCAGGTCCTGAGTTTAACAGAAGTTAAAATCTTTCTGGGTTCAGATTATCACTGCTACCTTCTTTCTATTTAATAACTTTCTGCTCAAGGCTTTCCTCTTCTTTCTAACCTTTCAGCCTGTCGATTTTCTATGAATTCTGTCTTTGCCACTTTATAATTCCCAAAATAATTCATTCCTTAAGCAAATGTTTATGAGATGTTTAATATGTGCCAGGCACTCTTCTAGGTGCTGGGGAAATAGAGTGAACATCATACTCAAGATTTCTCTTCTCATGGAACATATATTCCAGGTAGAGAGAGAAACAAAACACAAATTTTTAAAAAATATTTTAAGTGTTCTGAAAAATTAAAACAATAATATGATAAAGTGTGATTGCTGCTAACATAGATAAGGGAGTTGGGAAAAGCCTCTTTCAGGAGGCAACATTTGAGTGGGGAATTGAATAAGCAGGCCAGTCATTTGGAGATAGGGGGGAATGAACAGTCCAAACTAGAGTGAAGACACTGAGATAGGAAAGAGCCTGACATGTAGGCGTGCACATCTAGACTAGGGAGAGATGGAGAGGTGATGAGATCTGAGATCAAGCAGAACCATGTGATGGAGGACCTTGTAGGCCACGATGAGAACTTGGGGTGTTAATGTGTTCAGTGGGAAGCTTTTGGAGGGTCTTCAACAGGGGAGTGGTATGGTTTGATTTATATTCCAAAAGATTACACTGGGTGTCATGGAGAATGGGGGGGGGGGGGCACTGGTGCACTCACCAAAAAAAAACATGCAGTTAAAAAATATTATATATATTTCATATATATATAATATTATATTATATTATTATATATATATAATATTATATATATAATTATATATATATATAATATTTATAATATTATAAATTTATATATATATATAATATTATATATATAATATATATAATGCCCACCACGGGAAGAGCAAGGTTTTCTTTTATATTTTCTCCTGGAAATAAAATGTGGAGGTCATGGAAGTATTTTTGATTATGGAGCATCATCCTGAACTTTGCCGATTTACATTTGCCTGTTTTATGTTGACAACTTCTCCTATATGCTTCCGAATCATAACGATAGGATACCCAACTTTTGAAAGGTCTCCATCTCATAAGAGAGAGAAATTTATAAATGCCATGTAACATTAAGATAATCTGATGTTTCATTTTAATTTTAGAAACAAAAGTGGATATCAAAGTTTTTTGAAAGCACAAAATGTTAGTTATGGCATGGTATCATTTTCAATTGCTCAGTTACTTAATTTTGGAAGTTGCTCTAATTTACACTTTCCAGCTATTTTAATACTTCAGTTAGCCTCCTCTAGAAAAGCTTGAGTTCTCCTTATTAGCAGTATCTAATGTTCCTTACTACGGGGTTTACTTGGGGCAAACGGTATTGGAGTGTGTGCACCATATTATCCTGGGATTACAATAGAATTATGATTAAAAAAGAACTCTTATTCTTTTTTTTTTTTTTTTAAGAACTCTTATTCTTAAATTGATGCAGGATCCCTTCAATCCAAATTGCTTCAAAGCGTTATTTCTAACTTAGTAATTCTTTCAAATTGTATCTGTTTTGTATATCATGGTTGGCTCAGTAAGGGAAAGACCTGAAAATAAGAAAAATAGCCAAGTCCAAGCAAAAATGATGGAGATTTGTACTGAAGTGTTGGAGGAACTGGTGGTTTAAAAAAAAGGTTTTTTTTAAGAAAAAGAATGAGTATGTTGACAATGAATTCATCTTGTCTTGTTATTTTATGATGCCTAAAAACTAAGGTTTCAAGCCTGAGTGTTGAGAAAGAATGAGACAATTAATGATAGCTGTTGACAAATAGGGCGGGGTCGCATGATTGCAGGAGCTGATGAGTTCAGTTGTGGTTGATGAGTGTTCCATATCCAAGTGACATTCCTCACTGAGCTTTTAGAGTTACAAGATTGAAACTGTGACAAAGTCAGAACTATGGATGTAAGTTTGAGAGCTAACAAAGAAGAGAAGGGAAGGCTGTTGGAGAAAGAGTTGTAAAACTAGAATTGAAGCCTTCTTGAGGATATTCTTCATTTTTTGTTTAGAGCACTGGCATGGAACATTTGGTGTATCAATCTATGTTATTGGCATATAAGTATGGGGAGATCATTTACATGGATTTTTCATGGATTAACTAAGAAATAGATCAGCCCCTTTATTAATTAGTAATGTTTACTGCAAGAGTAGTTAACACAGAGATAAACCTGATAATAGTTAACATTGATTACTGACTAAAAAATATTCAAAGAATTCAGTTTTGTTGACTAAATTTAGAACCGTAAAATTTTTGGCCAGGGAAACTTAGAATCGGTAAAGATAAGACTACAAAAGAAAATTCACAGTTGCAGAAACTATAATAATATCTGATACTGAAAAAAATTTACTGTAATTTTTGTTAATAAGTACATATAGAAAAGAGAGTCAAAATGGGGACAGATTATTGCTGAATAGAAAATTGTTCAAAGAATTAAATTAGCTTAATGAAGTATATTTAAGTAATTTCTCAGTGAAAGCTAATTACTGCTTGCATATTTCAGATTTAAATGTGTTTTTCATAAACATGGCATCAAAGCCCAGGCAGAGGAGTATTAAAACACCTTTTTACCTTAAGGAGTCTTAAGTTGAGAAAAGTAGTGAAAATGGAAACCAGCTTTCAGGGGTTAAGGAGAAACTAAATAATATGGAAATGGAGGGTATCATTTAGTAAATTTGATAACAAAAGGAGTACAAATAGGTCAGGTTGTTTCTAGGGGTTGAGGAAGAGCCAGGGATAGCTGTGGTTATAAACAAAACAGAACAAAAACAAAAAAACAAAAACATGAGGACTCTGTATGTGACAAAGCAGAGGAAACATGGGGAAAGGCGTAATACTAGATATTTGTACCAGAAAGTTCTGCATAGGTGGGATTCATGGCATGGTCAGATGGTTAGGCTTGGAGAAGAGACAGGTAAGGCTAATGATGAGGAAGAACATCTGGGATGGCCTCATTTCTTTAAGGCTTTATGATGAAAGCAGATGGTATTGCATTAGGGGCTCTGAGAGAATCCTAGTCTGGAACAATAACCATGGGGATTGTGTCAGGAAGGTGGTAAAACAATGAAATTACCAGTCATTTTCAAAGATCATATTGAAATTGAATGAAATTAATGGCTAGTGAGTGGCTCACATCTAGGGTTTAGAAGCAAAAGTAGAAGTCTGAGGTGAGAAAGACATGTTAATATAGACATTAAAATAAGTCAAGGAATCTAAACTGGTGATGAAGAGCTGAGTAGAGAATTATTTCCAAAACCAATATGGTAGCCCTTAGAAATATACTTTTCACCTCGGTCTTTATTTTCTGTCTCATGAAGTTTCTGTTAGAGTAGAGTTAGGACACAGTCTTGCGCCCATGAGGATATTAAGTACAATAAATCAATTCAGGTTAAAGATTTGATTTCTTATGTATTTTGACCCCTGGTTTCTGCAGTCCACAGCAGGAGCATCATTATTGGCTAATGCCTCACCTCTGACTCTCATGACATCACCTTTGTCTGTAACAAATCAAAATGTGACTCCTTTTGGGATGCTGGGTGGCCTTGTTCCAGTGACCATGCCCTTCCAGTTTCCCTTGGAGCTACTTGGCTTTGGAACGGACACAGCTGGAGTGACAACCACCTCGGGATCTACCTCAGCCGCTTTCCACCATAGCCTAACTCAGAGTAAGTGGGGCTCTTTTAGTTACTTGCCTACGTAGTTTGACGGAACGGGAAAACTCATGAATTTATACTGATTGAGAGTAGTCCATTTGGAGTTAGTGAAGATTACAGAATTTTCTTTAAGAAATGCAGTTTAATTTCATTTATATAGAATAAATCAAATTGGTGGACTCAGAATTTATTTACAGTTCTTAAATGAACCATCTATACCACATTGCTGTCTTAATGAAATTTATAAGAGGCAGTCAAATTTGCTGAGTTATTTGCATGTACGTATTTATATATGTACATTTTTTCAATGTATGTACTCTAAGGAGGACTTTGAAATCAGGGGCTATGCTTAACGTTATATAAATTAAACTATTTTCATTTTTTATCTAAGAGGGCTTAAGTGTTAGATTGAAGAAGATCACTGACAATTCTGTTTTTCTCCCAGATTTACTAAAGGGTTTACAGCCAGGAGCTCAGCATGCAGCAACACTTTCCCACTCACCTCTGCCTACACATTTACAGCAAACATTCAATGGTAAGAAAGCCACCTATTTTTTTCATCTCATAATATTTATATAGATTTATAGATTGGATTAAACATCTCTGGAAACTAAATGGGATGACAAAAGTTGGAAAAAACAGATTTCACATGACTGAATCCTCATTAGCAACAAACTCCTTGTAAGGAGAGGAAATCGGTAAAGAGACCTTTTGTTACATGTGGAGAAAAAAAAATTTTGAGAGCAGAATAGCACGACTGGGAGAGGGGCAAAGAGAGGGGAACAGAGAGAATCTTAAGCAAGTTCCACACCCAGCACGGTGCCCAGCATGGGGCTTGATCTCAGGAACGTGAGATCATGACCTGAGCCGAAACCAAGAGTAGGACATTGAACCCACCGAGCCACCCATACGCCCCTGAAGAAAACATGTTGAAGGTATTTGTTATATTGAAATGATAACGAAGAAGAGGATTCATAAAACAGTGTACAAAAGTCACGTCC
Organism: Herpailurus yagouaroundi; assembly: GCF_014898765.1. Lineage (NCBI taxonomy): Eukaryota > Metazoa > Chordata > Mammalia > Carnivora > Felidae > Herpailurus > Herpailurus yagouaroundi. The sequence continues at coordinate 8,486,762 of NW_024412391.1, read as the reverse complement.
AGTAGTTGCAATAGTTCACATTTTGAAGGTTTACTAAGTGCCAGTTAGTCTTGTGACTACTGACATGTATTAGCTAATTTAATCCTTACAACACCTGTGAGTGTGCTGGTAACAATCCCCATTGTTATAGATCAGGAAACTGAATTAGAGATAAGCAACTTGCCCAAGGTGCTACAGTAGTTAAGTGATCTGAGATACAAATCTGGGAAGTCTGACTTGGTACCTTTCTGCCTTTTAGCAGTAATTCAGTTAATACCCTCCAAACTGTATGCGTTACACACTTGCAGCCCAACTAGATCACTCTGAAATTAGATAGTGGACATTGGACATAACATTGATCTCTAGGTTATTGCTTTCAACAGCAGTCGACCTCAGTAGACTGCTGATACTATTCTTGAAGGCCATTTTCAGGATCTTTTGAACAGAAATAAGTGTTCAACTGGCCTCTTAACTTTGCAGGTTGACTGGGATCTCACTGTTCTTTTTGGCCACTGCATTTAACATGATCTTTGAAGGGGCACCTGGGTGGCTCAGTCAGTTAAGCATCCGACTTCAGCTCAGGTCGTGATCTCACAGTTTGTGAGTTTGAGCCCTGTGTTGGGCTCTCTGCTGTCAGCACAGAGCCTGCTTCAGATCCTCTGTCCCCGTCTCTTTCTGCCCCTTCCCTGCTCATTTTCTCTGTCCCTCTCTTTCTTCCTCTCTCTCTCTCTCTCTCAATAAAGAAATAAATAAATAAACTTAAAAAAATAAATAAAATGATCTTTGAGGGACACCTGCGTGGCTCAGTTGGTTAAGTGTCTGGCTCTTGGTTTCAGCTCAGGTCATGATCTCATGCTTCATAAGATCAAGCTCCTTGAGAGAATGAATATAACTTCTCTATATTCATTTTATATATAATACAAACTTTTTCTGTAAAGGCCTCAACAGTAAATATTTTCAGCTTTGCAGGCCATGTAGTCTCTATCACAACTACTCAACTCCGCCATTCTAGTGCGAAAACAGCCATAGATAAATATGTAGCATGAGTGTGGCTGGGTTCCTATAAAACTTTTTAAAGTAGTGGTGGGCCACATTTGGCCCTTGGGCCAAACCTTGGTCTAGACAATCTCACAGTCCAGTTAATATGAGTATTTTATTTTGTAGTTTCCCAAAGCTGCTTTGAGCACAATCCTTCCTTGCCATTTTATGAATTTAATCATACCTTAGGTCACATCATTCTCTCTGCAAACACAAGTACATAATATCTCATTATGAATGGAAAAACCAATTCCTTAGATGTTGTCACCAAAGTTATTTTAATAGTGTCCTATTTATACAGCTTTTGAAACAATCATCCTCTCTCATTGATACAACAGAGGCAGTTTCTTCAATAGAGGCAGTTTTTTGTTTTATGTTTTACCAGAGTAATTTAGATACCACGTGAATGAACCTAGCAGTGTGACATATGGTCTCCTCCAGCCTTAAGGTTGATCTTGTAATACGGCAATTTGTTCCTTTTCACCTGTGTGTCTCTGCCATTCATGCCTCCCCCTGCCTTTTTCTCTCAGGCTTAGGAGTGGGAGGCTTCATTGTCCTTGCTAAGGCAGTACCTTGTTAAACTTTCTCTGTATTTTGTTGGCTCTTAAGGTCACTGGGTTCTAGTCTTGCCCATTTTATTTTTATTTATTTATTTTTTCAATGTTTTTTATTTATTTTTGGGACAGAGAGAGACAGAGCATGAACGGGGGAGGGGCAGAGAGAGAGAGGGAGACACAGAATCGGAAACAGGCTCCAGGCTCCGAGCCATCAGCCCAGAGCCCGACGCGGGGCTCGAACTCACGGACCGCGAGATCGTGACCTGGCTGAAGTCGGATGCTTAACCGACTGCGCCACCCAGGTGCCCCTAGTCTTGCCCATTTTAAATAGAGTGATCAACTAACTAAAATTTAAGAAATAAATCAGTGTATAAATAAATACATACAATAATCAATATTTTCCCAATTAAAAGTTAAAAACCAAATGTAAGGAGCACCTGGGTGGCTCAGTCGGTTGAGCGTCCGACTTTGACTCAGGTCATGATCTCATGGTTTTGAGTTCGAGCCCCGCGTCAGGTTCTGTGCTGACAGCTCAGAGCCTACAGCCTGCTTCGGATTCTGTATCTCCCTCTCTCTCTGCCCTTCCCCTGCTCGCGCGCTCTCTCTCTCTCTCTCTCTCTCTCTCCCCCTCTCTCTCTGAAAAATAAATGAACATTAAAAAACAAAACAAAACACACATGTAAAACTAGAAACCGTTGTTCCCAGTTAGCAGACTTTCCTATCACTTACAACTTTTGCCAGGTTAGGACCAAAACAAAGACTCAGCTGGATTTTTCACTACCAGTGTATCCCATTTATTTACATAAATAATCGAGAATTAATTATCAAATGCTATGTCATGGCAAGGAATTTAATTTCACTTGCAAGAAAGTGAAATTGACTTAGTCTTCTAAAGGGATCAAAAGATGTGGTAGGTTCCTTGAAGGTGGGGATTATGTCTTTTATGTTCCTTTGTGATCCTCATAGCATTTGACACAGTGGGTTCTGAGGTGGATAATAATAGTATTTCAGCTGAAAACCAATCGAACCACAGCCATTTGACTTAAGAGGATCTTTTTTGTTGAGTTCTCTTATGTTTCTCAACCTCTGTAATGCCATGCATAGCATGTAAATTATTAAAGGTTATCTTTTTTAGCAGTGTCATTTCGCGTGGAAATTAAACGTTAATTGTTCTCATTGCTTTGTTTGCTTTTAATATGTATTTTTATAACACACCGACACAGCCCAATTAAACATCTCTTTTCTCAGATGGAGGCCAAAGTAAAGGGGACACTAAATTACCACGGAAATCTCAGTGACTTCCCAGCGAGCAATGGAGATGAGACACTCAGCTGGCTGATGGAATCTACCTGATGGGAAAGTACTCATGTGGTCATAGGGCTGCTGTTCTGTCGATGTTTACATTCTCTCGTCCCAAGCACTGTGGTGAGGAGGAAAAAAGAAAAGAGAACATTACTTGAGTCAAGCCAGGTGCAGGAGGAAGAAATGCTTTCGTGCAAAGTTAGTGACCTGTGGTCTCCTCTAAAGAAAGACAAAGTGACCATATTAACTGACTTGAAAGAGACTCAGTTGTCAAACCCACAGAAGTACAAATTTGATTTTTTTCCCCGGGGGAGAAAGAAGGAATCTGAGGATTTGGGTAAACTCCATCCATCCTGGGGGTTGGATCTGAACACTTGTAGACATAATCGCATAATAAAAGGCAGTCTATCTGGAATTAGGCCAGTTTGTCAGGAGTAACAATCATGTTTATCTGAGTGGACTATGCAGCAAATTTGCCACACAACAAAATTAATGACCCTGTGTTTGATCCAGACAGTAGCTGAGGAAATACTGTACTCTCACAAGTCCTGAACAAACTTGAATCTTCTCCAGTGTGTAGCAACCCCCCATGTAAATCAGTGGACTAAAGATGTTTCAGGAAAGTTATTTTAGCACAGTGATACATATTATTAAATCATCAAGATTTTTAAAAGCGAAGAAATTGAGCCTGTTGCTCTTAACAGACAAACTTAGATGTCCCCTTTTTGTAAAAGGGTCAATTTCATCTTCCATTCAGAAGCAGGTACTTAACTCTCCTTCAGGTGATTTGTGCATCTGGTATTGACTGGTTAATTCTTACTTCCATTCTTGATGTTAAAATGTGACTCTTCAGAAATGGGGATCTTTGACGTAGGGCTGCGACTTCGGTGCTCCTAGCCCCTGCAGGCCCAACACCCTGAACTGTAAACTTCCCCAGCCGCACCTCGGTTCACAACTTCTCCTGGTCTTGTAGCTAGTGGTACTTCAGGTGATTCTTAATTGTTGACAGAGACAGGCGTGAGTGTGTACTACACATGCCTCTTCATTGGTCATTCAAATGGCATATATATATTTTTGGAATTTTTAAGATAGTATTTTAAAGGGAGGAATTACATTAGGATCATTATGTGTATAAGGGATTATTTTTTATAACAATCACAGTGTATTTTTACTCCCTATATCCAGTGTAGTGAAATTGATTTGGAGCATTTGGGATCTTAAAGCTTTATTAATATTTACTGAGAATATTGATATGTGAGTAAAGCTGCAGATAACGGGATAACAAAACTGCTTAGTTCTTATGGCTTCCTTATGCAAATACATACTCAACAAAGGATGTTAAGGGAGAAATTTATGGTTCTTTTTGAATATATTTGACTTGATTTTTTTTTTTTCCCCTCACCTTTGGTCTTGTCTCCTTTTCTCCCTATTTAGGCTTCTGAATGTTTTCAAACTATACCCATGATTGGTGTAAGCTTGATCCATTTATAACAATAGACTGACCTAAAAAACAGCATGAAATTGATAGTAGCAAGATTTGCATCCTTTTTCATTACAAGTCACCCTATACCCTTACATTTCTTCAAATAAGTGTATTAACCTGGCCCTTTTTTCCTTTTACAAGCACAAGTCCCAAATAGCCTATAGGACTGTGAATAAATTACCACGGATCTGTTCAGATCTGTATACCTATATTTTGACTTCAAAGTCACATTGGCTTGCTTCATAGCAACAAGTTAATAAGTAACTGAAAGCTTTAGTTCCAAGAACTTTTTACAGTAAGGGGAAAGGATTATTTCAAAGGAATCACTGATATAATTACTTGCCCCTAAGAATTTAGTTTACCAGTAAAACATAAGAATGTTGTATCAACCCCAGTTGGAAGGATATTGGGATGTTGCAGCGAGGCTTGACTTGAATCAAATATGTTTAATGAAAGGTTGTTTGGTTTTTTAAATTAGGGAAGCTTACCCAATTCTTGAGTTATTCGAGTGTAGTATACCTGTTGCTTTTATCTAATTTGGAAAAAGAAGTCTTTGCTAATACTCTATGGGAGTTTTCCTTTGGGAAGCAATAACCTTTGTTTTACTTCCCACACCAGGAGAGAAGTCACAGTGCATACTAATCTCTCTTCCTGCTGATAATTGTGTACGTGTTCATCTGTGTGCATATGAAGATTTATTTATATATAAATTCACTACTAATGTAAGTCAGGGAATAATTTCGGTTTCTTAAATCCATCAGTTCTGAATCATGCTATGTGAAGATCCCTGACAATTCTTGGTTGTCATTAGAGAAGAACAGGATTATCAATTCTTCCCCCAAGTATTATTTTATAACTAACCATTAAAATTATCTGAAGGCTCTTGGCTCTGAAAAGTCCATGTATATGGAGATGATATTCTGTTCTCTTCACTCTTGATTCCTTGAGGACTGCTACCTGGTCCCCCCCCCCCCAGCCCCCCACCACATTTTCACTAACTTTCGTCCATTTCAATCAAGACGACCCTTTTATGTTGTACAAATGAAACAAACATCTTTATATTTCTTAATAGATAAGTATGACCAGAGAGCTCCTAGATGTAAATACAGAACTGTTTCTTTTCTAGATCATAACATTGAAAATGGTGTCCATACTTTATGGGTGCCTGTCTTTACAGTTTTTCTTACTAAATACAACCATATAAATTGGTTATTTTTTAGCACAGAGACTTGTGACTCATACTGTATTTTTGCACTTAAAAGTCAAATTGTGTTATTTTTTAAAACGGTGAGTAATTGGAAAGGATATAGAGCAATGTGTATTTCTGAAGAGCATTAGCAACATCCCAATGCAAAAATAATCAGCACACTTAATTATGTCCCACTCAGCGGGATTCTTGATTCAGGAAAATTAAGCTGTTTTGTTTTCAACTGTCGTGTATTTTAAATTGCCTTCGCTGATGTATAAGCTGTTACTGTACATACAAGTTAATCCTCAGTATTCACAAGCAATAACGGTCAGCAGAGTTGTCTTCAGAGATGGCAGTGCTGAGCCTCAGTTGGAGACTGTTTGGGAGCAAAGTGTCAAGCTCATTCAGAGCCTCCAAAGTCAATGCAAGCAATAATTCCACTATAACTCAGTTCTAATTCTTTCTCACATGCTTCTCAAATCCAAGTGTAAAAGAAATCATGGTTTTAAAACAGCCTGAAGAAAAACGTTTTGGAAAAAGAAGTGAAGTTAATCTGAAGTCACAAAATCCCGATATTCTGAGGAAATCAGAGGATTGTGTTAGTACATTCTGTCATGCCTGCCACCCCTTTGATGGATGTTGTTAGCCCAAATTACATTTTTTTATATCCTAGAAGTTGAATAGGGTGTATTGCATCACCGAGGTAGGAGGAAGAACCGGGCACATACATGTTTGGATACTGTGGGTTTGACACCTGTTTGAAAACAACTTATTGGGAAAGATTTTTAACCCAGGATCCCCACCCACCCACCCCACCTCACCCCACCCCCTCCAAAGCAGACCTAAATTGTTTACTACCCAGGGTTGGAAAGGGCAGACAGGTCAAGTCTGTTCCGGTTGCCCTTACCACTCCCCTTTCCACCTCTACTTGGTTCAAGACGTTTTCTGAAATGGAAATTCTGCTGTTAATCAAACTGCCATTGATTGTGAGAACTCTATGTCCCTTGGGATCATCTCTTAGAACTCCAGTTATCTATCATATTTGCTGCTACATTTGTAACATGAACTTTGCCTGTATTGGTCGATTTTAATCTAATTTACAGTTCTTCATTTCTAGGAGGTTTTGTCATATAACTTGACCCATGTATAGAGTTAGGATACTTTATTTTAGGAGTGTACCGTAAAAGCACACTGGTTGGTCCCTGTATTCTTTTTATTATCACTTAGGTTTTGAATTTATGTTTGCCTTTTTGGTTCGTTGATGTTTTGTTTTGCTTTGTTTTAAATTAGAAATAGAAGAGTGAGAAAAATCTATAATCAGGCCAAACTTGAGAACTTTCCCTTGTGCTTCAGCACTATAGTTTCTGCTGACCATATGTTCTCAAAAGGGGCACTTTTACTTTCTCTTGTGCATGTATGATTGTTTTGTTATGTTTTTTGCTTTTGTAATAAGCAGAAGAAAAATGCAGTAGTAGGTAAATGATTACAAACATGTTCTGCAATTTTATTTTATAAAATTTAAGGGGAAAAGTTTAACTCTCTGTAAATCATTTCTTAGCTCTGGTAAAATGCTTATTCCTCTAAAACACGCTCAGTTCAGGCCTTTGTCTTCGTTAAGTGCCTTTTTTTTCTTTCTTTTTCCCCCTCTTGAAAGTGTTCTCAGATACCCTAAAGTACAGGCTAATAAGTCAGGGGATTCAGGAGGAAGAATCTCATACTTGCCAACATCATGTCATGCTGTAATATTATTCTTCCTTTTTTTGTTTTATAAGTATAAGGATATATGTATAAGATACATACATACATATATATGTATACATATGTAATATACATACCCATATATATACATATATATACATATACATATATATACATATACATATATATGTGTGTGTGTGTGTGTGTGTGTGTGTGTGTGTGTGTGTGTGTGTATAACTAGTAGCTGCTGTACCATCGCATCCTTTCCAAACACACTCCTTTCAGTGTTTGCAAAAGTTCTGGCTTGTTTATTCCATTGTTTTAGTCAATTCAAATGGGTAGATTGGGAAACTGTCTTTATACAAGATGCTATCTTCCCCCTTTGAGTATCTGTTTGTAGAAGTTAACAAAAATACCTAAATATAATAAGTCATTTATTTCAAGTAAAATAAATTTAGTGGACTCATTGACCATCCTGGATGTAACCCACTGCTCTGTGCCCTTCAAACTTGGCATGAGTACTATTGGAGAAAGCATTGGAATAACAGTCTTTTGTGGGTCAAGTTGATAAGGAGCACTTATCAAGTTATGGCAGGCAAGACTAAAGACATGGGCAGCTAGAGTCAGAAGCTTGGTGTTGTATCTGAATAAGTTTTGAACAAAGATGGCAACTTTGTCAACATTAAACGTGCATCAGATTTTTCTCTGGGAAATTATTTTTGAAGAATTCATATAGCTGCATATCTGTGAAAAGGTTAATAGACTCAGAAAGACTTCAGATACTCATGTAAACACTCATATAACCTATAGCATTCTTGAGAGATCTTCAGTTTTCTTTTTATTTGCCAGATAATTACATTTGGCTTACTCTGATTTTATGGTTATTTAGATTTCTCCCTTGAACAAACTGGCCTAATTTTCAGTATCTAAGATTCATCTGTTTCTTGTTAAAAACAGGTATGATACATTAAGGGAGACTAAGTTGAACCAATCCTCAAAGCCCAGTACAAATATATCTAATAAGTGCCCCCTTTTAAAGACATTTTAATTGGGAAGAGGAGACGGGTGGCGAACAAGAAAGCAGCGGCTCCTGGTAGCGCTACCTGAGAGCACAGCGCGTATCTGGCAGCCTCAGTTCAGGCGAGTCATTCTTGAATTACTATATTTAACAGGGGGAATATCATTTAACCTTCGTGCCTCAGACTACCCATTCGAAAATTGGGTATAATAATATTCACCTACCTCCCAGGGATATCAGAGACTTTACTATTTCAAAAATACTTTGAGTTTTTCTAAAATGTCCTATAGATTTAAAAAGTATCACCATCTTCCCGCAGAGGCTAAAAAATGTGTCCCCATGGTGGGTATAAAAAGCACCGTATGATTTTTAAGTTTAAAGAAGAATCACTGGAATTCTAATTTAGATGCATATTATTTAAACATATTTGTGGTGGGATGAAAATGGTTAGTTTCAGGTTAATAAGTGGGGAGGGGGAATAACACTAAGTTGCTTAATTGTAAGTAGATTTTCTTTTTTAGCCTTTTATGGTGTTAATACACGTGTGATTTTTGCCAAGGCCGTGGAGCTGCAGCTAGGTAAAGGTTGGGTGATTGGCTACTGAAGTTGATAAATGATCCTGAAAGTTTTTTCCATCTCACTTTTCCATCTTCTCAGTCTGCTTTCCTTAGAGCACTTGTTTGGTGATGGAAAGCTAAGCTTTTAGCTTCTAAGCAGGAATGGACAACTCCTCATTCTTGTAAATCAGAGATTGTGTACTGTTCATGTCACTACTGGCTTCTCTGGCTTTGCCCTGAAGGAGCAGGCGCTACACGCAGTCAGCCGGGTGTACCGTTAGCCCGGCGACCTCTGTGTAATTCAGACTCCTTCCACCCACGACGGAGGCGGAGTCATCTGCCACTCAGGTTACAGAAGAATGGGGAGAGGGGAGGCAGGATTCACTTCTTAGCTGGGACACGGGTGGGAAGGGTGGGGGTAGAAGGAAACCGGTTTTTGCTCATCTCTAAGGAAGAAACGAAGATCATTTTATCCCACTTTCCCTCCTGGCATATTAAGTAGTGATGCTTACAATTTTCCTTTATCGTTTCAAACAACAGCAACAACGGGAAAAAATGGATGCTGCATTTTTAGTTAGGGCTAAATGCTAAGCAACAATTATTAGAGAGTGTGTGCAGAATTAAATTATAGCACAGATTCAGGGTCAGGAAGGAGAATGTAGACCGTAAGGAAGAAATTATCCAGCTCAAGTGAGTCAAGAGAAAGCACCATGCCCAAGCAGACCGAGCATCTGGGTTAATTCCCACAACTGGCCAAGGCCCATTTAATGTCTAGTGATAGGATGTTTGTCCTTAAAAATCACTTTTTGGTTGTTTACTGCTTTTTCCAGATAAGGCCTTAGTTAGTAACCTCTAAATATCAGCTATGCAGATAAACGTACTCTTTATTTTCCACATTTCCCTCTTTTTCCATGCTTCAGATAATAGATGTTAAATGACTTCTACCCAAAGAAATACGGCATAAGGGTTTTGTTGAATGTGTGTTTGTTCCTCTAGGGAAAATTAACAGAAGCATAACACAGAGATATTTTGTGTGTTCCTCTATCCTAAAATGTGAACTTTATATTCAAAAACTTAAGTACAGATCCTTTTACTGGTGCAAAACTGTAGTTAGAATCATGGAGTGTCTTTGGGTTGTTAAGATAAAATAGTCCCAGTGTTCAGTTCTGAGAACGTTTTAGATTCTGTGGCACAGTGTTCAGGTTTATAGAGCTGAACAGTTGGTCAGACTCTAATTAAAAATAGCTTTGAATATTTAATGTTGAATTCCTTCTTTCCTCATTCTTCTTACCTCTAGTTTGAGCTCTTAAGTTAACCATTTCATCAGCTAGTTGCTACACCAGAATATCACTTGCATGTTGTCAAGAGTCTGGAGCAGAAAGGTTAGACTTTCACCTCCTTTTCTCACTCACCTGGCCCATCTTTCCTGTGTCTCCACTGAATTCAGAAGGGAAGACTATAGTACAGGCATCGTCCAGGAGACTGTTTATATCCTAGCACAGACTCAGACAGGAACTCAGAGGAGTTTAATCAGACTGTCTTTGAACAACTTGACAGTAAATGACATTTTTCTCAGATACTCCCAAAGTACTGTTTGCTTGAAAGTAGCTATTTGTGACCTTTATTTAATTTCCTCATACTGTAATTCTTGAACTTCTCAGTCTTTCTTACCTATGTCTATTTAGAATAGGTTAGCAGTTTTCTGAACTGTTTCCCAAACAGGTCAAGAATACTTCCAGAAATCTCGGTAGTATAATTAAGGGGGTCTGTATTTCCAGGATTCGGAATCATCACTGGTGACTGGAATTTTTTTTTTTTTTCTCTTCTCCCTTGTATTAAAAACTAGATTACTCTCCTACTACACAGTGTGGTAGCTGTAATTCATGGCCTCCTCTTGATACTTTTCAAGGTTATTCAAAAACGATGCAGACTTTTATTAAGGGCTCTTATTTCTCCTAATACTCTTCCTTGCTTATTTTCATACTGCCCCTGGAATAAACCTACTTTTGCAAAGGTCTGAGTCGCACAGGCCATATAAATTCTTGCCAGTTTTAATGTTCCTCAGAAGACTCTGCCCATTATTTTCTCCCATTTTGCTAATAATAATATAATTCTATTTTACCTTAAATCTAGTTTTAAAATATTTTGTAATAGAGCACTAATGGAAACCTAATTGAAATACAACAAAGATAACTATTCCTCAAGATAACTTGGAAATACTTCTGTTTTTGAAGTTAACAGCTCCACCTACCCCCAAGCACATTTCAGAGTCAGCAGTAACGAAGACCAGCCACTTGGCATGTTTTTCTGTGTGACAACCTGCCTTTAATTTGTCAGGTCTTACCTACCTTGTATTTTCTGTCCTCGCAACCATAAACTTTTCTCATTTTGGCTGTCGTGTGCTGTTTGCAGGGTTGACGTGCGTGCCCTGTGGCAGCACATGGGATTTTTCTTTCCCATACCTGCAAATTTACCAAGGATGACCCCGGTTTGGGCAAGGGGCATTAAAAGACAAAGAAGTTACTCTCAGCTGATAAAAGTATTGCTGTTTTTATATAGTGAGTTTAGAAAATTGGCCAAAGATGGCCAACTTTTTAAATCCTGGCTATGCCTACATAATTAATTACATATCCCGTCTGAGACCTTCTGATAAGTAAGGTGCCCTTCCACCAGTAGAGGCAGGTTTGCAACCTACAGATAATTTCCTCTGACCTATGGCCAGCCATAGAAAAGATTCAAGCTTTGTACTGTCCTTTTGTTGGCTGTCGTTGAAAAATTATATTATAGAAAGTATCAAAATATCAAACTGTTCTTAAGAAGAGTATGTAATCTGGGGCTTGCCTTTGTGTTTTGCTCACTAAACGTTGTCAAGCTTAAAAGAAAAGGAAATGAAATCTCTGGCTGGTGAAAATTTTGTGCCCCAAACAATATGTTAATCAAAGTCTACCAAGGTAACTAAGTGATGGGTGTTTTCTCTCTTTCATTACAAGCAAGAAAGTTTATTCGCAGTTGTAAAATTATAGCGGAACTGCAGACCTATTTGCTATAACTGATTGGAAATAAAGATTCTGATTTTTAGTCTGCGTAAGCACATATTTCCAACACTTGTGGTATGCATTTTGATAAGGGAGAGACTTAGTTTGGTAACAGAAGGAAGAAACAGGACTTATCGATACAGTGAACGTTCACTCTGTAGAGGAACTTCCCTCCAGGTACATATCTTCCTCTTACCTTAGCCGCCTCCGCACTTGGTAGAGATGCCAACATGTTTCACAACCGATCTTGAAGGAAGGAGCCTAAAGAATTGCTGCTCCTCTGGGTGAAAGGCACTGATTACTGTCTCGCGTTTGTTTGTAGGGAGGTGCGTTTTTGCTCACTTGAAGGGATATACTGTATTTTAAATAAGTGTGTGACTTAATATTTGGGGATTTTTTTTTTTCCTCCTTTAAAACTGGACCTGAACACAGCTTTGAGTTGATATTTGTAATAATCTCAGGACCTGAAAGATTGTAGCATTTAGTGTGTCTTAAAAATTATGTACTGTACCAGCCATGGATTTTTGTAAATATACCTGTCTCCCTTTTTTGTATTATTTTAGTAAAAAAAATAATAAATTTAAATAAAAGGGGGTGGTGATGACATGTGAATGGGTGTGGGTATGTATGTGTGTGTGTTTGTATAAGGCTCTTTTGAGACGAACTGGTGCTTGTTTAATTTCCGGCTCTGAGGAGAGCAGGAATATGGCCAAACTGCTGCTACCGACCCTGCACTGAGCCCAGGTGTTTCCATTTTGTCTTTCCCAGTGCTTGATTGGACGCGGGCCACCAGGAAATGACTCAGAAGCTAAACTCTTCTTCCCACTGCCACCTTGCCTTTGCATTCTCGGTTCTGCACACCCTTTGAACTTCCGTGGCAAAGCTTTCCAAACTCTGGGTGGCTTGTCGGTCTGTAGTTTTCAGAGAGCTCTTGTCACTATTTTCTAAGAAGAAAGAAGGACAGGTAAATTTCGTAACCAAAAAATAATCACACATTTCATAAAACCCTGATGAATTCTGGACATATGAGAGGGCTTAAACATTCCTAAATGTGGATCTGTGAATTGAGAAAATCAGCCCCGTGGATATACGCCTTCAGTGCAGGGAAAAAAAATTTTTTTTTTGTTTTGTTTTTGTTTTTGTTTTTGTTGCAACAGCCTTGCTCATATTCCAGGTATAGTTAGCAAATCCCTGTTTTAAAGCAGGAGCCTTATTTGATTCCGTGTAGATGTTTCCTGTCTATCCTTTGTGACAGGACCTTTACATGAGTGTTTTTTCTTTTTGTATGTGTTATGTGTTGTATTAAATAAAGAGGAATGTACATATTACTCTTGTGTCTGTTGTATTATTGGGCTAACTTGGATTTTAATACCTCATTCTTTTAGTAGTGGTTGAGCATCTGTTGTCTGTATTGTACTGTGCTGAGCGCTATCGGATTCAGAAGTAAAGGGCAGGGGCCCCACCTTCAGGGTATTGACAAACACTTTGCAATCTCATGACAAGTTAAAAGGTAACAATTCGAAATTTGTCACAAGGGTGTGGTCCATTGCTGCCTGACATGTGAGTTCAGAACAGGGAAGAAATTGGACTGGAGCGATCTGGGAAGATTTTGTCAATTGGATGGCACTGAGCTGGGTCTCAGGATACTGGGATTTGGCTAGGAAGAAGGAAAGGGGAATGTCCCGAGCAGAGTCAGGAAATAGACGAGGCTGGTGTGAGGTGTATACTGGGATTGGTAGAAGCCAGACTGTGGAAGTCCTGGAATGTAGGCTTGCTAGGTTCTTCCTCTGGGTTATAGGGTGTGTGTGTGTGTGTGTGTGTGTGTGTGTGTGTGTGTGTGTGTGACAGAAAGCAAGGAATACTACTACTAGGATCAAAGTTTGAAATGTAGATATGGGAATTCGGCAGAACTGATCATCTTTGGGGTGTCTGGCTGGCTCAGTTGGTGGTAGAACGTGCAACTTGATCTCAGGGTCATGGGTTCAAGGCTCATGTTGGGGATAGAGATTACTTAAAAAAAAAAAAAAAAAAGACCCCCCAAACAAGAAGTGATCACCTTTTCAATCCTTACTTGTAGAAGACCTCTGGAGAAAATATTATTAAGATAAAGAGTAGAAAAAGAATTCAATCTTAGAACTCTGGTGAAAGAGTGGGAAAAGATGACATAGAAAGCAACATGTGAGAGAAATTCAACAGTTTGTCATTTATAAGCGAATATGTATATATGCATAGAAAATACAGAAAAGACATATACCCCAAAGTATAGAGTGATTATATGAGTGTTTTTTTCCTTTTACTTATGCATATTTTTGGTGCGTTATCATTAAGAGGAAGAATTTTTAAAAGGGATGGTCCTCATGCATGGGGGAGAGTGTAGGCTGCAAATGCCCTCACTAAAAAACAATATTTAAAGACAGATACGCCAAAGCAGATTCTTGGTAGTAATAGCCCCTAAAGATATCTATCGTTATTCAACTACATTCACCTATGTTGTCACCATCTTGTATATTAACATATTTAAAGGTGTTATTGTAAGCAAGATATTTTTAAATCTGTAATTTCCCTGAGTTTCTTTGACCATGGAATTTTTTCCATGTAACTGCAATTAACATTAGGCACGTAAAGCACTTATTAGCACGGTGACGCGTAGCAAGTACTAGGTAAATGTTAGCTTTTATCATCATCCAACCTAGTTCTGTTTTATTACTATTTCTGTAGTTTGGAAAAGTTTCTAAGAAGATACTTGGCCCAAGGAGTTAAGGATTTCAGAATAACCTTTAGAGAGCCAACAAGTAATCCAGAAATGCTCCCAGCCTTCCAGAGTTGTACGAGGGCCAGGTGTCCAGAAGGGGTTTTTCAAAGGAGTATAGTGGAATATGTGCAGCAGGAAGTACTTCTGACACTGTCCATGTAGGCAAGAAATTGTCTCAGGCCTGAGCTTTGCCACAGGAGAGTGGTTGGTTAGGAAACGGGTGCATGGAACAGTTCCTAGGGATGGAGTTCAAAGGCAAAGTGAACCAATTGGTGCTGGAGTTAGTTACTTTGCTTTTATAAGTTTATTCAAAGGGAGAAATGGATGGTACAAGGATTTCTGTACAGTGATGTAAACGATTGAAACAGCCTAATGCCATGTTAGGATTTGGTAAAGTAAACAAAAATAATACTAAGTAAAAAAAAATGTTTTTAATAAGAAATGACCAAGATATCCAGGCATTAAGAAAGAGCAGACATAAATATAAACGCACACTGGCGCAGAAAAATAGAAAAACCAACACTCCCAAGTCCAGAGGCGTGGTGCGAGTGCTTGTTCTGTATCCTTTTACTTAAATGTATTTTCAACAAACGTGGATGATGTGAGAAAGGGCTTTTGTTGGTTTGTTTTTAAGAAACAAACAGGTGGGCGTGGTTGAAGAAAGAAAAATGGGAAAGAGGCTCTTCACTGTCTCATCACTGGGAAAAGGGAAAAGACCTTATTTCTTCTACTCAGATCCTGCTAGAGCCCCAAATTGGCTCTGTTTTGGAAGGAAGGCACAATGAACTGCTTGATTTAAAATAAAAATCTTTGGAAAAGATTATCCTTGTACTTGGTTAAAAAAAAAAAAAAAGTACCAAGTACATGGGCATACAGAGCGCAAAGCGTGTCTTTCCTGGCTATATAGTCCCTGTTTTCTTTCCTCAGAGCAACCCCTGCTACGAATTTCTCCAGCTATAAGTATAAATATGTACCTGACTCTTTTAACATAAATTCAGCATACGCACTTTGCTGCACAGTACCTAGCATTTTTTCCAGTTGTCTCAGAGATCATTCCACATCAGTACATAGGGGTCTGTTCTGTTCTTTTTGACAGCTCACAGTCTTCCATACTTACGGTATCATCACGGTTCATTGTATTTATTTTTATTGATGAGCACTTAGATTACTATCACAAGGCAAACTGTAACATCCTGTGTATGTACATCACACGGAAGTTCGTTTTGGCGTGGGTAGTAATGACCTAACATCCTAGATTTGAAAGTCAGGGTCTGGAATCTCTGACGTTGCTTCTCGTCCAAGTAAAGCTTTGAGAAATGCCTGGGAAAATCAATCTCTTGTTTAAAGGAATTTGGAAAACTGGAAATAAAAGCAGAAGAGGTGACTCTGGGTACACCAAGGGTGGAGTCACACGCGAGGGAGATCATGAGTTTCTTCAAAGGACAGCCCCCTCTGAAGTGTCATGCGTGTCCTTGCCTCAAAAACGATGGCCCTTCCTCGTCAGTGTGTGCCTTGACATGGCTTGTTTTTTTCTGTCTGTATATTTACCTCTTCTGTCCCCTGTGTCTGTCCCTTTACCATTTCCCCACTATCTTTTTTCTAGTAGGTGGCATAGCATGAAGGAAAACAGGCTGACATTAGATGGGTTCACGAGTCCCCGCTCTGAAGCTGTGACACTAATTTAGACAAGATGCTTACCTTTTAGCCTGTTAACTTATTTCTACAGTGATGATAGCAACGATGGGGTGTGAGGTTGAATTAAGAGACTGGATATGGAAAGCACCTAGCATAGTGCCTAGCACATAAGAGCTAATTAATGGTGGCTACATTATTCTCTCTCTCTCTTCTGCCTTTTCTTCTTAAATTCATACTTCCTCTTGCTCTCCTAACTTCCCAAACTATAGAGGTGAACCATAGTGGGTTTTTTTTTTTTTTTAATCTTTCTTAAAAAAAAAAAAGCAGCTTACAGTACAGGAGTGGATAAATATCAGAATTCTTTGATTGCAGATGTCAAACCCCTGGCTTAAAAAGTAACCAGAAACTTGTCTAAAAAGTAAAGTCGGTTAAACACAACAGTAAAGAGAATCTTTTGGTTCGTAGAACTGAGTTGTGCAGAGGTGAGCCTGGAGTAGGGGAAGCTTTAGCCAGTGATTCGGCGTCCTCACCGTCTAGCCATGTCTCTGCCCTGGCATTCAAAGTGCCAAGATTTCACAGATAGCCCTCTGACAGCCTCAGCCTCTCCCTTCGTGGCCAAGTGGCCGCTGCACTTCCAAACTCCATGTGTGTGTCGTGCGTTAGTTTATTTTTGCCTTATGGTACCTCACGTGCAAAGCGCGTTAATCACGTGCCTCCAATCCTAGTACATGGTTCACCATCATTCAGTACAGCAACTCATTCCCTCATTTTATTACACATTCAGCTTCTCCTTCCTTCCTTAGTCCCCAGCGCCCTGTGTCTCATAGGTGCCCTCTTGATATGTGCCCCTTGTTATGCATGTTCGCTTCTAAAATAGTGCTATTTGGTGCGTGTACAAATTTCATTTGTACGAACGGTCTGGGCCTATACATTTTGCTCTTTCCTACTTTTCTCACTTTTCTTAAATTTGTCCATGTTGCTATGTGTACATCCTGTGTGTTGCTGCTTATCACCGTGTAGTATTCCATACTACATATCCACCACGTTCTACATACCCGTTCCTCTGGAGGTGGATACCTAGGTTGCCTCTAATTCCCTGTTATTGCAAGAAAGGCTATAGGCCGTCTCCTGCCGATTGCCTGTTCATCTCCGCTTATTATTCGATTGCGTTGTATCCTTTTGTTATAGATAATACTCTCTTACCAGTTGTAGGTGTGCTTGATATTTTAGTCTGTGACCCCCCTTTCAACTTTGTGGAGGACATCCTGAATTGAACAGAAAATGTTAACTTGTAATAGTCAAATTGATCTATTTGTCTACATGTATGTTGAGGCGCTTGTTAGGAGATATTTCCCTATCCCTCTGTCACAAATATATCTTCCTGCTCTTTCTTCTATTAGCTTTGTAGTTTTACATTTTCTCCGTAAAGGTATTGTTCATGTATTGATTTCTAGGTACTTTATAGTTGTCGCTTTTAGGAGTGGTCTATTCTTCTCCGTTCGATACTCTCATGGTTTTTGTGGGTAAGGAGGAACGCTGTTGATTTCTTTTTTTTTTTTTTTTCAACGTTTATTTATTTTTGGGACAGAGAGAGACAGAGCATGAACAGGGGAGGGGCAGAGAGAGAGGGAGACACAGAATCGGAAACAGGCTCCAGGCTCTGAGCCATCAGCCCAGAGCCCGACGCGGGGCTCGAACTCACGGACCGCGAGATCGTGACCTGGCTGAAGTCGGACACCTAACCGACTGTGCCACCCAGGCGCCCCAGAACGCTGTTGATTTCTGAAAGTTGAGTTTGTGTCCAGCAACTTTGCTGAACTCTCCTATTCCAGTAACTCATCAGATTATTTTATTAGCTTTTCAATGAAGATGATCATATCATCTACAAAAAATGACAGGGCGCCTGGCTGGTTCACTTGAAGAGCATGCGACTCTTGATCTTGGGGTTGTGAATTCAAGCCCCATGTCGGGTGTCGAAATTACTGAAATCAATACATAACCTTTTCAAAATGACAGTTTAATCTCCCTTCCCAATTCTTTCACTTTCGTCTTAGAGCATTAGACTGGTCCTTTAATACCATTTAAACAGTAGTGTGAAAGTGACATCTTTGTTCCTTTGTTCCTTGTCTCAATTTTCTCAAGTGTGGTGTTTATTCTAGGTCGTTGGTATATAGATTTTAAGAAGTTAAGAAAGTTCTATTCCTAATTTTCTGGGAATGCTGATCATAAGTGTGAACTGGATGATAGCAAGTACATTCCCCCTAACCCTGATACATGATCAGCACTTCCAGAAAATTTCTGAGCAATGTATTCATAATTTTTTCATTCTTATAATCTTCATTTTCTTTGTTTTCCTCTTGCATTCTGTTTCCTTTATACGCATCTTCTCCCTTGTCCTCCTTCAGTCTTGCCAGTTTTCTTCAGTCTAACTAATTTTTCAAGGAATCATGAATTTTATTGGGTGCACATATGTTCGTTACGGTGATATCTCTTTAATCTATTTTTTCCACCAATATATAATGTCCCTCCTTTTTCTTTATGATGTGTTTTGCCCTGATATCGCAGTTATCTATATTCTGAATAATATCCCATTGTATGACTAGATCACATTTTTAATTTATCCATTTATCAGTTGATAGACACGTAGGCTGTTTGTACATTTTGGATATTGCGAATAATGCTGCTATGAACATTTAGGTACCGTACTCCCCCACCCCACCCCTGATCCAAGTGGCATACGTTCCGAGACCCCCAGGGGATGCCTGAAACTGTAGATACTACTGAACCCTCTAGATCCTATGTGTTTTCCTATGCATACGTACTGATGATAAAGTTGAATTTGTAAATTAGGCACAGTAAGAGATTGTCAATAACTAAAAATAGAACAATTATAACAATATACTGTAATAAAAGTTATGTGAAGATGCTCTCTCTCAAAATATCTTATTGCACCGCCCTCACCCTTCTTGTGGTGACGGGAGATGACCAAATGCCTGCATGATGAGATGAAGTGAGGTGAATGACGTAGGCAGTGTAGCATAGCATTAGACTACCCCTCACCTTCTGACTCTGTGTCCGAAGGCAGATCACCGGCTTCCAGCCCATGGTTGACCGTGGGTGACTGAAATTGTGGAGAAGGGGGACCACTGGACAGGTTTTTGTGTGGATGTATGTGTTCACTTCTCTCAGGTGTGTACCTAAGAGGCCATATGGTAACTCTGCGTAACTTTTTGAGGAACCACAAAACTGTTTCCCACGGTAGCTGAAACATTTTGCACTCCTACTAGCAATATGTGAGAGCTTAAATTTCTCTGCATCCTTGCCAGCACTTGATATTTTCTGTTTGTTTGATGATAGCCATCCTGGTAGGTATGAAGTGGTACCTCATTCTTTTGATTTGCATCTCCCTAATGACTCACGGTGTTGAGTATCTTTTCATGTGCTTATTAAGCAGTTAGTATATTAGTATAATTATAGTATATAGCTTAGTACATTAAGTATAGAAGTACTTTTTCGAGGCGAGTTCCCAAAGAGACTGTTTGCTGTAAAGTCTCTGAGGCCTTGCATGTCTGAACATATTATCTTTGCATTCTCACATTTCAATGAGAGTTTAGCTGGATATAATATTCCAGGTTATTTTCCTTCATCACTTAGAAAACATAACTTGATTGCGTTTTGCCTCCAGTGTTTGTTAGAAACATCGATGTCAATCTAATTCTTACTTTTTTGTGGACTAGCTGCTCCTCCTCTCTAGCTTTTAGAATTTCATTTTTGTCTTGAATGGTCTTAAATTTCACTAGAACATGTCAAAGTTTTAGTTTTTCCATATTTACCCTGTGTGATGCACCATGAGATCTTTGTATTGGAATCTTTTTTATCTTTAATTTTTGAAAGTTCTGGGGCGCCTGGGTGGATCAGTCGGTTGAGTGACCGACTCTTGATTTCAGCTCAGGTCGTGATCTCATGGTTTGTGAGTTTGAGCCCTACATCGGGCTCTGTGCTGACAGTGTGGAGCCTGCTTGGGATTCTCTCTCTCTCCCCCTCTCTCTGTTCCTCCCCCACTTGTGATCTGTGCTCTCTCTCTCTCTCAAAATAAATAGACTCTAAAATTTTTTTTAAAAAAGCTCTTAGGATTTCTGTAAATATTCCCTTTCCTAAATCTATTTCCTCTCTTTCTGGGACATATATATCATACATATATTTACATCATATCACCATCATCATCATCATCATCATCTCTTTAATGTTCTCTCATATTTTCCATCTCCTTCCAGTACCTTCTGAGAAAATTCCTTGAGCTGATCTGGATCATTATTCATTTTTCAGCTATGTAGTCATTCTTGTTTTTATCCAATCTTTTGGCTTTATTCACCTATCACGTATTTCATACCCACTATTTCCATTTGGTTCTTATAACTGCTTGTTTGTTATTATTGTTCTCCTATCTTAGTAAGGATCTTTACCGTGCTTCTTTTAAGTTCTTGTTTTGTCTTGTTCCATTCTGGCTTGTCTAGCACGATTCGTCCCAGTTATTGTCTCTTTTGTTGTGACTCTACTCCTCAAATATCTGATGATTTTCACTTGGGAGCTTGTTTTGTCCTGGGCTTATAAACAGGTTTTTTAGCTGGTGATGTATATACCAAGGGGAGGGGCCAAGCACCCTAGCATGTGCTTTTAAGAAGTGGGTTGGGAGCCTCAGGAGCATTTCCCAGAGCAAAGTCCCAGGTACCAGAGTCAGATTTTGACCCACACTGTGGGTCCAGTCACATGGGTCATTATTTTCTGCAAACTTGCTCACAGTGGCTTATTTCTGTACATTTGGTGATTTTTTAGTATATATCCCTGCACTTTATAACTTCAGCTATGGGCATTCTTCGAGGCCTAGATTTTTATAAAGTATGTTCCTCTAAAGGGCATTTGAGTTTGCTTCTTCCAAGCTCCTAGGAACATTACCAACCCAGGACCACTTCAAACTAAATGTTAGCTTAGGGATTTTAGGGCCTCAGAGATAGGATGAATTTCAGCCACAAATGCATGTGAATGGTTATTGCTAGTAGTTAGGAACTTTAGAAGGTTCTCCACCCTGCTACCCTACCCTGAGCTGAGATTAAAACAGAAGGGTCTCAGGGCTCTTGGCTGGTTCAGTCAGTAGAGCATGCTACTCTCTGACTTAGGGTTGTGAGTTTGAGTCCCACATTGGATGTAGAGATTATGTAAACAATAAAATCTTAAACACACACACACACACACACACACACGCAGAAAAGTCTCTTCTTGGTGAAGTCAGGGATATTTTTTTCATTCCCACCAATGAGGCCAATGTTAGGGGTTCCATCATTTTGTAAGACTTTTTGATCTGACTCCCACCATGCTAGTCTGAGGCCTTTTTTCCCTTCTGCCTACAGTAAATTGAAATCCCGACTGTAGACCACCAGGGATCAACAGATAGATATCTTCAGGGCAAATCAGTGCTCATTTTCCTATTCCTCCTCCTTCCTCACCTCTGGCTACTCTGGCTCCCTTTGCTGTCAGCTCTGTCATGCTCTGAAGAAGTGTTTTTATGTGTTTGTTAAAATTTCACTCAGTGCTTAAGGCGTTTTATATTGAGAGATTTCTCTGCACGCCTAATCTTTCATAATGTCAAAAACAAAAGTCCTGTATGTATTTTGTATAAGCTCATTATCTCTCTGTGTAAACATATAATATGCAAACATTAGTATTGAATATGAAATTATAATAGATATGCTACTTAGTATTTAATTCTATATGAACTGTACATTCACATAAGCTAATTATCTATGTAAATATATAGTATGCAAACATTAATATTGAATATGAAATTATATATGCTACTTAGTACTTAATTCTATATGAACTGTACATTCACAGTCCATTTCATAAGTCAGACTCTTGCAGATCACCTACAGAGCATCAGGTGTCCTGATGTAAGAACAGGAGTTCCATGAGGAGGAGGGGTTGACAATGGTGACTTCATTTACTAAAACGGGACTCTTTCTGTGTCAGTTTCACCAGAAACCCCAAAGGCTGAGAACAAAACCATAGGCGCCAATCTGTCCACATTCTAAAGGGAGGAGGAGCCAGATCACCTATGCACCCACCCTAAGAGGTTGTGAAATGGACCCCCGGGGAAGCACTAGCTCAATACTGGGAAGGATTAGCTCAGCATCCACCTCAGGCTATGGAAGAGAATGTGAGAGGATTTCTTTGGAAGTAGCTGTCTGTATGCTTGGCCGTTTCCCCTTCTCCCCAAGCAGGGGAGGGTGGGGGGTGCTCCCTCTTTGCTTCATGCCAAATGAGGGGGCGCTTCAAGAGGACCACCTGGGGAGTTTGATACAGCCTGCGGAGTTTCAGGAACAAAGGGACTGGTGTCTGACTTCTTCCTAAAGTCTGAAGACAAACTGTCGGTGGCTAGCTCCTTGAGAAGACAGAAGAGGAGAGAAGACTGCGCTCCAAATGGCTTGCACGCCCCAAGTTCCTGGGTTCCCGAAGGCTTGCTGTGCTTCTTGAGAGAGGCAGGCAGGTTTGGCCATTTCAAGAAGGAGTCCAGCCAAAGGGAACACCTGGAGGGAGGAGATGACATCAGTGGCAGGGAGGCTGCTGGAGACCGAGGGGCTGGGGCTGGCACCCTAAGGAACTAGAGACGGCATGGCCCACAGGGGGACGACAGGTGCGAGATCCCCAGTGATGGATGGAGACTCGAGAACCCGTGAGGAAGCGCCTGTGGGACAAGCAGCCATGGCTTCTTCTACTCCCAGGGGACACCGGCGCCAGCTTACAACTCAGCCACTCACGTGAGACTTACCCCCTCTCCTTCCCCTGCGGCCACACGAGAGCAGGCCCGGAACAGCCACGAGTGGGAAGAGGTCCTGTGTGAGAAATCAAAATGACGCTGACCGTGACCCCCGTTCTCCCTCAGATTTCCGGGCCGGGGAAGGGAAGAAGTTTTAAAATTAACTGACATTTGAAGTTTTGATCGATCACTCCAAGAGACTTGTTGATAGCCAGAACAAGAGACTATTTATTTCTCAAATGATGATGATGACAACTCTTTGGCCTGTTACTTTGCAGAGACTGGAAAAGCTGTAAATTTCATCCAGGCACACGGGAGACCAAACCATGACCTCAGGTTTGTCGGGGCATTCACGAGAAAACAAAGTTACTTTCTTTTTACACAAGTCTGGCTTGTTCCAGGAACAGGTTGCCTTTGAAGAGGTGACCAGCCGATCAGGGGGATGGAGACGAGATGTTGGCCAGGTCCTCCAGCCCTCGAGGCTCATTTTCCAGCCGACGGCAGTCTCACCTTGTCAGTGAGGAGTCTTATTGGGTAAAGTCTGGGGTTTTAATGTTTTACAGACTGGACTTTTTTTTTTCCAAACCAAAGAAAAACCGCCAATTGTCCTGTTATCTCTTGGAAGAGCTGCATGAACTGCCGCCGATCTCATGCTGGAAAGGAAGCCTTCAGGCAGGAGGTCCGCAAGCAGCAGGGGTTGAGAGGGATACATCGCGGCTCTCTCTGCCTGCATCTACGGGTCAGCTCGCCTGTTAACAGTCACATTTGCTCCTGAGTATTATAATGTACTGAGCTGATATGCTACAGGATGTCATCAGTTAGGTTACTTGGATGAAAAGTAATACCTTTACATGGAAGAAACTATTACGTAATGCAAAGTAGTCATGAAAATCCCGTACGCCACAAAGAGACCGAGTGATTCGCTTGCTGCAAAGTATCTACCAGAGTGGCCAAACTTAAAAATGGCTATTTTTCATTTACAGAAGTGTTTCTCAATTGCTCTCCTTTTCTGTGACGAGAGGAGGCTATCAGGAGTGTGCTGCCCATGAGGTCTGCAGTCTGTTTTTTGACAGCCCGCACTCATTTCCATATCCCTCTGTGTCATGCTGTCTCTGTGTCACAGGGACTGGACTTACGGGAACTACATCTCCCAAACTCCTTTGCCTTCCAGGGTCTGGATGTCATTTCTTTCTGCCAGGGTATTCATGTGAGATTTTTGTAGGTGGGAGGAGAAAGTGGTGTTATTTTTTTCTCTGGCAGCACCTTGCAAAGTGGGTAGGTCCCGGGAGAGCTGAAGCTCCGCCCCAGCCTCTAGGTGACCTGTCAGCCGGCGCGTCAGTACTCGGCTCAGCTCTGATGAGCAAAGGGGGCGCCCTGCATTCTTCTGACCTGGGTGACGGCAGCGACCTTCTAGTGACTGCTTAGAACTGCTGAACGTTAGTGGCAACTTCCCCAAACTCCGGCAGTCCTTCCCACAGTGCCGCAAGCATCCCAGTGCCCTGCACTCAGTTCCTGTTTGCTTGAACAGCCTGCAGTGGGTTCTCTCTTGGTGACTGACCCCTGATGGTCACGGCGCCTACCTAGCTGATATTGTGAGAGAAACGAACATGCCTAATGGGTCTCGTTGAGTTAAAAGTAAGTGTTTAAAGTGATGAATGAGGCCCTGACTGCCTCTTTAAAAGAAATTCATGCTATGAAGAGAGAAATTTAAGAATCGATCTTGAGAAATATTTATCACTATGTGATTCTGTGGCCCCAAATAATGTGTTAAACCAACATTTTCAAAATATTGAAACGTATTGAATTGCATTGTTTTCAATAAAGGAAACAATAATCTTTCTTTACTGAGAGAAGTTAGGACGTTTTTTACTGTTAATAAATAAAATAAAAATATTTTCCAAATATTGTATATTTCATTTTTTTAAAAGCATCCTTTTAATTCTGTTTTGTGCATAGTTTCAATGTACGTACTACATTCATGCAGTAGTGCATGTGTACGATTTAAAAGTAAATACAAAGACTTATGGGGGAGGAACAAGATTTTTACCACTACGGATACACCATCAAAAAGTTTAGAGGGGTTGCCTGGCTGGCTCAGTCAGTAGAGCATGCGACTCTCGATCTCACAGTCGTGAGTTCAAGCCCCATGTTGGGTATAGGGTTTACTTACATAAATGAATGAATGAATGAATAAATAATAAAGTACTATCATCAAAAAATTAGAAATCAGTGCTTGGGACACACATCTAAAGTATCACAACTGATGGAAGCCAGCAGCTACACATATATATTCTCTCAGATATACCCTCTTTCATTAGTCCTGGCTCTTTCCCACCAACAATCTCCCCGGATTCCTGTGTGGCTGACTGGCTTGGCTACCCAGCTACAGTTGCAAAGTTAAGACTGAACGCTCTGGGTCTGTTCCCACAGTTTCACTGGCCACAGAAAACATCCTAGAATCCCTTCCTCCTTCACAGAGCTTGAAGGACCAGAACAGTATCCTCACAATGGTTGGGGAATGGAGGTTGGGTCTCTACTTAAAAGCATGGGCACTAGGGTGCCTGTGTGGCCCAGTTGGTTAAGTGGCTGACTCTTGATTTCACCTCAGGTCCCCATCTTGGGGTCATGAGTTCAAGTCCCATGTTGGGCTCCATGCTTAGCATGGAGCCTACTTTTATTTATTTATTTTTTATTTTTTATTTTTTAAATTTTGTTTAATTTTTATTTTTTACTATGAAATTTATTGTCAGATTGGTTTCTCCATACAATACCCAGTGCTCAGATGATAGACATTTTTAAACTGGCAATATGTATCATCAAATTTTCCCCAAGGAAAGTTTGACCTAACTATTAAATAGTATTTTGTTGTTTTAGTTTGTACTCTATTGTATTATATTTTTTTTATTTATATATGAAATTTATTGTCAAATTGGTTTCCATACAACACCCAGTGCTCATCCCAAAAGGTGCCCTCCTCAATACCCATCACCCACCCTCTCCTCCCTCCCACCCCCCATCAACCCTCAGTTTGCTCTCAGTTCTCAACAGTCTCTTATTGGAGCCTACTTTTAAAAAAGTATGGGCACTGTCCCACCCCAACACATGCACACACACAAGCTGACTATGCTTACACCATTTGTGTTTCTGCTCAAATGTCACCAAGTCAGTGAAGACATCCCTGAACACATTATAAAGCAGCAGGTCCCAATCCCCTGCCCCAGTTTTACTTTTCTCCATAGCACTCATCACCATTTGGTAAGTTTTGCTTTACCGGATTATTGTCTGTCTTCCCCTTTCTAGAACGGAAACTTCACTGAGTATCAAAGCTTTACCTACTCCGCTTGCTTTTGCTTCCTCAGCATTTGGAAGAGTGACTGACTCATGGCAGATGCTCACTAAAAATTCAAAGAATGATAAAATACTCGCTTTTCCCAGCCACCCTTGACCAAAACAGGGGGACATGACCCAGGCCATGCTCATCAGAAGTACTCACCCCAGAATGGGACTCTTAGGAAAATACTTCATCCATTCGGGCACAAGTGAGAGCAGAGAAACCAGCCAAAACCAGTGTCCCGGAGCAGCAGCTTTGGTGCTGGCGCCCAGTCCCTGTCCATGGTCATTGTGTCTGCATTGTGAAGCTGTAGCAATTATGCCTGGTGGTGTTTTCACTGGATCAGATCTGGGGAAGGATAGTGGGTGAGGTTTCTGAGCCTGGTCTCTTGCCTTACTAGGAAATTCTGAAAATTATCCAGCATCTTTTTTTTTTTAATGTTTATTTATTTCTGAGACAGAGAGAGACAGAGCATGAACGGGGGAGCGGCAGAGAGAGAGAGAGAGAGAGAGACAAAATCAGAAGCAGGTTCTGGGCTCTGAGCGCTCAGCACAGAGCCCGACGCAGGGCTCGAACTCGCAAACCGTGAGATCATGACCTGAGCCGAAGTCGGTCGCTCAACCGACTGAGCTACCCAGGCGCCCCACCCAGCATCTTTTTAATAAAAATCCTTTTTCTGCTGTAACTGTAAAAATGATTTAATATGCTTTGGAGTCAGATTGCCTGAGGCCAAATACCGGTTTTCCACAGACCAGTTAATAATGTTGACTAACCCATGGAGCTATTCTGAGATTATCCCCACATTTCTAAGTGGGAAAAATCAGTACTACCTCATAGGATTGTGGCGAAGGTCAAATGGGACATTGCCTGCAAAGTCCTCCGGGACGCAGTTCACACATTCGCAACCCTAAGCTACGTAAGGCCAACAGAAGTGTTCTGTTTGGTAATTTATTGTTTTTAACTCGATTGCTAACGTTGAAAAGCCAGGGCACTGCATAAAAATGCTGGATTTACAACTACTGAAAAATCAGAAGCTCTGGCAACACTGGGTCCACGTGCCGACTTCACACCAATGAGACTGAGCCGAAAGCATCCAGCTCCTTTGCGGGAAGTAGCCGCTCACCTGGCCTGATTTATTCTTCTGTTACCTGCCTGGTCTCTGCTGTAGGGTTTCGGGGTTGTAGCCCTGTAACTAGGAATAGAAAGATTTTCTAAAGCTGCAAAACCGAGAAATTTGGCTAAATCGTCTCTACAAACTTTTCCAGACTGATTCGGTGTTTTGTTGCTGCACAGTAATTCCAAAACTTAGTGGAATTATTCCCACACAACAGCCATCTTATCATCTTCAATGATTCTTCGGGTTAACTGGGTTTAGCAGGGCAAATCTCTGCTTCAGCTGACACTGGCAGAAACTGTGGACATCTGGACATTCGAGATGTCTTATTCACATCGTCGGCAATCGGTGCTGTCAGACGAGAGCTCACGTGGGTCTATCCCAGTACACCTCCTTGTGCCATGGGGTTTTCATCGCATGGTAACTAGACAAGAAGCAGGAAGTGAAAGTTGCCGTTTTTTTTTTTTTTTAATTTTTTTTTCAACGTTTTTTATTTATTTTTGGGACAGAGAGAGACAGAGCATGAACGGGGGAGGGGCAGAGAGAGAGGGAGACACAGAATCGGAAACAGGCTCCAGGCTCTGAGCCATCAGCCCAGAGCCCGATGCGGGGCTCGAACCCACGGACCGCGAGATTGTGACCTGGCTGAAGTCGGATGCTTAACCGACTGCGCCACCCAGGCGCCCCAAAAGTTGCCGGTTTTAAGACCTGGTGTTCTACAGAAGTTCCAGAATGTCACTTCTGCTACATTCTATTGGTCAAAGGTAGTCACAAAGCCAGCTCAGATTCAAGAGAGGGAAGGGTACATGGGACAGGAAATAAGCTTCACCTCTTGATGTAGGGAGCAACATATGTATAAAAAGAGAAGACTGCTGGAGGGCCATCTTTGGAGACTAATGGCTACATATACATATACATAAACATTTCATGAGTATTCACACTTTCCTAGTGTAAGAATGGCCCAGAGAAGAAGAGTCTCTTGGCCACGCAGTAAAAAGGAATTCACAATTAGTTATTGCCCGTATCACAACATATCGAGTTATTGAAGACCTACTTCCAAAACATTCTCCCAATTCCTCAGAGCTGGTTTAAATTCGCTACATTTTAGAAAGCTGGTTAAACAAATTTATGTTGGTAAATAACAAAAATTCAGCCGAGTAAATTTGAAAGATCTAATCAACTTAGGAATCAGGCAGCATCCCCTCTAGCAAGTATGGGGAGTTCCAAAGGGCTACAGAAAAGGAAAGGTTTTTAAAGGTAGAGAGTTGAAAAAAGGAAATTATTAGCTAAGAATCCATTGTTTTAGGCAAGGTTGCCCTCCTAAGGGGAACGGATAGGGTCTATCAGTAAATGTCTCAATGCTGACCAGGAAATTTCTGCATTGACTGGTTATAGGTTCCATTGGGGGGGGGGGGGGCTAGGTGTTAATTCTTGGTTTACTGACTTGCCGGCTTAACTAAACGACACCATTTTTGGCCTGTGGTTTTTCTCTTTAACAATGTTCAGAGAAGAATAACTGATAGCATTCTCCCCAGCCCCTACTGCAGAGGAGATGTGCCTTTTATTTTTATTTATTTATTTAAATGAAATTTATTGTCAAATTGGTTTCCATACAACACCCAGTGCTCATCCCAAAAAATGCCCTCTTCAATACCCATCACCCACCGTCCCCACTCTCCCATCCCCCATCAGATGTCCCTTTTAAAATCAGATACTTGTGAATTATAGGTTGATAAATATTTTATGAATGCCACAGGGAGAAATTAATTCACTCATATGAAGTCATTCTGGTCTGGTTTCCTCTAAGGTCGACTCTGGAGGTGTCAGGATTCCAGCCAGAGTATGAACCTTAAAGTTACCTTAAAGTTGGCCCTGTTCTCCAGACAGGGACCTAGGAGGAGGGACCTATTAAGAGTGGGAAGTAGGAGTCTGCGCGGTTGCATCCTGATTCACGGGAAAGATAATGAAACGGAGACACAGGTAATCCACACGTAAAAGGAAAGATTAACATGTCATCTAGAGAATCTAGAGGAATGCAGAGGTGAAATAAATCATTTTCGCTTTACCATACTGACCACAAAGGCCTAAAGCAGTGTCTGACCTAGACTTCTCAAGGAAACTGGAAGCCCGAAAGGTAAATATTAATACAAATGGCTAAACTTCAGGCGGAGAAAATAAGACAAAGGGAGGCGAGGAAGACAGAGAAGTTGAGATACCTGGCGCAGAAAGAGTGAGGAAACGACTAGTGAGAGATGACGGTTACGATACAGGCAAGTCTCCGGGGCAATGGAGAGCCACTGCGAGATTTTAAACGAGGAATTAAGGTCGCTGATAACTCCAGAAACCCAAGTTATACAATTAGACACGGAATCAGAAAAAGAACTACTAATTATTTCTAATTAACTAATTCCTAGCGAATTAAATAATAAATTCCCGCTGTCCTACGTTCATCTCTGACGGGGCAATTCAGAAGGCAAGCTACACATTCACAACTCGCCAATGCCTCTGCGGAAACGGCCTCACCCCTACAACAGGAAACAGAAAGTGACCGCTGCGGACGCCACCTAACGGCGTGTGGGAGCCAAGCTAAGTGGGAAAGCCGCACCACCGGAAGGGGCCGGCTGTTTCCGGTAAAAATCCGACCCAGCCGCAACTCAGAGGGCGAGTCTCCGAGGTTCGGCCAATGTGCCCCGAGCGCTCGGCTCCGCGACATCGTATGCCCGCTTTTGCGCAGGCGCGGGGTTACCGGGCAGGCAAACGCGTACGCAAAACCGTGCGCGCGCCCGTCCTCCGTCCGGCGCATCGGTGCTGATTCGGGGGTAAAGCCTTTGGAGCTGGAACGCGGACTCTTGTTCTCTGAACTACAACTCCCAGCATGCCTCACCCCTCATAGTGGTACTAGGTGTGGTTTCTCAGGATAGGTTAAAAGGAGACCTAAGTGACGATGACGTACCAAAGAGGAAAAAAAAATTGAATACGTTGTTGGAGCGCTTCGCTCACAGAAGCCCCAGTGGCCTAATGGATAAGGCATTGGCCTCCTAAGCCAGGGATTGTGGGTTCGAGTCCCATCTGGGGTGGCGAGACTTTTGTCTTGAAAAGGATTTTTGCTACTCTTAAAGAACTATAACGAAATATGCTAACTTAATTTTACCTTTTAAAAATGGGAAGTATACGTGTCGTTTTCCTAAGTGTTGGGCTACTGCTTGAGAGAATAAGCATATTCCATTTCCTTCTTCTGAGTCACCACAGTGCCGTAAGATTTCTGGAAAGTCAGTGCTCTGAATTCTGATATCCCCTCTGGGTATCTTTCGTGTTCTAGTTCAAATCAACATCCATTCCCACCAGGCCCACTTAGTCTCGAGACTCCGCGGTCAGTTAATGACGTCTTAAATGACGCAGTCACCAAAGACCCTCCTTTCCTCTAGCCCGGCCTTTCTCGGTGTTTCTTAAGGAACTTTGAGTCAGTTACACTCGGCTTTCGTTTGCTTCTGTCTTAACTCCTGAGGGCGCCTCTCGGCGTTTGATTAGTAAAGCTGTGCGGAGAAGGGAAGTGAGACATTCCACTACTCGGCGATCGAAGGGGGGACCCGGCAGTGTGGGTCCGACCGTACCATTAAGCAGCTGGGCGGGGGTGAGGGAGTTAGAGGGGCGTAGGGCGCCATTGGGCACCACGCTCCGAGGACATGAAAATGGCGGCCTTAGGGTCGCCGGCACGCACTTTACGAGGCCTTCTACGGGAGTTGCGCTACATGAACGCGGCCACTGGCCGACCCTATCGCGACACTGCAGCCTATAGGTACCTCGTGAAGGCTTTCCGTGCGCATCGGGTACGGAAGCCCTTTTCCGGGTGCTCCAGCGGCCGTTCCCTGAGGAAGGAAGGGGGAAGGGGGTGAGATCTAGCTGGGGGGTAGGGAGCGTCTGGCCTCAACCCCTGCATTTCTGAAACCGACCCTCCCACCCAGCCCTGGTTCTGGCCAAGCTTACCCAGGCCCTAGTCCTTGGTCTATGGCCTAAGCCCGGGGACTAACCAAGGAGCGGGGATTTCATTGGCTGGTCTTTTGCAGGTGCAGAGGACAAAGTCAGAGCCATGGGAAGTGGAGGGGATGGGGCGGGGGTTGGTAAAGGAGAGATGCACTTGATGGAGAGTGTAGGGTCACTAGCTGCAGCATCTATCAACCACTCTCCTCATCCTTCCCATGGTAGTTACTCTAAAAACCATTTTTTGAGGCGGAAAATAACTGTAATAAGATGAGGAATATTAAGAATTTGGCGGGGCGCCTGGGTGGCGCAGTCGGTTAAGCGGCCGACTTCAGCCAGGTCACGATCTCGCGGTCCGTGAGTTCGAGTCCCGCGTCGGGCTCTGGGCTGATGGCTCAGAGCCTGGAGCCTGTTTCCGATTCTGTGTCTCCCTCTCTCTGCCCCTCCCCCGTTCATGCTCTGTCTTTCTCTGTCCCAAAAATAAATAAAACGTTGAAAAAAAAATTAAAAAAAAAAAAGAATTTGGCAGGAACCGTGTTTCACTTATGTTGTATTTCATTCCCCATTTAAAGGAAATGGTGCCTGTGGAGCTGAACTAGAGAGATCTGTAATGACATTGCGCTGTCACAACATTAATGTGATATCTGCCCAGATATATTTTTTCCTTCTGTAGCAGATAAATATGAACATATGGGAAATTCCTTTGTGAACTCCACACTCCATATTCCCGTTAGGCAAGATCGGGTGAAGATGTTTTATTTTTCAAATGGGGCAACTGAGGCTCAGGGACCCCGTGCAAGGACTTGTATAGGAACAACTAGAAGCTAGGTTCCCCAATAATCGGTCTTCCACTTAATAGCTGTCTTTAGAGTTACGGATTGGGCTTTGAAGGAAGTTGCAAGCTATCTCCAAAATAGTACGTTGGAGAGTCATCTTGGGCTTTAGGGTAGGAAACTGTCCTTTGAGCAATGTGGGAAAAGGGAGAACCAGGATCCTGTTGGATCTTTAAGCTATGGAAGTTAGAATGCATTATGTTAGAACTAAAATTCATACATTTTTATCTTTTTATCAAGATATATATATCAAGATATATATATCTATCATCTGTATCTACCTATCATATACACACACACACACACACACACATAATTTTGTCAAGTAAGCTCTATACCCAACGTGGGGCTAAAATTCAAAACCTTTTTAAATTTTTTTTTTCAACGTTTATTTATTTTTGGGACAGAGAGAGACAGAGCATGAACAGGGGAGGGGCAGAGAGAGGGAGACATAGAATCGGAAACAGGCTCCAGGCTCTGAGCCATCAGCCCAGAGCCCGACACGGGGCTCGAACTCACGGACCGCGAGATCGTGACCTGGCTGAAGCCGGACGCTTAACCGACTGCGCCACCCAGGCGCCCCTCAAAACCTTTTTAAAGGCCACAGTGTTAGGGACTTCTAGGAACTTGGCTAAAATGATGAATCAGATGCACACGGGTCCTGTCTTTTAAGAAGTTTACGAAGAACCCTACAAGATAGCACTTGGAATAAGAAAGTGCTAAGAGCATAAACAACAGGAGGTCCTTGTATAAAGAAGGATTTCAGGAGGAAATTAAGCAGGATTTCAGGAAGAAACTAAGCAGGGACCTGATGTGTAAATTGGAGTTTGCAGGCAAATGGGGGTTGGGGAAGATGAGGTCCAGGTGGAGAAGCTGCACAACTGAAAAGCCCAGAGGTGAGAACAGACATTTGAGACTGGTTGAAGCTTAAGGTGTGGTAGGTGAAGTAGAAGTTGTGGTAGGCAGGAACTTATTAAACTTCATTGTAAATGTAATGGAAGGTCATTCTAAGATTTTTAAGATGACATGATTATAGCTGTACCACCTTATGGGGGCATTATTGCTCTTAAGAGAGGCTCTCAAATTTTGTGTAAATTCATGTTACAAGTTTCAGAAACACAGCAAGGATATGAAGAATGGTTTGTTTCCTGCTGGCTCAGAGCTAGCTCAATAACCATCTATGCCCATTTTCTCCATCCTTTCCCTTAACTGAAGGGGTTCAGTTAGGAACCTCTGCCTCCTCCTTAGAGAAAAAAAAAAAAAAAAAAATTTTTTTTTCATTTGATTTCATTTGGTCTCTTGTGATTCATATACTGTGTATATATTGCTGACCCTTCTGTCCTGACTCATGATTCAGGCTTAGCTGAATCATGGCCTACACTAACAGAATTCTTGTTTCCAATCTTTATCAGTTTTGGTGTTTATTATAGAAATGGATGTTAACCTTTTTTAAAAGTTTGACATTGGTGTTGTTCATTCACAGATTTTTACTTATAAAAAGTTAACTGATTAAAGCAGATAGTTCTTTTTTTGAGCAGCTTATGAGTGTTATTTTCACATATGTGATCTGCAGATCTTTTTTTGTATGTGTGATGTGCAGATCTTAAACCACACTTTCTGGTTTTCAGATTCCAACTCTACATATTCAAGTAAAGAAAGGTCAAAGGGGTTTACATAGGCAGTGGTACACAGAGGTTAATCTACATTTAGAGAAACACAGGGCTCCTTAAGCATTTTAAGCTATGTACACATCTTTGTCTCACCTTTTCTTCCTTTTCTCACAACTTCAGAACGCAAAGTTAAATAAAGGACAGTGTACTAAATCTGGGAAGTAATTGTGATGAAGAAAAAACAAGTTTGGAATTATTGGCGACTTGTGAATGGATATCATTTCTAGCTACTTAACAGTTATCAGAATATGGGTTTTTCAGATGGATAAGTAAATTATAATGAATAGATGCATATTAATTTTATATATAAAGGCTACATTTTGTTACCTTGAGGACAAAGCTATTATTTTTCAGACAAAATGGTTTTACTTTTCATTGAAATGATAATCATATACCACCTTGACCAAAGTCAGAAATATAAAAATCCGACTCATTTGTTTGAAGGGGAGAAAGTTCTATACACCTTAGGCGACATTAATGATTATAGTTTCCTATCTCTGCCAGTAACCAACTATTGAGCCCCTCTGGGCTTTAGTTTCCTCATTTGTAAAACAAGAGTGTTGAAATGACTTTTTCAGTTTTTAAAATATGAGGACACTCAATGAAACTCCTCTGTGAAACTCCTTGTAAACTTCCTCAATTAATTAGAGGTCAGGTTCCCTAATCAACAGAGTGCCTCTACATATGTAATTAGTATATACATATGCATGTTTATATTTCCTCTGTGCAGTTTACTTCCATTCTAGAGAATGCTTATCAGATCTCTCTGGCTCTGTATCTGTGGCTGGGCTGTTAATAAAGTATGTGACCTTGCTGCTTCTCCAGGTTACCAGTGAGAAGTTGTGCAGAGCCCAACATGAGCTTCATTTCCAAGCTGCCACCTATCTCTGCCTCCTACGCAGCATTCGAGAACATGTGACCCTTCATCAGGAATTTCATGGCAAGGGTGAGCGCTCAGTGGAGGAGTCTGCTGGCTTGGTGGGTCTCAAGTTGCCCCAGCAACCTGGAGGGAAGGGCTGGGAGCCATGAGAATGGAGAGATTCCTTGGATGCTGCCTTCATACAAGAACTTAATCATTTCTATGTATTTATCATTAAATTTGTTTCTAAGTTTAGGGTTTTTCTCTAATTTTGTCAACTGAGTGTTTCTTAGGTTTTATTCTTACTCAGTGAATTTACTGAACTTCTTACATTAGGCTGATTGATGCTCTTCATTTTTTTAAAACTTTATTATTTTTATTTTTAAAGTATACAAACCTATTGTGTTAAGTAATTCAAATGGTATAGAATATAAAATAAAAGCTTCCTTTTCTTTTCCCTTGTCCCTCCCTTCTCCCATCCCTGTTAACTGGTGAGAAATGTTGCTAACAGTTTGGTGTGTGTCTTTCCAGCTATTTCCTGTCCTTATACAAGCATACAATTATATTTATGCATGCCCGCACACGTGCACACACACGCACACTTTAGTACAAAACACAAAAATATGATGTGTTTTAAGTTCCTGACAGGAAACAGGTGGCATACTCAATTAAATAGGGTTGCTGAGGAGAGTTAATGAAGGGGTAAAGATGCGATGCTCCTAGAGGCTAGCAACATAGGCTGAGTTGACCCTTAGGTGTAGGAATATGACCACCACTCAACTGCAGGCTGCAGAGAGGAAGTCCAGGGAGAGGGAGATGGAATGAGCATAGTGACTTATACCTTCTAATCTGTCAAATTGTTATTCATCTTGAATTCTCTATCAGGGTAAAGGGCTCCCAACCACACACTGGGCTGACCGAGTAAACTACTTGGGCTTCATTCTTTATTCCTGACTTTTCTTAGTCTCCATATCTAGTCAATCAGCAGTTTTTGCTTCTGCAATGGCTCTGACATCC
Source organism: Herpailurus yagouaroundi (assembly GCF_014898765.1). Classification (NCBI taxonomy): domain Eukaryota; kingdom Metazoa; phylum Chordata; class Mammalia; order Carnivora; family Felidae; genus Herpailurus; species Herpailurus yagouaroundi. Next base: position 8,450,906 of record NW_024412391.1, on the reverse strand, counting down.
CACCCCCCCCCCCCCCCCCCCCCCCGTCTCTTCATTGCCTCTCTTCTTGTTCAAGCACTAACAGTCTTTTGTCTGAACTACTAAACTAGTCTCCTAAATGGTCTTTTTGCTTCTAACATTCTTGAATAGAAATTACTCTTTCTGTGAACTACCAGTGGTTATCTGTGACCACTTTGTGGCCTAGGTTGGTTTCTTGTAGGCACGTCTTACAGCTTCTTTTTCCCTGGACTCAAGCTCCTGAAGAGTAAGGGCCAGTCTCATGCATCTTTGTAGGCTCCAAAGCACCATCCATGGTGACTTACACGTAGCATTATTCCATATTCTGAATACATAGCTCAGTACTACTCGCTAGGAGTACAATCTGAACAGAACTATTCATAAAGCATTCCAAACACCATCTCTTCTAAGAGATCAACATAAAAACAATAGTATTAAGAGGTCAAACAAGCATTTATTCAATTAACAGATCAAAAAACTGGAAAATTTTAACACACTTTGTTTCCCATTTTATTTCATGAGCATGAGTGTATTATTATTTTAATGTTTATTTTTGAGATAGAAAGTATGAGTGGGGGAGGGGCAGAGAGAGAGAGGGAGGGAGAGAATCTGCAGCAGGCTCCATGCTGTCAGCCCAATGTCCGATGCGGGGCTTAAACCCACAAACCGCAAGATCATGACCAGAGCTGAAGTCAGAGTCTCAACTACTGAGCCACCCAGGCGCACCAGGTATGAGTACATTATCTGAAGATGTCTTACTTTTATAAAATAAAGAAAGCAAAAGGACTAGGGTATGTTGATGTTTTGATTTCCTTTGTTGTTACGATATCATATATACAATAAAGTTTGGGGTGCCTGGGTGGCTCAGTTGAGCATCCGACTTCGGCTCAGGTCATGATCTCACAGCTATTGAGTTCGAGCCCCACGTCAGGCTCTCTGCTGACAGCTCAGAGCCTGGAGTCTGCTTTGGATTCTGTGTCTCCCTCTTTCTCTGCCCCTCTCCTGCTTGTGTTCTCTCTAAATAAATAAACATTAAAGTTATAAAAAAAAATAAAGTTTGAGGCAGAATTGCCTAACCAGGGTAAGATATTTATTATGGGTTTGAAGTGATAGAGACCTAGGTTTTAACCCACTTTTGTAATTCACCAGCTGTGTTATCTTGGGCAGATTAGTTGACCTGAGTTTGTTCCCTCTTTTGTAAAATGGGAATGCCAACAAGGTGGTTGTATGTAATAAATACATAAAATACTTGCACAGTAAATAAGGAGTACTTGACAAAAAGAAAATCTTACTATTTTAATCATTTTACTATACTTTCCTTCTTTTATCATGAACCCTTCTCTAAACCCCATTGCCACCTATCTTCTGGATTATAGACAGGGTTTTTTTTACTTTGATTTGCTCAGGCAAATCTTTTTTAAATAGATTTTTAAGATTTTATTTTTAAGTATTCTCCATGTCCAACATGGGACTCAAACTCACAACCCTGAGATCAAGAGCTGCACGCTCTTCTGACTGAGCCAGCCAGGTGCCCCTGCTCAGGCCATTTCTATCCATGTATGTTCAAACCTGTACCTTTTACTAATGGTCTTACCAAAAAGAATTAGTTGAACTCAGTTTCAGAAATAGAAGGAAATGATTTTGGACCACAAGCTATTCAACTTTCTATCTTGGGAGTTCCAAGAACTGAGGTTTTTGCACTGTGTTAATTTGCTGCTCTAGTGTTTCATGTGCTACATGCTTTGTCACATTCCTTTACTTTGCTGTCTCTTTTACCCTCGCTCCTTTATTTTCAACTGCTTCCTCTCACTGAATTATATAGTAGAATTTAAATATGTTCCAGTCTCTTTCATCTAAAAACATACTCAACCTCTTACACAGTTACTTACTTCAGTTACTACCTCTTCATTTAAAATATGAAATAAGCTGTATTGAAGTATAATATAATAAATATATCCATTTTAAGTGTGCAGGCTAATGAATAATGACAAGTGAATACATCTGTGTAAGAACCACCCCATGAAATTTAAAGAACCTTTCTGTAACCCCCAAAAGTTGCCCTGTGCCCCTCTGAAGTCAATCCCGTTCCCTTTCCCCACACCTCCCAGGCAACCACTGACTTGCTTGCTGTCAGCAGAAATTAGTTTGGCCTGCTCAGGGATTTAATCCAAATGCAGTCATATAGTATGCACTCTTTTGAGTAGCATACTGATTTTGAGGCTAATAATCCATGTTGCATGTGTCCATTTTCTGCATTTTTCACTGCCCAATTATCCTCAATCCACTGTAGTCTGGTTTCTGCCCCTCTACCAGAACTGCCTTGCAAGCTTACAAATGACCTTCAGGTCACTAAACTCAGTGGATCATTCCTTATCTTGTTTGATCTCTAGGGAGCATATTTTTTCTTAAGTAAACTCTCAACAGGGGTCATGAATTCATGACCCTGAGACGAAGATTCCCATGTTCTACTGACTGAGCCAGCCATGTGCCCCTCTAGGAAGCATTTGACACTATTCACCATTATTTTTTCATGGCTTCGAGGACCTCACATTCTTGTTTTCTTCTCTTGCTCTAGCCATTTGTCTCCAGTTTCGTCTTCTGCATATCCCTTATATATGTTGATGTTCCTCAGGTTCAAATCTAGGTTGTTACCTCAAACTTGGTATGTTTTCCCTGGCTTCAATTATCATCAACAGGCTAACTCCAGCCAAGCCCTGCTGTAAACCTGTATGTCCAGCTGCTTCACAGACAACACTACTTAGATGATTCAAAGGCATCTTAAATTCAATGCATTCAAAATAGAACTTCATCATCTTCCCCTATAAATCTCTCTGCCACTGCCACTTGTGCCAGTTGCTCAAGCCAGAAAATGGGAGTCATTCTTGATTGCTTCTGCTCCTTCATACCCTCAGTTAAATCACCACTGATTCTACCTCCTAAGAATCTCTTGAATCTCTAATACTCTAGGTCCAGACTTCATACCTCTTGTATCTCTTTCCAGAACCACTTTTGTTCCTTATAAATGTAGCACATAAAGACACATATTTGGCTTCAGGGCATTTGCCAGTTTTGTAGTAACAGCTTCAGTATTAAAACTGAGCTGTAGTTTTGGTGGGTTTGTAGGGTTAGGGATGCAAAAGGCAAAGTCTAGGGCCCTTCAAGGTAGGCACTCTAAAAATCCACATCCACTTGCATCTAGAATCCTCAAGTTCACCCTAAAGGATGAACTGTAAGCAAAAAGTCCTTGCTAGGTTTTCAGCCCAGATTTTTGTCATTTTGGTGGTCAAGAGGAATTGAGACCTTGAACTTGTATTATGGTGGTCCTTGACTAGTAAGGTCTTCAGTGACCAACAGAGAAAAATAAAAATCTTCTCTGGAGGAAGATATTAGATCTTAGGCAAGGGGCCCCTGGGTGGCTCAGTTGGTTAAGTGTCCGACTTCAGCTAGGGTCATGATCTCACAGTCCATGAGTTCGAGCCCTGCGTCAGGGTCTGTGCTGACAGCTCAGAGCTTGGAGCCTGCTTAGGATTCTGTGTCTCCCTGTCTCTCTGACCCTCCCCTGTTCATGCTCTGTCTCAAGAAAATAAACGTTAAAAAATTTTTTTTTTTAGATCTTACGTAGGCTTATACTATTCCCATACGTATTTTTTCAGATACATGTTCAGCACATAAAGATAACCAGACACACAAGAAAACAAGACTCCAAAAGTGAAAAACAGCAGAAATAATAGACAACAGAAACAAAACTACAAAAAACTTAAGATAATTAGATTTAGTAAACTCAGATTACAAAACAATTATGTTCACTAAGTTCAAAGAATAGCCAGGCTTGAAAATTTTATCAAGGAACCGGAAACTATTTAAAAAAAAAAAAAAAAAAAAGACACAGAAGACTTGAGAAAGAACTCAATAAAAACTATAGAACTGAAAAAAAATAATTCAATTTATGGATTTAGCAGCAGGCTAGATTCAGCTGAAAGGAGACTAGTGAACTATAAAATTTGTCAGAAAACAAAAGTACCAGAAGGCAGCTTGTCAAGACAAGGTAGAAAATGCAGAGTAAAGAAATCTAGACAATACATTGAAAATTGTCTAATAAACACTTATTTGGAGGTCTAGAAATTGATGAGTGAGAAACAGTATTTAAGAACAGCTAAACACTTCTTGGAATTGACAAAAGACAAGTTTACAGATTCTAAAATCTCTATGAATCCTAAAAGCAGAAAAAAAAAAAATATATATATATATATCCACACCCAGAGACATTATAGTAAAATTGCAGAAAACCAAGAGCAAAAAGAACAAAATTTTAAAGCAGCCAACTATCTGCAAAGGAGTAACAGGCTGAAAACTGACTTCACAGGAGCAAAGTTAAGCAGAAAGATGGTGTGCACGTGTTGAAGAAACTTCAAACCTAGAATTCTATACCCAATAAAAATACCCATCTAGAATTAAGAAAAGCAAAAGAGCAAGCTTTTAAGGTAAAAAATGGGACAGTTCCCCACGAGCAGACCAACACAAAAGCAAACTCTGAAGAGGTTAGGCAAACTCCAGTAAAATGCTAGATAGTAAATATTTCAGTCTTGCTGGCCATACAGTATGTTCTCTGTCACAACTACTCAACAATGCTGTCGTAGTGCAACAGCAACCATAGACAATAGTAAATGAAAGAGCCTGGCAGCATTCCAATGAACTATTCAGAAAAATGGGCAGTGGGCTGGATTTGGCCTGTGGGCTGTAGATTGCTGACTCCTGTCCTAAAGTTTAAACTTCAGACAAAAGGGAAATGATTCCAGATGGAAAGGCAGAGATTCCAGAAGGAATGAAGAAAAAAGAAAGTGGTAAATAGATGAGCATTATGTGAAGTTTAGCTTCAAAAAACAGAACTAAAACACATATGATAACGGGCATAAAACTTCAGGAGAGGTTAAAAGGAGTCTTCTTTGTGTTATCTGGAGGAAGTGAAAAGGTATTAAGAATGCCTATTTTAACTTTTAGGGTAACTACTAAAAGAATAAAAATAAAATGAAACTTCCAAATTACTAGAATGGATGATTAAAAAGCAGGCAAGAAAGGAGAGAAAATTAACTAGATGAGACAAATAGGCAAAATAGAAGAGCTTTAAGACCAAAAGAGTAATTACACAAATATAAATGAATAATCGCTTCAATGAAAAGAAAATATGATTATTAAATTAAAAAAAGCCAACTATATGATGTTTATGATACATTTAAAATGTAAACAACCACTGAATGCTGGGACACTGGATAGTTCCTCCAGTTGTGTCTCAGGTCCTCATCTTGTAATATAAAGAAGTTGAACTGTAAAAAAAAATAATAATAATAAATAAAATGTAAGCAACCAGAAAAGCGGAAGGTAAAAGATAAAAACTAAATTCTCATTAACACATAGATATTTCAACATGTTAGTTTACTTCCCTCCTAAGTTTTTCAGAAGATTATATATATATATAAATATATATATATGCCTCCCACTAAGACATGATAATTTGTACACTTTTATTGCGAATTGTGTTCGGTAATATTCTTAGTATTTGGAGTTGCTGGAATTTTGAATTCTTTGAATAACTGGAGGGAAACTATTTTGTCAGTTACAAAAGACAGCATAATTTAAAAATTTTTATTGGCCCAATATAGATTCAAAGTGATACTGGGCCTAGGGCTACTATTTTATGTTTTTTACTAATCTTGCGAATAAATTATAAGTTCCAGGCTGATGCATATAAATTTTTAATGAAAAAATTTTAGTTATTTCCTTCCCAAGTATCTAGGAAGTACCTAGGTCTCGTTTTAAAGAATTAGTATTTTACAAAAAAAGTGAAAATGCCAGGCTAAGCATTTTCTGCTAGCTCATTTAACCCTCACAACAATGCTGTATGTATTTATATCCACAAACATGAGATTACGAAATAAACTGCTGAAGGTTCCAGTTAGCAATTAGTCGACTAAGATTTTGAATCCAAGGTGATGGCAAGCTATGAACGCACAGGCTTTCTTTCCCGTTGGCAATGCTGCTGATACACTGAAAAGGCCTAATTCTTCAAATTTACCTCTTAAGCAGGAAGAAAAAGAAATTCTCTTAAAAAAAAATCACCTCCTTTCCTTTCTGAAGATACTGCTCAATTTTTATAGTTCCAAATTTAGACTAACAGCTTCCTGTTATAAATAATGATAATCTGAATGGGTTAGATCATCTGTTTGCTAGTGTATTAAGTTCAGGTGTTATTTCATGAAGGGAAACTACCCAGACGTCAGTGCTCCAGGGCTCCTTTTATAGAAGGTCAAGGCAGCAGTGGGGAAAAGGTTGAGTGTACGAGATTCTGGGCGGGCCCCTGAAAGCGAGTTAATCGGTCAGTGAATAGTCGTTAGAAACACGCCTGCATTAACTATTAAGATTGCTAACCTCAGTAGAACCGATCCGCATGGTCTCCACTTACTTTCGACTCGGGGTAACCCTCTGGCACATTTGCTAATTTGAGTCCGGTTCGCCAGCACAGCGTGCCGCGCGACCCTAGCCCACTTGCAGAAAGGTGCGTGCAGTTTGGCGCCTCGGGCGGATCTAGCTCGAGGGTCGTTTGATAAGCACTCTCGCGAGATCTGGGGGAAAGGGGCGGGCAAAGCCCGCGTGCACGCGCCCGAAAGCCGTTAGGGCGGAACCTCTCCCGGGCGGGGCGGGTGGAGCAAATACAGTTGGACGCCAGTTGGTGGAGCCCCCGCGGGAAACAACGAAGCGCGAGGAGCGTGCGCGCTCACGTCCCGGCGACGGTGGCGGCGAGCGGCGTCAGAGCTTGAAGGGGGGGCTGACGGCTTCTGGCGGGTGGCGGTGCTGGAGGCGAGAGCTTGCTTAGCCCGTAACGCTTCTGTCCCAGGACCAGACGGAGAGTGAGGGAACGAGGGTTGCTTTCGGGGGCTGCTGCTTTCCACTTACGCATCGTCGTGAGGAGCGCAGCCCGGACTCTCCTACTACAAGCCCTCCAGCTCCCTTTCCACACGCCTCGAGGCGGCGGCGGCGGCGGCGGCAACTGAGACAGCGTCTCACCTTCCCCCACCCCTTCCCCTGTCCCCCCCGCCCGAAAGGGCCCGGTCTGCGCCCCACCCCCGCCCGCCCGCTTGCTACGCCGCCGCCATGTCGGCGCAGGCCCAGATGCGCGCGATGCTGGACCAGTTGATGGGCACCTCCCGGGACGGTAAGTGTCTGCCAGTGCCCTGGGGGTGGGGGAGGGGAAGGGAAAGCGAGGGGAAGGGGCTCCGCGGGCGTACCTGGGCTTGCGTGTGTGGCTGAGTAAGGGGCTCCCAGATTGGTAACACGAGGTCCCGGCTCCCGTCCCATCCAATCAGGGTTGGGCAGGCGGGCTTGGGGGGCGGTGACCGAGCGGATTGGCGGGAACTGCTGCCAATGGGGTCAGACGGGGCCTGGAGGCAGAAAGGAGAGTTTGAGATTCAATGTTGACTTGTCTGGGATGGGGGAGCCCACGTCTCTTTTGGCGTAGTGGGGCATCCCGTCTTGTGGCTCATGAGGTACCGGTGGACCGCTAAAGCCTCCGCCCCTGAACTAATTCCTTCACCCAGAGCTTTGGGATCATCCCTCGCCGCCGCCCTCCCGAGCATCCAGAGACAACTGGCCGCCCCCTCCCCCCACCCCCCCCACCCCCGCCCCTTACCTGGGTCCGGAGGAAACCTTCACAGTGATTCCAGCCCCAGAAGTGCACTCTCGATCCCCACAGAAACAACCATTCTTATGGAAAAAATCTGACCCAAACCATGGTTTCTTGAAGTGGGTGTGTTTGGCCCCATTTTGTGAAAAGAAAAAATGTTATGGCCTGTTTTTTCCGAGAGACCTCCATCTTGTTAGAGAATTTAATAGAAGCTTTGTTCAGTAAATATTGACAAATCTTGCATGTGCCCCAAATAGAGCCATTTTGAAAATGTGGTGCCCAGTGAAATAGAATTGAGGGAAACAATCCTTTGAAGTACTTAGGTTAGAGTTTGTGTAGAAAATCACTAATTGCTGGATATCTTGTCGTAAAGAATTTCTAATGCTGTTGCTTTTTTGGTGATAATAACAGTGTATTCTCAAATTGAGCTCAAATCCATGCTATTTGCGAGGAAAGATCTAGTTTAGTACTTTCTCTTATAACAGCAAAACACTTGCTCATTTTTATATGTTGCTTGTTTAGGTAGATTGTTTCTTAGCCATTAAAGAAATGCTTTTTTCTTGAAAAGTTATTTAAATTGCTTGACGTAAGAGAAAAGGCACACTTATATTTTTAACAGTTGCTCTTCTGATTTTCTTGAGTACTTTGCAGCAAAATATGTGAGTAGATTAAAAAATATGTACTGAATTCATATACTTTTCGCAATGCATATTAAGAGTGGCTTTTCAGTGTTCACATTTGAATTTTAATAGAAACCCACATTGGCAACTTGTCTTCATAGGACATATAAACAAATAGGTGGAGGTGGCAGACCTATTTGTGGTTGTGTAGAGAGGAGGGGAAGATTGGGAAGGAAATGAATTTTGTGTAGTAAACCCTTGAAAGTTAACATTAATTAAAAATGCCCCTGGAGAGACTGTTAACCTGTTCATTTTCCACTTTAGATAAGAATGGCTATTTTATAACTGCAGCATGTCTTGACATTGCTCCTTTTCCATAATGAAGACGGTATTGGGAAGAGACCTAATTCAGGATTTTAGTTGATAGAATAACTGATTTTTGGAATAGCAATTCGGAAATCATTTAAGATTTTACATGAAAGTTTTAATCCTAGATGGATACCATTTTTGGTACCTTCTGCATGGATTTGAATTTTCTAATTTTACTGGGAGGGTAGTTGGAGCAGAGTAACTGTTAATCAGTTGCCTGATAAATTTCCAAACTAGGTAGCCAATCTAGTATTGCAAAGCTACATTAAAAAATACCTTTCTTTCTATTCCTGTGTGTGTAGACAGCAGAAACATGGGTTTCTTAAAATCCATTCTGCTTTGTATACAAATTTACATTTTTATGTGTCTGTTACTGGATTTTTTTTGCCTCCAGACTAAGAGGATTTACCAGTGAACTCATGTAAACAAGTCCACGATATTATTTAGCTGAAATGACTGGATTTTCACTGCTGTGTTGGGCCAGAAGTAAGAAACCTACTACTTTCAAGGAAAAGAATTGAATGTTTTTTTAGATGTCCAGATTAATTCTTTTATGTATACAAGATAAGAATCAGAACATTCTTTTCCTTCTTACTAGATAATGAATTTACATATTTCATCTTATGATTCAGGACCTTTAAATAATTAGGATTGTTCTTTTTTAGCATACAGTCAACTTCAAGTTATCCAGGGGTAGGGGGACATGGATACGTTACTGAATAACACCATATAATTTGAAACCACATAATGGAAAGCTTTGTATTGGACAAAGGAACAGCTTACAGGGAATGCTCTTGGGTGTCTTTGGCACTAAGAGGTGGAAATGGGGATCCAAGAGGTGGGAGAGAGATGGAAAAGGTAGGTAGGGGAAGGTATTTAAGGCAGCTTTGTCTCTCTCTCTCTCTCTTTCTCTCTCTCTCTCTCTCTCTCTCTCTTTTTTTTTTAAATCACCCCAGAGACTATAAGACAACTACAGTCTTCTGGGATAGTGGGACTCAAAGTTGCAATAATGCCCCTCAACCCCTAGTGTCCTGTCTCAGGGAATCTGAAGTGGCACAAGAGGCCTAGGGCGCTGGGAAAACCTTTCCCTCTCACCTCCCCATCTCCTCCACCAATAAAAATATTTCTTCCTTCTTCCCCTCCCCCCAAATCAGTGTTAAATTCTTTTTAAAACTCCTTAGAGATGTAAATCTATTAAAAGTAGACCTTACTCTGAGTTACTTAAATCAGTTAATCATTTAGATTACCTAAACTTCATTGAAATTCTTAGAAATAGGAATTTTAGTGTCAGGGAAATGGAGAGGTAATTTTGGAACACTGGGCACTCCCAGGAAGGTCAGTCCTGGGTGAGTGGTGGAAGTGGGGGGCTTTGGACAACCAGAGGGCAGCATGATGGTGCTGGGAGGCTGGGCAGGGGGATGACCAGGAGGTGGGAGAGGAATGCATAAGGGTGGTGGGAGGGCCAAAGACAAACTGTGCCTTCTTTGCAATTTTGCCTAGGGCCCTGGTGGTGGCAACCGCCTGTGTGCCACTGAAAATCGTGCCGATGCCTGGCATACTGCATAAATGGAAGCAGGGTACCGCGTGAGTTGAAACATTGGTCACACTATATAAAGTTTGTATATGTGAATCAGTGTAACTCATACCCATGTAACTGGGGGTCTGACTGTATTTGGATTTTTCTGATAAGGCATCATGGGCTAAGGAAAAGAGCCCTGGGCTGAGACTCAGGAGACCTGGTTTCTAGCCCCAGCTGTACCTCTAATTATAACCTTGGGTAAGTCGCTTAACCTTTTTTGCCTCAAGTTAAATCAATAATTTGTTAAATGGGAAACCAAACAATTTCCTATGTTACACTTAGAAAGTATTGAAAAATAATTATATTGTAAGCTTTTTAGAAGAGAGGAACCATAAGTAGATATAAATTAGTATATTATCTGAAGTTTGAGATACATTAAACTTTATAAATACTTTTCTGTTTCAGTTGTTAGCGTTAATAGAAGGGAGAGGGATAATTTATTTTCCCTGAATGTAGTCCATTTGAAAGTAGGGAGGAGTAGCAAAGGAAAATTCGAGCAGCAGTTTGAGAACTCTTTGTGACAGTTGGAGGAACTCTTGTGTCCTTTCACAGGCTGTAGTCATTTCTTCGGAGTTAGGTTAATTGCAGGGATGTCCCTTAGCTAAAGCCCTATTGCCAACACATACAATTTGGTTATAAGTCTCTGCTCCCGACCCCAAAAAGGCCTGGCAAGGTGCAAGGGATAGGAATTAAACAAAATTGAGGATATGAATTTAGATTACATCCTAAGTTTGGAAACTAGGGAATTTACAGTAAGCGGTTTTGAGGACTCTGTACATTTTAATTACTTAACAACCTTTAAATAGAGATCATCTCTGAAAGGTTAAAACAGGCCAGGAATGGCATCACCTCTCTCCCCACCCCCACATCCCCTACCCCAAACAACTAGTAGACTAATAGAGTATAGAATATGGAATAGAATTTTATAGCATCATTAGTTGCCCATTATGGCTAGGAAATGTTGAGGGCAAGTTAAAGCTCTCAGATAATTTTACCTGTTTTTCAGGGTAATCTTTCTAACCATACAATGATGTACTTCCTCAGTTAATAGAGTACATTTCATCATAATTTAATATTTCTGCTAATCAGTTATATTATACAATAGTTTTCTGGAATCTAAAATTAAAAGGATACTACTCATCCTAGGAGATAGCCAGGAAAATAGAGTTCAGAAAATAATTTACTTGTTCTTAATGTAAGTTTAATGGTACGTAAGTGTTGAACCTGTGGGACAGTATGACATTGCTGCCTTTCTGCGAAATGAATAATTGAATCCAAGATTGAAGTAGTGTTTTCTTCAGTGGATTTTCTTCATAAAATCATCTTTACTGTAATCTGTGTTCCTTGACTTGTCATCAACATTGAGAGCATTATTTTTATTTTTCTCATTAGCATAATGAACCATATTTATTTCTTGGTCAGTTGTAAGCCATTCTTCTATTCTACTTGGATTGTTCATTTTAAGTGAAGGAGGCATAGCCTTTGATGTACAAGCACACATTTTAAAAAATAATGGGGTGTATCTTACTCCAGAGCTTGTAAATTCTTTTAACGTAAAAATTTTAGCAAAAAACAAAGGCTAAACAGTAGTTAAACATAAGCCTAGTAAGAGTTTTAGTAAATATTTGACTTCCATCAGAGGTCCAGGCATATCAAAACATTGAAAGCTCTGCTAACATCCATATAGTAAATCTGTTGTAAACAAACTTTAACTCATTTTGCATTTTGAACTCTGAATATTTCTGTCTGCAAGACGGTCCAGAAAATAAGAATAGTATCATTTCATATAATCTTGTATTGTCCTTGGGTTGTCTGTAGCTGTTTAGCTGTCTTCAAGGAAGCCTATGCAAGAGAGCCTATGCTCTCTTTTACTTAGGTAAATAAGTTGGAACCGAAGAAAAATCATTTTGTCTATCACTGCATAAGCTCTGTAAGCAGTAAGTAAATGATTTGGTTTGGATAAGATGTCCTACAAGGAGAAATGGTGAGCTGCATGTTCAAGATAGGTAGCAGGAACTCAAGGGCAAATTGAAGTCATGGATCATGGTCGTTCAGTGAGTCAGATCGTGTTCATTACCAGGTGATTTCATACAGACCTTAAAGCTTGAAGTTGCTGAGTTCAGGCAAGTGGTGGGGTTACAAAGATAGATGGCTTTGAACTGAAGGTCACTAAGTGTAGGCAAAACTGTGATAAATGAGGCAGATGCTCCTCAAGAATGAAATTCTAGAAATGAAATAGGTTGAATCCTAAGAGCCTAGGGCTGTTATGTTAGTATAATCTATCAGAAAGTATAAGTGATTGTACTTGTCCACCTTATTCATTCTTAATAAGAAGTCGACTAAGAAGATGAAGAAAGTTGGAACATTTTGCTGGAGAAAGAATGAGGGAGTGAGAGAGGGTACATTTCTGATGGGACTCTTACAAATTCAGCACCTACAGAAAAGTCATTCTGTTCCTTTTGATTTAAATTCTCATACACTAGTAGCTGCTAGGGTAGAAATTGGAAGGCAAGGCCAAAATACATCAGTTAATCAATTTTTGTAAGGTTAATGAGGTAATAGAGAAAAGTAGTTTGTAAACACTGAATAAATGTCATATTTTGCTGTTTAACATGGGCTAGAGAAAGGAGTCTTCAGAATTTTTTTCTAAAAAAAAACTCTCACTAGATACTGATCCATATGTTCTAATTTAGTTGTGAACCGTGTGCGGTGATGTTTGACCTGTGTGATTCAAAACAAAAAGAATTTAACAAGCTGCCTTTGCTGAGTGTTTTGTCATGTCTCCTGAATGCATGGTAAATTGTTTTGTTTTATCTTCTTGAGACCTCAGTTTTTTCTTTCAGAGTTAAACTTTCCAAAGTTTTGCCCTTCAGTCAGATAGGTTGGATAATTATTGGATAGTATCTTCATTATACTTAGTTGCTCACTGCTTCTTTATTCTGTCCTACTATTAGATTACACAGTAGACCATTTTTCAGTTATATTTTAGGTCAGGATTGGCACTGTGGCCCACTTGGCTTTTTGTAAATAAAGTTTTATAGGAACACAGCCGTGCCTATTTGTGTACATACTGTCTATGGCCGTTTTGCCTTAAAACAGAGTTGAGTAGCAAGAGACATAGGGCTCTAAGCTTAAAATGTTTGCTATCTGGCCCTGTAAGAAAAAGCTTATTGGTCACTATTCTAGATGAGTGATTCTCAAAGTGTGATCCTTAGACCAGCAACTTTAGTAATACCTGAGAACTTGTTACAAATGCAGATTCTTGGGTCCACCCCAGATCAACTGACTCCAGAAATTCTGGGGATTGGGAGCAGTAATGTATGATTTAAGAAGCCTTCTACATGACCCTGATGCACATTAAAGTTTGAGAAACCCTGTTCTCTAGGTAAATGTTTCCTGAATATTAGTCACACTACCACATTGACTGTTTTTTACTCTGTTTTCTGTTTTTTAATATTTTCTTTATTTCAACTCACTTTCTAAAATTTAATTTTAAAATGAAAATTTATGTCAGCGGAAAAATACAGTGAGAACAACATGGTATTTTAAGAGGTAACTTAGACTCACAAAAAAAGAGAGATAACCTAGACTGTGTTGTCACGTTGTGCTAAACATTAGAACTTGTTAGGTGTTAAGCACTAGATGGACTTCGTGTACTTTTAAACTTAATCGTGATAAAGAATCACCACTAAATGAGTAGTGCTTAAAATGTTGGTGAAATCCTGTTGGTAAAATCATACAACACCTAAAATCATCTTTTGTACAAATCTCATACTCTGGAATGAAAATTGTAGTTGTTCATATGAAAGAAAAAGCTGCTTGAACTGTACGTACCCAAGGCCGGAAGTGGAAATAACTGACCAGAAGAAAAATATATACCTGTGAGATGGAGAGTTCTAGGAGTCCCTAGAGAGGTTCATCTAGACTTCTAGGGTGACATTACCTCATTTAGCTTTTATTCTCACCTCTCCAATAGTGTTTTGGTCTACAGTGACCAGTGGTTTTGCAGGATTTCACCAACCTGTGGGAATGTGAAAAGGTGCCTGGAGGTGGGAAAAGTTGCTTATCAAAGATAACCCCTGGACTAGAAACTGGGGCGGGGTGGGGGGGAATGGCTGTGGTTTTACATTGTGGACAGGAGAACAGCGGGACATGCTTGTTAAGATAATAGTGGATTCATCTCAGGTTCTAGAAACCATGCGTTCGTATTTTGAGAAATTCCCATGTTATTTAATTTGCCTCTTAGTGTTTAGAGGGATACTTCCCCTAGGCATGGTGTTCTGTATACTTATTGGCTGATGTGCTTTAGGGTATAGTAATTGTTGATAAGAATAGAATTTTTCTTTCCTGAATATCTCCCAAGTTGCTGAGTTGATTTAGCTATTCCTTTCCTTAGAGATTATGGACATATTTGTTTTCTTATCTTTTGTCTCTGCAGTAAAGAGTGATACAAGACTAACCTTAGAGGGACTGAAAGTCTAGTAGGGAATGAAGATTACTCATGAGCAGTTACGTTTAATTTTAAGTGATGAGTTCTGTGATGCTGATTATAGGGGCCTAATTTTGCAAATACTGTTTAAAAATACAAAAGACTCTCAAACACCTATAGGAGTAAACAGATGTTATTTTGTATGTTTTCTTCAAATTAAAAAAAAAAAACCAAAGCATTACAAATGAAGTTCCTTCTCTTCGCTTCAGAGTCACAGTCCTTTCCCCAGAGGCAATCCTTGTGAATTTAGCGTGTATCCAATGTGACACAGTATTTCTCCTGTGTCGTTTCAGTAGTTAGAAGGCTCAGTCTCCTTCATGGTAATCTCTGTTTTTCATTTTAACTTCCTTTATCATTGAGATGTCTGTCACTTCTGTCTTTTGATATTCTCATTTCTTTTCCTTTTTTATTTCTTCATTATTTTTTGATTTGGGGAGGCTCCTACTTAGCTTTCATAGCTATAGCCAACCAGTGAGAACTTGTCTTTTTGGTAAATTAGCCAATCACTTTTTCTTTGGTTCTTTTCAGCTATTTCTTCATAGCCAGAGATAGCTTTCGTTACTTCTAATTTTGTGTATAGAAAGTTGTGGATGAGGGGCGCCTGGGTGGCGCAGTCGGTTAAGCGTCTGACTTCAGCCAGGTCACGATCTCGCGGTCCGTGAGTTCGAGCCCCGCATCGGGCTCTGGGCTGATGGCTCAGAGCCTGGAGCCTGTTTCGATTCTGTGTCTCCCTCTCTCTCTGCCCCTCCCCCGTTCATGCTCTGTCTCTCTCTGTCCCAAATATAAATAAACGTTGAAAAAAAAAAGAAAAAAAAAAGAAAGTTGTGGATGATAGAAGGCACCAGATACCCAAAGTACAAGTGTTACTGTATCAGAATTGCAGCTCTGCAAGTAAGTATCAAAATACAAAATTTAGCAGGCTGCAACCTTTTAATGACTAATTTTCCTTTATGACTTGTATCATAATAACAAATTCTGTATAATCTAGAACTTAATTTTTAGGTAACAATTTATTAATAAGGCTTTTCTGATGTGTTTAAGTCCAAAAGGAGAAATCTATTGACAGATTTCATGAAGTATGTATTCCACCACTACCCCAGCCAGTGGCCAAGACTCTGCTTGTGTAATGAGAGAAGATATAGTTGTGGCAAGGGGTGGAATAGAGCCTTTGGAATGTAGCTACTTTAGTATTTCTGTTCTCACATTTCCATCACCATTCTGTTAGCTCTTAAATATCATGCAAGCTTTTTCACCTAATACAAAGGTTATTTCCCTGTCTCATTCTTTATAATTTGTTACAGGGATTTTTATAGACAAGTAGACTGGTAGATTTAAAAAGTTGTTTTAGCATTATTGATCTTTGATCATAATTGGTAAGAACGAACTTGTTCTAGAAATTTATTCTACAATGGGCATTGCATTTTTTAAATGTTGGGGTTGTCTTGGGGCTTCTGGTGGGGGTAACAGTACCTATTTGTAATTCTAAACCTATAGGATCATATGCAAAGATTAGGAGGGATAGCCTTTCTGTACCATATAGTACCCTTACTTTTGCATTTTCCGGGGTAAAGGAAATTTTCTCCTATTCACTCAGTATGATTTTATAAGTTCTGTTAGATAGAAGTGACTTGATATTACATTTGGGAGGGAGAATACCGTAATTGGTTTTTCCCACTGCCACCTTCGGCTGAGTACATTTTCTTTCCTTATGTAGTAAATATATTCTTGAAAAGTTTGACGTGTATCAAGTCACATTAACTGTTTTCAAAGCATCTGTAATCATAATATGCTAAGACATGGTAGTGAGTCCTTTTATAAAACAAATTCTATACTTTGAAGTATGTAAACATGCGGTGAATTAAACTGAGTGTATTTGTTAACAATTACATGGAGTAATAGATTTTTTAAAAGAATAATTACAAAAGAGTTCTTACAGATGAGTTTTAAGGCTGAATTCTAAAGGAACAGCAAAGGTAGGTGGGAGAAGTTAGTAGTTGATGAGAAACTTCAAGGAGGGTGTAAAAGTAAATCGGTCCTTCAGTGTAGTAGGCACTATGCAGCAGTAATCACCTGCTTTTACCTCTGAACACAAGGGTTTACTGAGGCCGGGCAAGTTTCTCCCTGCCCTAGACTAGAAATTGGCTATGGGTCTTTATATAGTTTCCTTGTTACTATATGGACTCAGTAGCTACTACGAGAAATGGTGGTAAGAAGGTGAAGCATTTCTCTGTGTTTGATGATTTGAGAGCACAGGGAAATGAGAAGCTTTAAGCGTTTGGTTATTAGATGCCTGTCTTTCTTGCTCTGCTTTCCTCTCACTGAAGGGGTATGCATTTTATTTCAGGGGGAATGTGCCTACTCTGTCCTAAGCCATTGGTGACACTTGGCCCATAATAAGTGTACCTGCGGGGAGGGCTTTTCTTTTTCTGGCCCCATTTATAAGCCAGGGGTTACTTCCATTTGCTTTGTGTGCTGTTGAGTTTTATTCTCTCTGGTTTCCCTAAGCTAAGCTCTAAGCTAATTCTATACAAAAGAAATATTAATTAGTTGTTTTAATAAGTTGCTTGCCATTAATGCCTGATAATATGCAGTAAAATAAGGATTCTGCATACCATTATATATGTCAAATATTACAGACTTTAAGGTTCTTTTAATTACAATACTAAACTCAGTTCACTTTTGCTTAGCCTTCACAGTTGTTGATCACATAGCATGGTCATCCACTCACAGCTTAAAAAAATACAGGGAGCATCGGAGAGAATGGGTAAAGTAAAATTTTGATGTTTTTAAAATAGCACCTAAATCTATGAAAGTTTATTTGATTTATTGTTTGTATGGGAGGGAGAGGGTGGGTGGTACTGGAGGGAGGGTGGGGGGTGGGCATTGGTAAAATAGCATGCACCATGTAAAACAATGTCAGATACGATATAGGCTGGTTTTCATTGTTACTAGTACAATTTAGGTCTTAAGTCTGTTTCAGAAAAGGTAGGACCATAAAATAGTGGTGTTGGCATTTTGCAGTGGGCTTATTTTTCCCTCCCAACAGATTGGAGGGGATTTTGAGAATAGCAATATTTGAGTACAGTTTGGACAGGAGCCGCCTTTTTAGAGCGGCCTGTTGGCATTCCCCAAGTGAAACTGCTTTACTGCCATGTTAGGCCCTGTTAACTTGCTGAAAAACTTTTGAGAGGAATATTAGGCATTCCACTTTTTATTGTACCCCTGCAATCAGGTATTCCCAAATACAAATTACAATTTGTGAAGCTCATGAAGGGGTTGAATCAAAGAGAGAGGTAAAATAAGTTTTTACTCTGAAGTTAGTTGCTTGGTAGGAAATATTGACAGAAATTTTGATGCTTGCATTCAGATGAAAGGCACTTTGCCCAGCAGAGTTCTCAGTCAAGTTTCTTATTCTACAAACTTGGCATTGTAGGTATGTACAAAGCCTAATTAATGTAGAGGTTATAGGGCAGAGCAACCTCCATACTTTTATGGTTAGGACATTGTGTTGCTATTAAATCACTTGATCTAATCTCTGCCCCATAATTTTTAAACTTTTTTTTTTTTTACTTTGTTTATATACTAAAAATCTGGATTGAAGAAAAAAAATGAAAAAAATTAAGAAATCAGGTATTACCCACACAATATTCTGACCCCAACTTTGCTCTTCCCTTACATTGAAGTCATTTGCCAAAGTAAAATAAGACTTGCTGTGTTTACCATTTCCTAAGCCTTTCTGCCTCTATAAACTTTGTCAAAGATAATACTCCAGTTTGGAATGTTCTTCTTCTTTCCTGTGGTTTAAGTCCTATCTTTTCTTTAAAATTGGGCTTCTACTTTTTGCATGAAGCCTTTTTTCTAACCTCTCCATCCTTGGTGGCCATTCTGTAGCGTCTTAGAAGTATTGAAGTACTACTGTTAGTGAAACCCATTTGGCACTCGGGTCATGCTACCTTTATTACTTGTTAAATGTCCTCTTTCTCTCTCAGAATCATGGACTCCTTGAGGGTAGAGAGCTTCTAATTATATGCCTATTTGTAGCCCCATTGACTAGCCCAGAGGAGATACTTTCACTAATAGGTTTGATTCTGTGATTTGGATCCAATGTTAGTGTAAGAAGGTAATTGTTTTTTCATAACTCAGGTAATTTTTATATGAATATAGGCCCAGAAGACCCAAAGATAAAGTATATTGAATTCATAAAGTAATTCTTTGTATTCAAAGATTTGATTCATAATTGTTTTTTATTAATTGTAGTCTCCCTCCCCCGAACAACCCCCCCCCCCCCCAATGGGCACTGTTTTACCAAGTTTCTTTTGAAAAACATGGTTTGGGCCAGATACCTTGACAGAAACCAAAATTACCAGTATTTTTATTTTAAAAATTCTTTGTTGATTTAGCCAAATTATACTTCCATGGTATATGCCCAAATAAATTAATGAAATACTGCTTGGTAGTGTAAACGAATTATTTTAAAATGTTAACCTTAAGACTCTTAAGTAAAGCTTTAAAAATACAAATAAACAGATACTTAGTTGCTAGTTCCTCAGGATATTTCTGTATCTTAAATTATTAGGGGTTTTATTATTTCATTGTCTTAAAGGTTTCTGTAATGCATAGGCTGATATTTGATAGCTGTATTTATTGTGTTTGCAGTTATCAAATGTTTTTAGAGCAAGCATTTTGAGGCACTGAGAAGTTACTTTAAAACACTTTTTGGCATTTATAGAAGTAGATTCTTTTTGTAAAAACTCATCAGAGATAGTCTTTGCTAAATTCATATTTGGAATTGTTTATATTTCACCTGATAGCTGTGTCTTCAGGGCACATATATCTTAATATTAGATTTAATGTTGTGATTTCTGAAGCAAAAACAGTCGCCCTACTTCACAAATGTTTGATTAGTAAGATTCCTAAGAACCTTGATTTTATTCTAAAGCCTGGTTTATAATAATCTTGAGCCATTAGTTTGACATAGCATTGAAACAGTACTCTTGTTACATACTAAAAAGCTTAGATATTATAGCAGGGAGAGTCCTAGATATGAAAGGGTTTTTTTTTTCCTACTTAAAACCTACATGATCTTTAAGTTTCTTAATATAATTTGGGTAGAGATTTTAAATAAGACAGTTTTTCTTACATGCCAGTAAGCAAAAAATGTCTAGTATATAGCATTGCCTTTCTGGTGTGAGCTTAACTTATTCTAATGTGAACTTAGGCCCTCCCCAAAATCTAAAATGAGGTAAAATTTTTTTAAAAAGCATTTTTTAGGGGCGCCTGGGTGGCGCAGTCGGTTAAGCGTCCGACTTCAGCCAGGTCACGATCTCGCGGTCCGTGAGTTCGAGCCCCGCGTCAGGCTCTGGGCGGATGGCTCAGAGCCTGGAGCCTGTTTCCGATTCTGTGTCTCCCTCTCTCTCTGCCCCTTCCCCGTTCATGCTCTGTCTCTCTCTGTCCCAAAAATAAATAAACGTTGAAAAAAAAAAATTAAAAAAAAAAAAAAAAGCATTTTTTAAAAACCCCAGTTGGCCCACAGAGCATTTCCTAGAGTTCCAGCATTGGACTTTTTCCTGTGGTCAATCATATTCTTTTGTAGGGTTACACTTGTTAAGTCAATATTTTGAAAAATAAAACACCCTGATTTTGTTCACTTTTGTTTTCATATACAAGAATCTTTACAGTCAACATGTACTTCTAGATGCTGTATTGAAATTGCTGGCAGAGTCTATTCTATACAAACTGAACAATCTGGCCCCTTGTTTTATTTGTAAAGGTTCAATGTATCTATGCCTGCCTACTTCAATCTGCAAGGGAGTGTCAGAAAGGCCCCGCATTCGCCGAGCCGTGAGTTATCACTAACTTTTCAGATGTGTTAATGAATGTGGAACAAAAGCAGTTGTGTTTAAAAGGAAAAAAGGACCATCAAAATAACCTTTATTATAGTAGCAGGCGTGAACACTAAATGATTTATTCCAAATTGTGGTGTCAAAAATAACCTACTTTAACTAGAGACTAGCCTCTAGAAAACCTATTGTTGAACTGCTCTGAAGCTATCATTTTAGCTATAAATTATTTTTCTTAAATATAATATACCCTGATTGCAAATTAGAGTGTTAAGTCTTTTTAACGGAGTTAAAACAATTTGAACAAAATCTTACCCCACCTGAAAATGACATATTTAGTTGACTGCATTAAGCTCTTCAAATAAGACCATGTGAAAGGGGTAAAGGCTTAACCTTTTTGTTGCTCACATGTAAAAAACAAATTAAATAATTGGATCACTTCCTAGATGAGTTTTTGGAGTGCCCCAGGCATCACATGAAGTACAGAGGTTTTTATAATCTCTTTTGGTACCAACAGTTCTCGCTTCAGTAATTCATCAGTAGGTTTTCATTCATCAATGATGGTATCAATTTAAGGCTAAAATAAAACACATTTCTTAGGGTTGATCATTCTACATAGAGGAAACATCCTTAAGAGATTCCCCCCCCCCAAAGAGATTCTAAGCAAAAAAATTGTAACTAACATCTATATTTTGTTATTAGAGCTAGTTACCTTTATTTTTCTTAGACTCTTTAAAATTTGAGTTAGATAGGCCTATTTGATTAGCAGGTTGGATGCTTCTGTTGCTTAGGAGGTATATTGTGTTATATGAAGACAATAAATTTAAATGTACCCAGTTTGGCCATATATAGCACAGACCACCTAAAACGTGAAGGTATGGTACCTTTGGAGGCATTAAAGTTAACGTTTCATTTAGGCAATGTGCCTTTGTTTGACTGGTGTGTAAGTCCTTCTTCCAGGTTTGTACACTCTTAAACACGCTATTCTACCCTCTCTAACTCATCCCAGCAGCAAATGGGAGACACTTCAGCTGGAACAAAATAGTGGAAGAAATGGCGTCTGGGGTTCAGTGGGGATTCGCAGTGTGTATGCAATGTTTGCAAGATTACTTTTTATGTTTTTCAATTAATGTAAATAATTACAAAATAAATCTATGCTTAGCGTCAAGTAGGGAACATTGTATACCAGTAGAAACTCTCCTAGTGGGTCTGCTGCAAGTCGCTTAACCTCTTGGGGCCTCAATTTCCTCATCTGCAGTTTGAAGGAGTTGGACTCAATAATCTTTAAAGTCCATTCCTGCTCTGTATCCTATGCTTTTCTGAAGTACTCTGTTAACAATGCATTGCTTTCCCACTTTGACTATTTGAATTATATTTGCAGTACACATACTGCAGCTGCATGTCTAAAATAGTTTTTTCATGGGATATTATATAAAAAACTAATCCCTCTTGAGCTGATTTATAAATATATGTGTGTATAGCCACACAGAAAAAGCTAGTGATAGTAGGGCTCTCAGAAAGTAAGTATTTTCCAGTTGTCTAACCTTGAATGTTATTAACTTTCCTATATTACAGGAGATACTACTCGCCAACGAATCAAATTCAGTGATGACCGAGTGTGCAAGAGTCACCTTCTCAACTGTTGCCCCCATGATGTCCTCTCTGGAACTGTACGTATTTATTAAATCTATTGTTTGATTATTGGTATCCTTCGAAAATGAACTACTTGATAAAGACTTAATTCCTTGTCAAGTTATTATGTGGTGATTTTTTAAAACACTGTTAGAAGAGGTATTTGCATCCCTTATATTGTTTGAGTTTCCCAACTGCAAAAATGGGATTCCTCCCAAAAGTAGTTGCTGTGCTTTATCATTTTTTCCTTCTTCAGAGCAGTTTTTGGAAAAGCCTTTCTTATTTGGAATATAGAGGCAATTACTGCACTATAGTTGCGCTTTTAGTTCCAAAATAATATAAATGATTTTTAAAATAGTTTTTTTTTTTTTTTTTACCGTTGGGCAGAGTAGACTTTTATCCAAAGCATTATATATTAAGATTTGTGCACGTTATATTGTGGAACTCATAGTGGAGAAAACATTTTAGTAAATACTTAAATTCACAGAGCTTAATTTGCTAGTAATGTTGTCACTTAAATTCATTTTATATTGCTGACTTCTAATGTAAAAGCTCGTTTAATTTAGATGCTATATCTAGTCATGTTGGTTGACCTTGGAGTATCATCATTTTTTTATTTTTCATCATTTTAATTTGAAAGATAAACCACATGATGATGGACCTGTTTAAATGGAACAAAGGATCTGATTTCCTGACTTGATGTGGTTGAAATGGTTACTCACTGTAAGAGCTTCCCTTCTCTGGGTAGCTGTGATGGCAGCTAAACATTTAGTTGGCTTTATTTCTCATTTGCCTGAAATGATGAAAAGCTTTCTGATTTCCATTTTCAGAAGTGATGAGTTCCTGTAGTTAAATTAGTCTAAATGAATGGTTTCTTCTTAATAGGAAGAATTAAATACCTCTAACAGATAGATACCAAGGCATATGCAGTAGGAAACACTTTTGTCTTATTCCAATAGGAAAGACTGTGGAAACTGTATTATGTTAAAAGGAAAAAGAGAGCCTACGTTTAAAAACATGTAATACTTGAAATTTTTTTTTTTTTTTTTAAGAATAACATAAGGTAAGAAATTAGATTCTGAGCATTTGAATTAGAACTATGACAGATAAGTTAGCCCTTGTATCTACTGGGTAATGTATTTTCTACTGTGATATAAAACATTTGAAATGTGAAAAATCGACAATTATCTGTAGTATCCTTTGATTCTTCTTACTATTGTAGTAAATTTAACAAAGTCATTTTATTTAATGGCTAAGTTAATCACTTCAAATAGATTTTGAGAACGGGATTAATTACCAAAATGACAAATTTAGTTTTATTTTTTTTTAAGACTTAAAACCAGCCATAGCAAGACTTGGACACTGCTATATTCTTCAGATATGGCATTATTAGTAAGAATCACAGTTGTGCTTTACATTTTATAATGTACATAGGCAATTACGCTCATTTCTTAAAACTATTTTGTGAGGTAAATGATTCACAGCCTTAATGTTCGTAGGTGAGTTGCTCAAAATCACATAGTTCTGTTGATTTAAAGTAAAACTGGGACCAAAACTGAATTTTATTCAGCATGTTTTCTACTCTAGGGAGTACTTAATTTTTCATATGTTAAATAAAAAAAGATGAATGGTTGGTCTTGGACTTTGCTTCTTGTAAAGTTCTTGTCTGGTAGATTTATAAGATGCACATTTTCTCAAATGTTAACATCTCTGAAATGCACATTAAAAAATTTTTTTTTATGTTTATTTTTATTTTTGAGAGAGAGTGCAAGCAGGGGAGGGGCAGAGAGAGAGAGAGGGAGACACAGAATTCAAAGCAGGCTCCAGGCTCTGTGCTGTCAGCACAGAGCCTGACATGGGGCTCAAACCCATGAACCCTGAGATCATGACCTGAGCCGAAGTTGGACGCTTAACCGACTGAGCAACCCAGGTGCTCCAGAAATACACATTTTAAATTGATGATAGAAAAAGTATGAATTGGTTACTTTTTCTTATGGTACAGAATTGAATGCTGAGGCTTAAAATTGATGGTGCTTGGATTATATTAAAAACAGTTAACAAAAGCCCTTCTACATGTACTTGTCAGGGAAACTGTGGATGAAAATACCTCATTTTGTCAGTGTAATAGGCAAGAGATTGTCGTATGTAAGAATGAGATTAAGTAGTTGTGAACCTCTTTGAGAATTAATCAGAACTTTATAGATTGGCTATAGGACTTTGTGAGAATCCAGGGTTATAGAGTGGTCTCCTTGAGAACTCAAAACTATCCATAGTGTGACTTTCTCATGACCCTTATTAGGAAAAAGAGCTATTTATAACAGTTCATCCTGTGTACAGATGGTTTGTAATTACATAGTTATGACTTCTTTAGCAACCAGTCTCTGTAGAACAACTCCTTTTCTGGCATAGTCTATTCATACATTGTTAGCCTGTTTTCATTTGCCTTTACATTGAAATGCCTGCTTCTCTTTTGTTGTTGTTGTTTTAACAAATTAGATGAAAAGAACTGAATGGTAACTCTTAATTTTATAATGCTTTTTCTTTGTTGCATAACTAAAGTTTACCCTTTGCTCAGATTTGTCACTTCCAACAGAATATGACTCACTAATACTCTAGATTATTTAGCAGAATACACAGAAATGTATTCTCTGGCATTTTTGGAGATGGAGAGTGTGATTTCTAAAAACGTACTCACAGCTATTAGTATGGAATATTTTTGGAATTTAGTTTGGTGAAAATGCTCTGTAACATTTTACCTTTCAGTAGTCTGATACTCTGGTATAACTAATTCATAAACTAATAAGAGGAGGTCAGGTGTACAACAGAGAGGCAAATAATTGTGTATATGTTTATTTGGCGTATGATTTTTAAAGAAGTGCGACTGTTTCTTTATAACTGAGGAAGCTGCTTTATTTTAAAGGCTTGGGTTATTTTCATATTCCTCTATAATAGTGTCTTGTTTTAGTCTCATTCATTGCCTTCTTTAGACACGCTTGGTTTCTTCCTGTTCTAGTCACTATGCAAACAGTAGGCAGCATCTGCTTTCAGGTCAGGCAAAACAGAAACCTAAACAAAATTGTCCTTTTTTTCTCCTAAATACATTATTTCTGGTACATACCTTCCCTGAAGAAAAATAAGTATATTGAAGTGCTCAAAAACATATCTTTCAGTCTGGTTCCTTGTGATCTAGGAAAAAGATGTGTAGTAGTAATAATTTATAGAAGCATTAAATCCAAAGCAGAGATGGTAACAGAAGCTTGAAATTAAGATCTACAGAGATGAAAATGTACACTCTTGGGGCGCCTGGGTGGCTCAGTCGGTTAAGCGGCCGACTTCGGCTCAGGTCACGATCTCGCGGTCCGTGAGTTTGAGCCCCGCGTCGGGCTCTGTGCTGACAGCTCAGAGCCTGGAGCCTGTTTCAGATTCTGTCTCCCTCTCTCTCTGCCCCTCCCCTGTTCATGCTCTGTCTCTCTCTCTCTCAAAAATAAATAAACGTTAAAAAAAAAATTTAAAAAAGAAAGTGTACACTCTCATGATGTGCCTGTCCTAAAATCAGAAATGGCCACTACTAATTTTATTATAGCCATCATAGTACAGTTGTAGGATTGACAGGCGTCATGATTATAGTAGAAGGTCGTTATTTCATAGATGGGAAAAATTAAGGCTCAGAGAAGCTGTGCTTGTCAGATGTCTGACAGAATTATAGAAACACACACGAATCTTAAGAGCTATTTAAATCTCCTTTAAAAAAAATGTTTCTGTTAATTTTTTAGATAGCACATTTACTTAAGGCAGTGACTTGTAGATGCTTCTGAAATGTCCTTGGAGGCATTTCATGCACTAAGAACATGGGGACAGGCCAGTCTTTACTATTTGAACTAGAATTTTACACATTTTAAGTATAGAGCTTTTCCATGAAAGTTTGTTTAAGTAAAGAGATTCTACTGCTGAGAAATAGAATTTAAAGTTTAAAATTGAGAAATATTAAGGGACAGGGATAAAGTAAAAATTTTCTCTGTCTTTTTGAAGTGATTAGGTAGGATTATTAGTTTCAAAAATTCTGAGTTGATTTTATAGTGCCCCAATAGGTTCTGAGATCATGACGTGAGTCGAAGTCAGGAGTTGGACACTTAACCACCTGAGCCACCCAGGCGCCCCTATCTAAAGTGTAGTTTTTACTAATTGAAACTCCTTTATTGTTTCTCTAAACTATTCTGTTTAAGGGCTGGTCTAAAATCAGTTACTTGGATACATACAAACCTGAACTTTAAAACTGCTGCAGTCTTGGTAGTACCTATGTAAGAGATCCATGAAAGTATGGAGAAGAAGAATAGGTGGTAAGAAAGAAAAACCACAAAATTTTCTCAACCAGCCACTAGAATGTAAGTTTCACAGTAAGAACAGGGATGTTTTGTGGAGCGCGGTGTCCCCAGCATCTAGAACACTGTCCCTCCGTTGTGTTGAATGAATAATTGATTTACCCAAAGTAGAACACTAAATAAATCTGTTACAGAACTAACTTAAGTTTCAAGAGTTAATGATTGTTAGTGGAAATGTGTTTTCTTGCAACTTCTGAGGAGCTGGGCAGTATCTTGGGTTCTTTGAGCTGCTGATTAGAGTATGACAGCAGTAGTTTCAAATGCAGATGTGGAAAATTGGTTTGTAGATAAGCAAATCAACAAATGGTTTGTTTAGGGCTGCTTTGGTATTTTTTTTATTTCTTTTCTTAATGTTTATTTTTGAGAGAGTGCATGGGGGGACGGGGGTGGGGAGGACACAGAATCTGAAGCAGGCTCCAGGCTCTGAGCTGTCAGCACAGAGCCCGACGTGGGACCCAAACCCACAAACTGAGATCATGACCTGAGCTGAAGTCAGACGCCTAACCCATGGCCACTCAGGCGCCCCTGCTTTGGTATTTTTTTAAACAATTGTTTTTAACATTAGCCCACATTACTGACTTGATTTTTTTTTTTTTTTAATTTACATAACATTTCTAGAGCCTTCCCACTTTGTGAAAATTCCAGTTTTTGCAACCTAGGTTTTACCAGTTTTGGCTTTTGAAGTATATTATATATAATGTCTTCATATCAAGCAGGTTTGCTGTTTGTATTTTCTTCTCAGTCTGTTAAAAAAAAGTATGCGTTTCTTTTTTCTCATAGTATTATAAAAATATGCATTTCTTTAACAAGCACTTGGAGAAACTGCCTAAACCAAAAACACCTTTGGTATCCAGGAAGTCAGAGGCACATTAAAAGCTTCCCACTGAGGGGCGCCTGGGTGGCGCAGTCGGTTAAGCGTCCGACTTCAGCCAGGTCACGATCTCGCGGTCCGTGAGTTCAAGCCCCGTGTCGGGCTCTGGGCTGATGGCTCAGAGCCTGGAGCCTGTTTCCGATTCTGTGTCTCCCTCTCTCTCTGCCCCTTCCCCGTTCATGCTCTGTCTCTCTCTGTCCCAAAAATAAATAAACGTTGAAAAAAAAAAAAGCTTCCCACTGAATAATTAAAACTTTAAAAACCAAGCCCTCAATATTGTTTATAGCTTTATTGGCAAAGTAGCACATGAATATCCTAAACTATTCAACTTGGGGTACATATAACCTTGGGAAGTAACCTTTTTTTTTCATACTGAATAATATTGCAGTCATTCATTCTATATACTTAAAATAATACACTTGAGGCTTGTGGAAGTGATTTTTTTTTTTAATTTTTTTAACATGTTTTATTTATTTTTACGAGACAGAGCATGAGCAGGAGAGGGACAGAGAGAGGGAGACACAGAATCCGAAGCAGGCTCCAGGTTCTGAACTATCAGCACAGAGCCCAATGTGGGGCTCGAACTCACAAACCATGAGATCATGACCTGAGCTGAGGTCAGATACTTAACTGACTGAGCCACCCAGGCACCCCTGAAGTGATTTTTTTTTTTTTTAAAGGTGATCCAGAGACCATGTATTCTGGAATCTTGTTATAGTTTTAGTATGACTTTAGTTGAGGTTGCTCAGCATATTTGTTACTTAGATTAATGGCTAAATACAAATACAGGGACACCTGGGTGGCTCAGTTGGTTGAACGTCTGACTTTGGCTCAGGTCATGATCTTGCAGTCTGCGAGTTCAAGCCCCGCATCAGGCTCTGTGCTGACAGCTCAGAGCCTGGAGCCTGCTTCAGATTCTGTGTCTCCCTCTCTCTCTGCCCCTCCCCGACTCATGCTCGCTCGCACGCGCTCTCTCTCTCTCTCTCTCTCTCTCTCTCTCTCTCTCTCTGTCAAAAATAAATAAACATTAAAAAAAAATTTAAAAAAATACAAATACACAGTTGACTGCTGACCAGCACAGGTCTAGGGGTGCAGAGCCCTGCACAGGCATAAATCCCTGTGTAACTTTTGACTTCCCCAAAACTGAACTACTGATACCCTGTTGTTGACTGGAAACCTTACCAATAACATTAACAGTCCATTGGCAATATTTTGCATGTATTGTATGTATGTATTATATACTGTATTCTTACAATCAACCAGAAAAAATATTAATAAAGTCATGGAGATATATTTACAGTATGGTACTATAAAAAAATCTACATATAAGTGGATCCATAGCAGTTCATTAAAAAAAAATTTTTTTTTAATGTTTATTTTTGAAGAGACAGAATCCGAAGCAGGCTTCAGCCTCTGAGCTGTCAGCACAGAACCCAATGTGGGGCTTGAACCCACAAACCATGAGATCATGACCTGAGCCAAGGTCAGCGCTCAATCGACTGAGCCACCCAGGCACCCTTTTTTTAACTTCTATAATAGAAAATTTCAGCTATAAATAAAAATATAATTGTGTAATGAATTTCATGTACCCATACAGCAACTTCAATAAATCTTTTACCACATAGCTGCCTTATTTATAATCACTTATGTCCTTTGGTTTGTTTTTTTGAAGCAAATTTTAAATCTTGGACTTAACCTGCTAGGATGAGTCTTGAAACAGTATAAAGTAGTAAAGATCAATTTTTTGGGGGCGCCTAGGTGGCTCAGTTAAGCGTCAGACTTTGGCTCAGGTCATGATCTCACAGTTTGTGGGTTCAAGCCCTGTTTTGGGCTCTGTGCTGACAGCTCAAAACCTGGGGCCTGCTGTGGATTCTGTGTCTCCCTCCTCTGGCCCTCCCTCACTCATGCTCTGCCTCTCTGTTTCTCTCTCAAAATAAATAAACATAAATTTTTTTTAAGCAGATTGTTTTTCATAGTTTGGTACATGATTAACATATTTGAGTGTCACATTTACTTCTCTGTACAATGATTCTCAATAAATGCTTATTACCTGAGAACCTCAAATCATCCTCCAGGTATTCCTTGAATTCTTCAGATCTGTTTTAGAGATAGGTACAGTTTTGTAAACTGCGTTTTAACAAGTCTGAGGAAACTAGTGTCTCTCTGAAGCTATTTAATGAAAAAGAGAGGATGGAGTTATAAATGTATCATTTGGAGGATGAAGACAGTGAACACAGAATGGAACAAGCCCATGATAATAAGTGAAAACTCGAAACAAATATTTGTTGTACGGGGATTAAACTACAAACATCAAGCAAACTCACAGATTGTCTCACTGGAAATACTTTTTTTTTTAGTTTATTTTGAGAGAGAGCCCATGCACATGCAAGGGAGGGGCAGAGAGAGGGAGAGAGAATGGCAAGCAGGCTCTGTGCTGTCAGCATGAAACCCAACATGCGTCTTGATTTCACTGAGCTGTGTGATCATGACCTGAGCCCAAATCATGCGTTGGACGCTTAACTAACTGAGCCACCCAGGTGCCCCTGGAAATATTCTTTAAATTGATGAATTCTACCTTGATGTGCAAAGACAGATGTCTTAAGAAAAATCCTTTTTGGAGCGCGTGGGTGGCGCAGTTGGTTAAGCGTCCGACTTCAGCCAGGTCACGATCTTGCGGTCCGTGAGTTTGAGCCCCGCGTCGGGCTCTGGGCTGATGGCTCAGAGCCTGGAGCCTGTTTCCGATTCTGTGTCTTCCTCTCTCTCTGCCCCTCCCCCGTTCATGCTCTGTCTCTCTCTGTCCCAAAAATAAATAAACGTTGAAAAAAAAAAACAAAAAACTTTAAAAAAAGAAAAATCCTTTTTAGTTTGACGATTCTCATTAAGGGAACTTGTAAAAGCATTTTTGTTTGTTTTTTGACCTGTATAGAGTTAAATATCTTGAATGTATTTTGTCCCATAGACATGGCTGGTCTACAGGATCAAAAAATATAGGCATAAATATTAATTTATTTGGATAATTTTATTTGTAAAATTTCCAAATTTAGGTTTTTCTGTTTTTTCCCTTTTATGATATTTATTACAGTGTTTGGAGTAATGGCATTTAAGTAATATTGAAATTAAGAGGAGGAAGAAATAGAAAAAAGGGAGCAAGAGATACTAGGCTAGTGAGGGCTGAATGGAGAAGGTAAAGGATTTACAGTAAAGATTAACAAAAAAATTTTCTCCAAAAGGTGATTTATTTTTTCATCTCTTTGGGAGTGGTACTGATTGCTGTGAACAACATTCATTCATTCGCCTAACAAGTACTTATTGAGGACATACTATGTGCGGTGTTGGGGATACAGAAGTGAACACGGGTTTCTCCTTTAGTGGTAGGAGCTTGCATTCTGATGTTGGAGACACACACTAAGTGAAAAGAAATAATGTGATTTCAGGTAGTGATTTAAGTTGCCAGAGGAAAAAACGCATGGTTAGGTAATTTAGACAGTCTGAGACAGTGGTCCAGAAGCTACTCAGGGTGGTTAGAGAAAACTTTTTTGATGAAATGACATTTAAAGAGATCTAAATGTTAAGAAATTTAAGCCAGTCATTTCTAAGTGGAAATAAACTTAGTGTATGTTGCTTCCCCACAGAAACTTTGGGTGTTTCCCTGTTATACATATGGCCCCCAATGTAAAATCCTTAGACCAATCTACCTCTTCCTTCAATGGATAAATCAGTTTGGTCCTCTCTTTTTCCCAGACTGATTAAAAAAAAAAAAAATTTTTTTTTTAATATTTATTTTTGAGAGCGAGAGCGAGACAGAGTGTGACGGGAGGGGCAGAGAGAGAGGGGGAGACAGAATCCGAAGCCGGCTCTTGGCTCTGAGCTGTCAGCACAGAGCCCGACGCAGGGCTCGAAGTCACAAACTGCGATCATGACCTGAGCCAACGTCAGATGCTCAACCAACTGAGCCACCCACGCGCCCCATTTACCAGACTGATTTATTCATTGTTGTCTATTTTCCTTCCCCAGTGTGCTGCTTATTTTTGCATCTCTTTCTTTTCCTGGGATAACTTTTCTCCTTTACACATTTGAATCCTGCTTGGCTTAGTACGTGTGATTGCCTAAGCCTGTAGCTGTTTAGCCTCTGACCCCTTCATATAGCACCTGCTCTCCATACTGCTGAATAGGCACTTGTTAGTTCATCTTGTTTATATATGTGTTCTCTCTCTGTCTTGTCTCCGACGGTATAGTCTTTGTAAAGCAAGGATTTTTGTTTTAATGTTACCTAGATATCTTTGCATATGTTGGTTTGAAATGGATAAGAAAGTATTCTCTGCTATGTTCATCAAAAAACATTACCAAGGGGCTTCTGGGTGGCTCAGTTGGTTAAATGGCTAACTCTTGATTTGGGCTTAGGTCATGATCTCACAGTTTGTGATTTGAGTGCTGTGTTCAAGTTCATTGTGCTGAAAGTGCAGAGCCTACTTGGGGTTCAGTCTCCTCTCTGCCCCTTCCCCGCGGGCGCATGCAGATTCTCTCTCTCAAAAAAAAATTAAATAAATCCAGCAACCACCAATATTAAGAAAAGCTAGAAGAGGAGCTTTATTTTTCTTTATCCACTCAGGGAAAAATGGCCTTGGAAGTGGAACATACGAGTGGGAACAGGTAGTTACTAAATAGGAAGTGGTAAAAAGCAGGAACTACTCTGCATGCACAGTGTGCCCCTTCCCTCTTCACCCAATAGTCATGTTGGACTTGTTAGTTTGAATGCCAGGATTGGAATTAGGAAAGAAAAAGCTTAATTTATTTATGTGTTTATTTATTTTAAATCTTTATTTTTGAGAGAGAGAGTGTGAGCAGGGGAGGGGCAGAGAGAGAGTGGCAGACACAGAATCTGAAGCAGTCTCCAGGCTCTGAGCTATCAGCACAGACCTGACGCAGGGCTTGAACCCACGAACTGGGAAATCATAACCTGAGCCGAAGTCTGAGGCTTAACTGGCTGAGCCACCCAGGCGCCCTACTTAATTTTTATTTTATTTTTTATTTTTTGTTTTTAATTTTTTTTCAACGTTTTTTATTTATTTTTGGGACAGAGAGAGACAGAGCATGAACGGGGGAGGGGCAGAGAGAGAGGGAGACACAGAATCGGAAACAGGCTCCAGGCTCCGAGCCATCAGCCCAGAGCCTGACGCGGGGCTCGAACTCACGGACTGCGAGATCGTGACCTGGCTGAAGTCGGACGCTCAACCGACTGCGCCACCCAGGCGCCCCTAATTTTTATTTTTTAAGTTAATATGGCATAACTTAAACTCATACCCAAGTTTTGTTATTTCAAGGGTTTGCCATATTAGACTTTCTCTTGTTCTTGAGCTGGGGCTTAACTCAAACATTGAACATGTATGGAAGAGAGATTTTACAAATGTGAAGAGAGAAAGTGAAGGTGCAAGAAGAATCAAAATGTAGAAATGTAGGCAATTTGTTTTAGAAAATAGCATTGGCATTGGAAGGTATATGGAAGGGTTCAAATGGCCACAGGTTTGTATTTCCTGTGCTCTCTGTCCTGCTGTCATGTCACTGTTTCACTTGTTCTCTAGCTGGTGTGTATTCCTTTTAGCACTTTACCATTGTTGCTATCTATTCTTTGATTCCTTGCTATTTTTCTACTGTGAATTATTTATCATATTTCTATGTCTTTCACTCTTGAGACTCTTAAAATAGTGTAAGACAACATCATAAAAAGACAAGTGGGAAGAATTATTTTAAACAGACTAAGCAGTATAAATAAGTGAATGAATTAAAACCAGGTTAAATAACAGTGAAACTATTGCTCTAATGAACACAGGTTTTTAGAAAGTTAAATAAAAATTACCAAGCAGTGGGGTTTGTTTTTAAATTTTAAGTATGATAATAGAAATTTATACTGTTCTTCCCCAGCATTCTTCCTCACCTTCCTTAAATTTTCCTGTGGCAGTATACTATTATCTTGCAGGTGGTACTGTTCTTTAGAAATAGTTTTCAGAATTTTGTTAATAAATTGACTTAGGGAGGTCAGATGTGGGGTTTCTATATAATTTTTTAAAGAGGGTCTCCTAGAAGAATAATTGAGATATAATTCTAAGGAGAAATATGTCAGTCTGTCTGTTTGGAAAACTTAATTGGATAAAGAAAGCCCATTGTGGACACTGCTACTTAGATATCCTATTATATCACATTACACATGTCCAGACAAACGTTTTCCATTTAGTTTCTTTCTTTTGGTGGCGTCATTGTTTGCTCATGTTTGAAATACTTGAAGCCTTGGTAAGATTCCTGGCTTTCTCCTCTCCACACTTCATTTCTAGTTAGTTAATTGATTAGGTGGTAGTTCCATTTAATTAGTTGTTTGAGAATCATTGTGTTATTGAAAGAATATTGAGTGACATTAAGGACTGGACTTAAATTTTTACTCCTGCTAAGCTTATAATCTTAGCCTTATGATCTTAAGATTTCTCTGAGCCTTGATTTCCATTTTTATAGGAAGGTAGTCGTGCAATAGATTTCAGAGATCCTTTCCATCTTTAAAATGGTTTTACTCCTCTTTAGCCCCTTATTTTATCTCCATTACCTGCCTTTTCTTTTCTGATTTGATAGTAAGGATTTATTTCTGGCTTATATTAGCCTTTCCCACCCTTGATCTCTTTCTTCTGGTCAGTCCATCTAGTAGTGTGGTGTTAATGCTTTTAAAATACAGATTTTATCACGTCATATTTCTGTCCAAGTAGTCAAGCATTCCTGTTTGCCTAATAGAGCAAATTCCACATGTTGATTTGTATTCAGAATTTCCCATGATCTAGTCAGAGTTCGTAATTGGATTGATAAAGCAATCCTGAAGTGTTTGAGAAAAGACAAGTTTGGACAGACTTAGGGAATTTACCAGTGTTAAATGGATAATGACATGTAAAGGGAGGTCTTGTGTGTTGCTGAGTACCCATTGTATCTTATTTTGTTAATTACTTAGACAATATAGTCTTCGAGTATAAGTGAAAACATAAAATATGAATATTTACTATTAGATGTCATCCCCCATCCCAAACCTAAACCTTTTTCACTCTCTTTTCTGTACATTTACAAGTATGTGTGAGTGTGTTTTAACAAATGGCATTATATTGTTTGATTTGTTTTTTTTTTTTAACTTGGAGAAGTTTCAAATTACTGGTCTATATTTTATTAAAACAATTTTTAAAAATGTTTTTATTTATTTTTGAGACAGAGAGCATGAACAGGGGAGGGGCGGAGAGAGAGGGAGACACAGAATCTGAAGCAGGCTCCAGGTTCTGAGCTGTCAGCACAGAGCCCGACGCAGGGCTCAAACTCACGGACTGTGAGATCATTACCTGAGCCGAAGTCGGACACTCAACCACCTGAGCCACCCAGGCGCCCAGTGGTCTATGTTTTTAAAACATGTCTCTATATTTCATAATATGGCTGTTTCCTAAAGTATTTATTCAGTGATTATTAATATGTTAATAGTTTTTGGTTTTGGTGCACAGTTTGGCAATGAAATCTTTGTACTTTTTGGGTATCTTTGCAACTGTTGCTTTAGTTTGATGTCTAGAGAGTATAAATTCCTTGATAGAAGGAATGATATACTGTTTTATAATTCCCCTTAGGATCTAGCTCATGGGCCTGAGCAAATGTACTAAATACAACAAAGCAAGAATATTGCAATTCTTGAAGTAGTTACTGTGCCTAGTTTCTATCACAGATTTATTCATTAACCTATTACTGCCGTTCGTTTACACCTGGCAGCACACTAAAATGTATATAATATATACGTATAACTATGATACCATGTTTGTTTGTTGATTTTGATGTATAATTTCCACATGCTTCTGTTCCTATTATGTAGATTTTTTTGGTCCAAAATTAAAGTGACTTCATTGATTTTTTTTTTTCTTCTGACTTTAAGAATAATACTAGTTCATTGCATTTAATTCAGCCAATATCAAACAGCAGTGCTTCCATGAATTTACAAAAATGGCATTTTTATTGCATTTTTCTTTGCCATCTCTTTACTCCACTTAGTATCAAGATCATCATTTCTCTTGGCTATATAATGTGTTATATGGCTGTTCCATAATTCAGTTAATCAAACTTCTGTTCCTAGGCTCTTAAAATGTTTCTAATTTTTTACATCAAAAATATCATTGTTAAACTTCTGTCTGTTTAACCTCTGTACTTATTTCATTGTTTTTCCAAGTTCTTAGAATTCCATATGTTAAATCATCAAGTTTATTTAGTAGTCATGGGTTGTGTAAAACCTGGTCTTTTATGTAGGAAGGGAAAAATAAGAGAAGCCATTTTCCTCATGAAGCTTAAAGTCCACTTAAGGAGATAACCTTCATTTTTGGAATTTCAAAACAACACTTAAAAAAGCACTTAACAGGGGTGCCTGGATGGCTCAGTCAGTTAAACATTTGACTTCGGCTTAGGTCATGATCTTGTGGTTCGTGAGTAGTGAGTATAAGCCTCGCATTGGGCTCTGCTGACAGCTCAGAGCCTGGAGCCTGCTTCTGATTCCGTGTCTCCCTTTCTCTCTGTCTCTCCCCACTGTGCGCATTCTCTCTCTCAAAAATAAATGAATGTTAAAGAATATATGTATACATTAAAAAAAAGAACAAAGCACTTAACAGAATCAAGTTTGTTAAACAGTGAAAGGTAGTACAAAGTGTTGAGAGGTTGTAAGAGAAGTTGCCAGAATCATATATAGTTATTTGGTCAAGACTTCATGGAGGAAGTAGATTTAAGATGGAGGAGACAAAATGCAGAAACTGAATTTATTCAATTAAAAGTTTAAGTATTTTGGGGTACCCAAGTGGCGTAGTTGAGTGTCCGACTTTTGATTTCTCCTCAAGTCATGATATCAAAGTTGTGGGATTGAGCCCTGCATCAGTCTCTGCTGAGTGTGGAGCCTGTTTAGGATTTGCTCTCTTTTTCCCCTTCCCTCTCCCCCACTCGTGCTCTTTCTCTAAAATAAAAAAAAATTAAAAAGCATTTTTCCCATTTACAATCTGAGAATTTAGATGCCTTTTAATTAAAACACCAAGAATAATAAACTTGTGGGAAGAATTTAATTATGAAGTAAATTACTTGTTAAATTTAAAACTCAAATCTCTTCCTATGGCTTTCATTACAAATAGAGCCATTATAAGTTAAAATAAATAACCAAACATTTTATTTGTTCGCTTTGAAGCTTAATTATGTCAGAAGAGAAGCAGGAGCAAATACCTGTGCATTTCGCGTTCAAAGTACTCTTGAACCATCAGTGAAGAAGTCAGGATTGATTTGGTTTTTATTTATCTTGCCCTTTTTTTTAATGTTTAATTTTTGAGAGAGAGAAAGACAGGCAGAGCATGAGTGGGGGAGGGGTAGAGACAGAGAGGGAGACACAGAATCTGAAGTAGGCTCTAGGCTCTGAGCTGTTAGCCCAGAGCCCCATTCGGGGCTTGAACTTGGGAACGGTGAGATCATGGCCTGAGCCAAAGTTGGATGATTAACCAACTGAGCCACCCAGGTGCCCTGGGATTGATTTGGCTTTTGAGGATTGGTTCATAGTTGGTCATAGTGTGGTTCTACCATGGTTCCCTTTGTAGTGGCTTTTTAATTTGATGACTGGTGTCCTGGAGAGCATTAACATGGGCATACTTGCCCCTCACTCTCTTTTACAGTAGCAGGTACTTGTGTTTATTTTGGCTTGCTTGTTTTTCATTTTAAATACTCTGTGCATGCATGTACATGCTCAGTCATGATGATCTGGACAGGAAGACAGGTGACTAGTATCTAGAATTCTGAAAATTCTGCCTATACCTACTGTCCTGCTAAATCCCTGAGGGATAAGCACTGAGGCCATATACATACATACAGATAAATAAACAAACAAACAGCTACTGCATTTCCTAACGTTTTGGCCCCCAAATCTGCTGTTGTAAGCAAGCCTAGCTGTAGGGCTCATGGTCGAGGATAGCATCAAGCCCAGGTGGTCTACTTCCTGGAGGACAGTAGCACATAGGAAAAAAGAGAGAAGAGCTTTAACTACTTATACTTAGAAAGGAAAGGAGTCCCAGCCAAGTTGTTAATCCATGGAGAGGCAAAGGACCTTCCCCTTGAGAGCTCAGACCCGGAGCTCTTGTCCTGGGTTGCATCTTTTTAAAAAAAAATTTTTTTTTAACGTTTATTTATTTATAAGAGAGCCATGAGCTGGGAAGGGGATGCGGGGCGGGGGGTGGGGTGGGCGGTCACAGATTCCGAAGCAGGCTCCAGGCTCCGAGCTGTCAGCACAGAGCCTGACGCGGGGCTCAAACCCATGAAGCATGAGATCATGACCTGAACCAAAGTCGGCCGCCTAACTAAGTCACCCAGGTGCCCCTCCCCCCTTTTTAAATGTTTGTTTATTTTTAAGAGACAGAATGCAAGTGGGGGAGGGGCAGAGAGCAGGAGACACAGAATCCAAAGCAGGCTCCAGGCTCCAAGGTAACAGCAGAAAGCCCAGTGCCAGGCTCGAACTCATGAACCATGAGATCATGACCTGATGTTGAAGTTGTATGCTTAATTGACTCAACCACCCAGGAGCCCCACGTCCTGGGTTGCATCTTGACCACCCTTACTTGTTAAGCTCAGGGCTCCCTGTGCCAAATGTGGTTCTTTGTCCTCTTTTACCAGTTTGATTCATTCAAAAGATATTATTAAACATTCCTATATACCAGGCCACAGGTACATAGTATATAAAACAGATAAAAAAAAAATCCTTGTCTTTGTGAAGCTCACATTCTAGTAAGGTATTAAAAAATTTCCCCCTTCCACAAATCCTCCTCCAAGGCATCCAACTCTCCTCCTCTTACCAAAATTCCACCCTTACTACAGTGGTATAATTGTGTCCTTTTTGTGTTCATTTTGTCTTGATCCACATAGTTGGGGTTTTTCCTTTTGTTGGTTATATGATGTAAATTTAAAGATAAGAGTGGGGGAATTCCTGCCAGTGTTTAGTATGGGTGGGTAACAGATGTTTAAGTAAAACACAGTGAGACAAGATTTATACACTACTTTTAGATCTTTGTGAGAACAGATTGGAAATATAGTTAAGCAGAGGATAAAGATAGGAAGATAACTAGAGGAAAGGCAGTGTAGATAACTGCTTTGAGTATCTACAGTAAGTATGTAGAGGTTGTAGGGAGTGATTGTTACCTAGAAATATTAAAAGGTAAGTTAGTACTGATTTAATTGGAACTGGCATGGTTTTAGACTAGAAATCAGTTTAACCAGATTTTCTAGTAAGTACCTGGAATAAAGCCATCTTTCTAGGCCTTAATTCTTTGTCTGGAGAATGGGAGTAAAACTAGATCAGTGAGTGGTTCCCAACACTGTACATTAAAAACACCGGAGAGGCTTTTATAATTCTCTCTTTGGATGGTGGGCCTTGGACCTATTTTCAAATTCTTGCATCTGTATTACCCTGGGTCTAGGTTAAGAACCACTGCATTGGATCATTGGCATTTCCAACTGTGACATCGTAACATTTTAGGAAATAAGTATAGCATCCCATTAACCACTATAGCTATAGAAATACACATATAAAGGGAGTTGTTGGAGTGATTAATGTTAAGATATCGATTAAGAAACACACTGGTGTAGCAAAGATGGTAACAACCTTCTTTTGCAGTTAACTTCTTTCATTTCTGTCTTACTTTCCTACAATTTTAAGACTGTTAAACTTTTTTCTATAGGTTTTTAAAAATGCCACTTGATAAGCAGCTTTGAATTTCCACACATCAACAAGTTTCAGTTGGCTGTTTATTGTCATTAGAAGACTTCTTAGCTAACCCATAGACTTATGAATGAGAGTAACGAGTGGAGCTTGGAAAAATCTCAGCATCCTTGGCAGTGCAGTGATCTGTGCTAGTCTTCAAGTGTGATAAGGACTTTTATTATACTAGTGAATATTCCTTATTATTTCTCAAAGGATCGCTTTGAAGATATTGTCTGTATTTTCCCATTCATTCTTTTATGTAATTAAAAATTGAGGTAATAGTTTTACAGAGGAACTTACTATTTTTGTCATAAAGTCTCACTTGGAAAGAGGAAGCTACCTGATAGTACCTGATATTCTTTTCCTCAGTATCCTAGATAATTGGTTGTCTAAACCATATTCGAATCTTTCCATTATCGGGGAACTCACTAACTCTTGAGGAAGATTTTTTCTTTTTAATGTTTGAGAGAGAGTACGTGCATGAGTGGGAGAGGGGCAGAGAGAGAGAGAGAAAAATCCCAAGTAGGCTCCATGCTCCATCCATCACTTGAACCAAAATCAAGAGTGAGATGCTTAACCAACTGAGCCACCCAGGTGCCTCTTGAGGAAGAGAGGGAGGATTCCAGGCCGGCTCTGTGCTGTCAGCTTGGAGCCCTTCAAGGGCCTGGAACCCACAAACCGTGAGATTATGACTTGAGCTGAAATCAGGAAGTC
Organism: Herpailurus yagouaroundi; assembly: GCF_014898765.1. NCBI lineage: Eukaryota > Metazoa > Chordata > Mammalia > Carnivora > Felidae > Herpailurus > Herpailurus yagouaroundi. The sequence goes on along the minus strand of NW_024412391.1, from coordinate 8,410,974 downwards.
AGACACTTAACAGACTGAGCCACTCAGGCACCCTGACTGGTATGTTTTTAAATTTGTCTTAATTTTCTGTTCATAGCTAATTGTAAATTTGTCTTCTTAGATATGACTATAGGACTTCATATTTATTTATTTTAAATTTTATCTGGTCTATTCTTTTGAATATTACCTTTTTTAAGTTTATTTTTAATTTTTTATTAATGTTTTTGAGAGAGAGAGCACGCAAGCAGGGGAGGGGCAGAGAGAGAAACACATAATTCACAGCAGGCTCCAGGCTCTGAGCTGTCTGCACAGAGCCAGACATTGGGCTCTAACTCACAGACCGCAAGAGAGCGAGCAGGCACGCAAGCGAGCAGGGGAGGGGGAGAGAGAGAATCCCGAGCAGTCTCCATGCTGTCAACAATAGAGCCTGATATGGAGCTCAGACCCACAAACTGAGATCGTGACCTGAGCCAAAACCAGGAGTCAGATTCTTAACCAATTGAGCCACCCCGGCGCCCCTACGTATGCTTGTTAATAGGGTTAGGTACTGATTCTTTGTGAACTTCTGTTGAGTCTTAGTAAATTTCTTTTTACTAGTTCACCTGCAGTCTTGTCTGAAATCCAGATTGAGGTTACTGGTCTCGTGTTTTGAGGACTCCATCTTTATTTGAAAATCAGAATGTTCTTCAAAGAATACTGACTATAATTCGGCAGTCTGATTTACATATTCTTTTAGTTTGATTTTAAATTAATGTTATCTTTTCTGTGTTAATGGGCTGCTAGAAGCTTGTTTTAGATTCTGGCTGTTTTCCTTGTTCATGTGTTCTTAGGTACAAAAGTGATCACTCCTTCTATCTGCTGGTAGTCAGAATTGATGTTACTTTTTTCTGGCACCAAGTTTTATACTTGTCTATGAAATTTCGTAATTTGGAAGTCCATAAATAAAGAAGCACCTGTGAGACTTAATATGTAATTTGAAGAGAACTGTGATTGTTAATGAATTTTTGCAAAATGTGTTTGCTCTTTCAATAATGTCTTTTTTTTCCCCTAGAGAATGGATCTTGGAGAGTGTCTCAAAGTCCATGACCTGGCTTTAAGAGCAGATTATGAAATTGCATCCAAAGAACAAGATTTTTTCTTTGAACTTGATGTATGTGATTTTTGCTTTAATGGGTTAGATTATTTTTTGCAGTAAAACATTTTGAATATGGATTAATATCTCTACAGGCAAAGGCTCTTAGCAAATTAATCTTTTTGGTTATATGAAGGACAGTACTAAATTAAGATGCTTTGTTGACTAGCAACATTTTTTTTAAGACTTTATTTATTTTTTTAAACTTTATTATTTTGGAAGAGAGCACAGGTAGGGGAGGGACAGAGAGAGAAAGGGAGAGAGAGAATCCCAAGCAGGCTCTGTGCTGCTAGTGCAGGCCCGACGTGGGGCTCAAACTCACAAAACCATGAGATAATGACCTGAGCTGAAACCAAGAGTCAGATGCTTAAATGACAGAGCCACCCAGATGTCCCAATGAGCAACATTTTTTAAAAATATAAGGTGAAACTGGGTGTTTTAAGAAAATGCGTAAAACTCATTCAATGCATATATTCTTTTGAAAAGTATCTTTCCAGTAAATTCATAATGATTACAGAAACATCAATTTAAGCACATGAAAACCAACACATTTTTAATGTATATGAGGCCCTTTAATAATCTATAGAATTTTTATATTTGTTTTTTGTGTCTGTAAATATGTTTATATAGAAAGAGGGAGGATCTTAAATGCAATGTGGATTTTCTTAAGTTTATTTATTTTGAAGGCAAAAGGGGCAGAGACAAGGAGAGAGAATTCCAAGCAGGCTCCATGCAGTCAGCATGGAGCCCGACACTGGGACTCAATCTCACTAACCCGAGATCATGTCCTGAGCCAAAATCAGGGGCTTTACGTTTCCTGGGAATTATTTATGTTTATTCCTTGCCAGTTTGATAGATGATGAGTAGTATTTTTATTATTGAATCTGCTTTTGTTACTTTTTTACTTTTATTTTAGCATTTAAAAAATACAGTTTTTAGTAAAGATACTTCTTAAGAAATATCTAATTGTCTTTTAATTAAACTTTTCAGGCTATGGATCATCTGCAGTCATTCATTGCAGATTGTGATCGAAGAACAGAAGTGGCCAAGAAAAGATTAGCAGAAACTCAAGAAGAGATTAGTGCTGAAGTGGCCGCAAAGGTAAGAATGTCAATAATTTCATTAGTACAAAGTATAGTTTCATCTCACTAATTTTAGCTTTTTATTTTGAAATAATTACTTGCACAGATTACAGAGACATATATAGGGAATTCTCTGAACTCTTCCTCTAGCCTCCCCTTATATGTTTACATCTTATACAACTGTAGTACACCATGAAAGCCAAGATACTCATACCACTCCAATCACAACATTTTATTCAGATTTTACCAGTTATGTGTGCACTTGTGTGTGTGTGTGTGTGTGTGTGTGTGTGTGTGTGTATGTATGTATGTATGTGTGTATAGCTGTGTGCAGTTTTATCACATGTGTAAGTAACTTGGGTAACTACCATCATAATTATGTTACTTCCCTGTAACATCAACCTTGAGACTCCCTCATATTACCTCTTTGTAACCATACCTGTTCCTCCTTTTCCCCTGTCTTCTGGAGACCTCCATCTCAGTAATTGTTACTTTACTGAATATTATATAAATGGAATCATGTGTCGTTTTGAGAATGGTTCTTTTCACTCAGCACAGCTTCCTTGATTCATACAAGTTGTTGCATGTATCAGTAGTTTATTCCTTTTTTTTTTCTGAGTAGTATTCTATGGTATGGATATATTAACAGTTCAACCACACATTGAAAGATGTTTGGGTTGTTTCCATTTACTGGGTTAACACCAATCAAACTGCAATAAGCATTTCATTTCTCTGGGATAAATGCCCAAGAATGCAATTTCTGGGTCATATGGTAAGTCCATTTTTAGTGCAACTCTTGATCTTGGGGTCATGAGTTCAAGCCCCACATTGAGTGTAGAGATTACACAAATAAATAAACTTTAAAAGTGCAAATAAGAAATGTAGAAAGAAAAGTACAGTAAATCCCAGTGGATTTGTAGTCATCAGTTTTTTGCTCATTTCATTATTTTAAAAGCAAATTCAGTATGTCACATGATACCACCTCTAAAACATAACCATAAAATCATATCCATAAAGCTATAAAGCTAGCAATAATTTTTTAATATTCCCTAATAACTAGAATGTGTTAATTTTTCATATATAGAGTTGATTTGTTCTAATGAGAATCCAAAAGAATTCCCTGTATTACAGTTTGTTGATTTGATGACTTACTACTTAGTAACATTTTGTGCCATTCAAGATAGTTAGTACGTTTTATGAAAATGTAGAATGGAGGCAGAGTTACCCAGATAGTTTGGATGACAGCATTAAATCCACTTCTCAAGAAATGTATGTACAAAGGGAAATGGATTCTCCTCTTTGAGGAACGGTCTTTTGTTTTAAGTAATCTCTGCACCCAACTTGGGGCTCAAATTCATGACCTTGAGATCAAGCGTTGCATGCTCTGCTGACTAAGCCAGCCAGGTACCCTGAGAACTTTTGAAAATTCTCTAAAGATGGGATCCTAAAGTGCAAGGATCTGATATCTCATGGTTGAAAAACACCCATCAGTGCTATCCTGGTTTATATGGCCTTGTATTGATTATTGATCACCACAAAAATGCTACTTAACAAATTACCTCAAAACTCAGTGACTTGAAACAGTAGTATTTAGCCTTTGAGTCTTCAGTCAATGATTCAGGCTGGGGGTGCCTGGGTGGTTCAGTCAGTTAAGCATCTGACTCTTGATTTCTGTTCACATCGTGATTCATGAGATCGAGCCCCACGTTGAGCTCTCCACTGATAGCATGGAGCCTGCTTGGGATTCTGTCTCTCCCTCTCTCTCTGCTCCTCCCTGCTCACACTCTTTCTTCCTCTCAAAATAAATTTTGAAAAAGTGATTTAGGCTGAACTTGACTGGGAGGATCTTCATATACTCAGCTGGGCTTACTCACATGTCTTACAGTCGTCCAGAGGCTACTGAACCCAGAAGGCTAGCCTGGCCATGTTCTCATGGTAGTGGTAGAGGTGTAAAAAAAATGTCATAGCTCTGTCATACAAGTGCTTTTCATGCCTTTCCTTCTGTCATGTTTGCTACTGTCCCGTTAGCTAAAGCCAGTTACGAGGCCAAATTCAGAATCAGAATGTGTATGATATTACTAGTTACATAACAAAGAAATGGATACAAGGAAAGGTAAAGAGTTTGGGGCATAATCCAATTATTCTATGATGGATATTGAAAGAAAAATACCACTTTTGTTAAAGAGGTAAGAAAATGATAATAGCATTGAGAATTTCTTTGAGGGATGAATATTTTGGATTGAAAGACATTTGAGAAGTAAAGATTATTGGCACACTAGTTTGTTGGGACTGGATTACCACATCAAATTAAAATCTTAGCTAATATAATTGGCCATGTAGCCTGAATACTTAACTTTGTGGCCAAAATAAAGATGGTGTATGTATCATATACCATTAAAACAGTAGGAATGAACTAACTACACTCTCAGGATGATGGTGAGGAGGAGGACAGAATCCCAAGGCAAGAATTAATCCCACTGAAAAAACATTCACTAAGGCTAAGGGAGAAGGAGTGCTGTGGTCGTATAGTGACAAATCAGTAATGTGCTGTGTAGTGTATGTGCAACGCACATTTTCTCATTTCTCACAACTTTGTGAGATACTAGTATTCCTGCTTCTCAGATGAGGAAGTTGATTCAGGTTAAGTACTATTGTCAAAATTACACATCTGGTAATTGGTTGGGCAATAAGCTAAAACTGTTGGGACTCTAAAGTCATCTTTGACTTAAAGCGTATGCACCAGTTCATTTCTGTAACTCCTTTTTTTTTTTTTTTTTTGAGTCTATGCTGTTTCTTGGGCATTGGAAATACAAAGATGGGAAATATAAATAGCTATTTTAAAAGTGGTGTGGTAATGTATATAAAAGTAGTTGTTATAAAAGATACAAAGATGGTACAAAGGCGGCTTTGGCTCTCTCTGTTTATGATTAAGTAGGGTGAAATGTGTTGATTGATCAAGAATGCTTCATGGAGGGGCACCTGGGTGGCTCAGTCGGTTAAGCGACCAACTCTTGATTTCAGCTCAGGTCATTCATGATCTTACGGTTCATGATTTGGAGCCCCGCATCGGGCTCTGCACTGACAGTGTGGAGCCTGCTTGGGATTCTCTCCCTCCCTCTCTTTCTGCCCCGCCCTGGTTGCGTTTTTTCTGTCTCTTTAAATAAATAAATAAATAAATAAATAAATAAATAAATAAATAGACATAAACAAGAAATAAAAAGGAATGCTTCACAGAATAATTGGATCTTATTGAGTGAATAGACATACGTGAATTCAGGCAAGGGGAGATCAGGGATGATATCTCAGGAAGAGGGATGACATCCCTCTGCAGTCACAGAGGTAGAAATTAAGAGTAAATTTGAGAAACTGGGTGTAACTACTATATTGTGTTGTGAAGTGGGGGAACAGCAAGAGATGGTTTGGAAAGGTACATAGGGCCAGATTGTGTGAAAAAAGGTATTTTATACTTGGAATATACTGCCAAAGCAGAGGTTAGGAAGTAATAGTTTTAAATTGAGATTATTTGTATTCCTGACCTCACTGTAGTGAGGGCAAGCAGGCTCAAAACATCCTCATATCCCACCAGTTCATGTATTATATGCTCAGAAAGCATTATTTGTACTCCTCTTGCTTTAGTGAGCATTTGTGAAATATTTTGAACTTTGATAATTGTGCTTTTTATTCATGATTTTCTTTTCTGTTGCTTTCTAGGCAGAACGTGTTCATGAATTAAATGAAGAAATTGGTAAGTTGTTGGCCAAGGTGGAACAACTAGGAGCTGAGGGAAATGTGGAAGAATCCCAAAAAGTAATGGATGAAGTAGAGAAAGCACGGGCAAAGAAAAGAGAAGCAGAGGTAATGAAATTCTTTATAGTATTATCTAGAGCCTTACTGTCTGTACTTCTTAACATATATTTAATTGGAAATTACTGAAAAGTTAAAGCCAATTAAAAATTATTTTAATTAGCTGGTATCATACTAATGGATTATGTATCAAAAGTTGTGGGTTTGTTTTATTTTAGAGCCATTGACCTGTTGAAATTTGTAACTAGTAAATGAAATGAACTAAACTAGGTAGTCATACAGAACAGTCACACACACATAACACACAGAGTGCATAAATGTCATAGTGATACCTTCCCCTCCCCCAGCTTAACACCATGGCAACCATTGCATTTCTTCTCTTCCTACCTCAGTACAAATATAGTACTTTGGCAGCCTCCTCTTATGCTTTCTTCACAGCACAGGTCAAAATCTAATGTCTGAAGAAAAGTTCTATTTTGTTTTGCCCACCTGATGTTTTTTAGAAAGCTGGATACCTTCAGATGAGGTTGTATTCTCCCATTTTACCATAGTGTCCATTGCTCTTAACTGTATCACACCATGGTTTAATTTTTCTTATTCTGTCCTCTTTTAGATAACTGATTTTAGCCCATTTACTGCTGTAAATTTTCTTCTACACACAATTGTAGCTGTATCCCACAGATTCATATGTTGTATTTTTATTTTTATTCAATGCAAATATTTGCTAATATTGCTTGTGATTTCTTCCTTGATCTATGGGTTATACAGGAGTGTGTTATTATATATTTGTTTTTTCTAAATATTTTTCTTTTCTGATTTTAATTTAGTTCTCTTGCAGATAGAGAACATTGGTGTGATTTTAGGTCTCTTAGATATGTCAGTACTTGTTTTGTGCCCTGAATTTAGTCTTGGTAAATGTTCCATCTGCATTAAAAAAAATTTTTTTTTCAACGTTTATTTATTTTTGGGACAGAGAGAGACAGAGCATGGACGGGGGAGGGGCAGAGAGAGAGGGAGACACAGAATCGGAAACAGGCTCCAGGCTCTGAGCCATCAGCCCAGAGCCTGACGCGGGGCTTGAACTCCCGGACCGCGAGGGACCGCGAGATCGTGACCTGGCTGAAGTCGGACACTTAACCGACTGCGCCACCCAGGCGCCCCATCCATCTGCATTTTAAAAGAATGATACTTGGGGCGCCTGGGTGGCGCAGTCGGTTAAGTGTCCGACTTCAACCAG